>NC_134568.1:87976004-88292433 GCF_050947875.1 Dermacentor variabilis
AGGGATGGGGGTATATCGTGTGAATAGAGTTCCCTAAAATGAGCCACTCGCTCTCAGTGAAGTTCAGGACATTGAATGAGGACATGCAGGACGGTTAGGTTCTCACCGCAGCATGTGCACGTCGGTGGGTCAGTTGCAGTCAAGAGGTATTTATGTGTGCCATGAGTGTGTCCTATTCTGAGTCGTGCCAGGGTGACTTCGGTGAGTCTATCAAGCTTCAGTGGGAAAGATTTGGTTAACTACGGATTAAGCAGGTGCAGCTTATTTTCAACTTCCTTGTCCCATTCAGCTTGCCAATGATTACGTAGCGCCTTTCGTGCCGCAGGTTTCATGTCTACACCAGGTACCCAGCTTACATCAATTGTATCCCGATATAATTGTCCGCTAGCCGGCTAGCGTAGGCATTGCAATAATACGGTGCCGATCCCATAACTACTGGCGTCAGTTCGGACCTCTGTAGGTGCGGACGGGTCAAAGTGGGCCAAGACCGGTGGATTGGTGAGAATCGCGATAAGGCGTGAAAATGCGGCAGCCTGAGGAGAACCGCATGTAAAAAGCACGTCTTTTTTTCAGAAGTTCTGCGAGTGCTTGAGCAGTGCTGCGAAATCTTTCACGAACCGTCGGAAATAAGAACAGAGCCCGACAAAATTGCGGACATCTTTGACAGACTGAGGTACAGGGAAAGCCATTACTGCTCGAACCTTCTCCGGGTCGGGTTGTACTCCAGAAGCATCGACTAGATGGCCTAGCACTGTAATCTGTCGGCGCCCGAAGTGGCACTTCGACGAGTCTAATTGGAGCCCCGCCTTGCGGATGACGTCAAGGATTGCTGCAACGAGCTCAAGGTGCGTCTCAAATGTACGAGAAAACACAAGGACGTCGTCGAGGTAACAAAGGCAAGTTTACCATTTGAAACCTTGAAGCAGAGTCGATCATCCGTTCGAACGTGGCAGGGGCATTACATAAACCGCACGGCCTAACCCTGAATAGGTAGAGGCCATGTGGACTGACGAAAATGGTCTTTTCTTGGTCTTGCTCATCGACGGAAATCTGCCAATAACCAGATCGAAGGTCGATGGATGAAAAGTATTTGGCACCGTGAAGACAATCAAGAGCGTCGTCGATTCGTGGTAAAGGGTAAATGTCCTTTTCAGTAATTTGGTTTACGTGGCGGTAATCAACACAGAAACGCCACGTGCCATCTTTCTTTTTGACGAGCGCGACCAGCGATGCCCAAGGACTCTGTGAGCGCTCAACAATGCCTCTGGCGAGCATCTTGTTTACTTCCTGCTGAATAACTTGCCGCTCTGCCGTCAACATGCGATATGGTTGGCGGCGAATGGGAACAGCATGGCGCGTGGCCACCGGAGCGTGGCCACCGCTATGCCTTCAGGTAACGCTTGTTTCATCAAGCCAAAATTGATAACGGTGATATAGTCGTGATATAGCTGGTCAGTTCCTCTACACCTAGGTGGTCCACATCTTCCAGGCACAGTTTACATAGGTTTCTAAATTTCGACCAGTCTGCACTATGAAGTCTCCCTTTTTTGGGGTAAGCTGGTCCATCGTGCCCCTTTATTGTTTCTAGGAGTGTTGGGAAGTGATCACTCCCATATGGATTACTAACAACTCTCCATTCCATGTATGGAAGAAGTGATGCTGGCCCTATGGTTAAATCTATACATGAATATGTTGGGTGTAGAACTGTAAAAGGTTGGCTCTGTCTTGCTAAATAGACGCTTCAGATGAAAGAAGGAACTTTTCTATTGCCCGTCCTCTCGCATCACATCTTGAGTCACCCCAGAATGTGTTGTGAGCATTAAAATCTCCAATTACTATATAGGGTTCAGGAAGCTGGTCAATCAGCTTTTGAAATTCTGCAGTGTCAAACCGTTCATCAGGCGATATATAAGTATATAGAACAAATAGTTATATGTTGATTGAACAATATAGCCTGAACAACCACTGCTTCAAATGAACTCTGGAGTGATACATGCTGGCATGCTACTGACTTTTGGGCTACAATTGCCACATCACATGAAGAAGAATTACCATTATTTCGATCTTTACAGAAAACTATGTACTGTCTTAAGAAGTTCTTGTGTGTTGACTTTAAATGTGTTTCTTGAACACAGAACAGTCGTGGCTAATATTCCTTTAGTAGATCTTTGACATCATCTAGATTCTTAAATAGGCCCCTGGCATTCCACTGAATTATTTGTGTAGCCATATCGAGGAAGATTTTTGTTGTCTGTGTTCAAGAGCTCATGGTAAAGATAGATATGTATACAAGGACGGTAACCGTTTAGGTTACCAGCTCCTTTCTTAGAGCAGTTACACATATTTTATATCTTCTAGTGCGCTCGTGAGAGCGCTGATCTTTCGGTGTCGATGACGCTGGGGATTTTTGATCAACCTTCATAACGTTCTCAGAGGTGCTGGAGGATCGTGAACTAGGCGCTGAAACTTGCATCCCAGGCCGTGGAGTTCGGTTTAGCTTTGCGACCTGAGGAACCGAAGTCTGCAGGCCCACCTTTGATGATGATGGTGCAGCACTTGCTGCTGTCACCAGGGGGGCAGGCAGGCGGAGTGATTACAGGACCCCTATCAGTGACCACGGTAGACTCCAGAGGCATTTGTGACGCTGCCCCCTGTCGCGCCACCTCGGAAAAGCTTGTGTGATCTAAGTACAAAAGATGTTTCCTTGCTTCGTGAAATGGTATATTTTCTTTTACCTTTAGCCCAATGATTTCTTTTTCTTTCTTCCATTTAGGGCATGTCCTGGAGTAGACTGGATGGCTTCCATCACAGTTCATGCAATGTGGAGATCATTCACGCTGCATTTCGCGCAAGTCTGCCTTCCTTGGCATGTCTGAGATCCATGCCCATACCTCTGGCACTTAAGGCATCGTCAAGGATTTGGGATGTACGGCCTCACACGTACTTTGATGTAACCTGAATGCAGTGTACTAGGCAGCACACTGGTACCAAAGGTTAGTACAGTACAATGTGCTTTGTTCGAAGTTGTTCATTATTCCTGTGGATTAGGATTCTTTCTACCTTGATGAATTTTTGATCCTGAAAACCTTCAAGCAGCACTTCGTTGCCAAGGTCCAAGAAGTTGTCTTCAGAGATTACTCCCCGGCTCGTGTTCATGGTTCGTTGTGCCGACACAATGAATGCTACATTGCCAATGCATTTCAAGTCATCCATTTTATCATATTGAGTTTTATCCTTCAATTCAAGGAGCAGGTCTCCATTGGTCATCTTCGTGGCTTTGTAGCCAGGTCCTATCGTGTTTGCGAGGCATTTCACCGCCAAGAAGGGGAGAATTTACGCACGCTCGTGTTGTCTTCACTGTGGACTACATGGTACTTAGGGAAGTGTTCTTCATTGTTTTTCAAAAAGAATTGAAAGGTTGCATTGGTGTGCCCTCTTTTTAGAGGGCAATCAAGGGAAAGCGGTTTACTGGAAGCCATAATATAGGGGCCTTGAGTTCGGCAGCAGCGCCAACCACCCACCACCGAACCCAACATGGGGACGGCGCAAATCTTACGAGTAAGACAAGCCCTCGCCAGTTGTACGGTGCTACTATAACCCAATCTGGAGTACCCAAGGCTGGCCACCCACACAAGGTTAACCCTCCCTGCCAGGAAAGTCGGAAGTAAATAGAAGAGAGGAGAAGGCAGGAAAGATTGAAAGGGAAAGACAGGAAAAGGCAACTACCGATTTCCCCCGGGTGGGTCAGTCCGGGGGTGCCGTCTACGTGAAGCCGAAGCCAAAGAGGTGTGTTGCCTCCGCCGAGGGGCCGTAAAGGTCTACTCAACCCTCAGGATTCCCTTTTCCCTGGACGTGGCTAAGCCGCGCACGGTTAGAAGCGGCAGGATCCAATCCTCGTGTGCTCGGGTACATGGTGTCACAACACACCAAACGCCTGCTGACGGAGACGCCCCTGTGGGGATGTGTGGCGGTGAGAAACACCAGTGTTGCTCGACGGTGTATTCAGTGAGGGGATGTGCGAGTTTTGAATTGCCGCACCGAACGAGTGCCGAACTCCGCGGAAAGCAGTGTACTTGGCACGCAACGGTCAGGTTATTTTTTTTGTTTCAGAGATGACTAGTGTGATATCCATTGATAGTACAATTTTACTTCATTAAAATGAGGCTTTAAATATATGGGTTTCTATGGGGATTTCCACAGGAATTTCGTTCGCTTCATCATTATTCATTATTTTGTTATACCATGTTTCATTATAAGAGGCTCTAGTGTACAACTATGTGTACTTGGTTAGGATTTATGACATAGTCACATTTACCAAGAATGAAGACACCTCAAATTCAAGGCAATAGTGTGCAACATGAAAGCCACTGGCTATTGCCATACAAGCAGCTTGGCTAGGGACAGATGCGTTGCTGCTGCAAAGACTTGCAACATTTATAGTGTGCTCAAAGTGCAGTTAGGCAGACTGCAAAGAAATGTTCACAAATTTGCAGAAGCAATGTGCATCAAGTAGCATAAAGGAGTATGGTGCAGCATCTCTAACTAAAGTGATTTTTAGTAGTCTGTCCAGAATGGGTACAACATTGTGCGACTGGGGTATTACAGGTGCAGTCAGGCCCATAGGCATAATGCATTTATTTGCACTCTTGCTTTGGAACAGGTTGTATGTGACAGTTTCCACTCACATCCTGCCTGATGCAATTACCATTTTTATCACAAGAAAAGTATCACACATTGTTCGCAAACAAACCCTGCTTGTCTCCCACAAAAGCATGATATCAAAGACATGGCTTTCCCGCAGGGATTTAGTCAGAAGTAGGCTCATAAAACATAAAAAATGAAACCATCCTCCGAAAAATATACGAAGTGTTGGCTACATTCCTCATTAATCTGCTAAGAATGTAACGTCAGTGGTCTTATTCCCTTTGATTCCCCTACTGTAACAAGTTGGCCTTCATGCACTTTGTTTTAATAATGAGAAGGGGAAGGTGTTGGCGCAGCTTTTACAGCGGTTGTGGCAACAGTACCTATGCACGTGGCCTGCATTTTTGTGGTTATAACATCATGTGCTTCAAAGGTGCTGGCACAGCTGCAGCAGCTGTTGTGGCGCCGGCGCTTGTGGACGTGGCCTGTGCTTCTGTGGTTAAAATGTCACGTGCATTGGAGGTGCTGATGAGGCTGCAGCAGCGCTTGCGGCAGATGCATGGAGGTGTGGTGACCATGGTGGCACTTATCTCACCATAGTGTGGTGCCGTATGAAGAAAAAAAGAAAGAAAATAATAATGTATGATTTCATAATGTATGCAGCTCATGTATACAGTATAAACCACTTCGCTGGTAATCCGTCTTGATATGAATGTTGCGGCCCCATGAATTTTTTATCAGTAGTTCTGAGGGAAAGTTTAATTATAACAAACTTTTGATATAGAATACACATTCTATGCAATGAAGCTGTTTGTTGTATCTGTGCTTGCCTGCACGCAGACATCAGAACAGATGATTCTAGAGTCTGCTACAATTATCCTCCTTGCATGAGCTTCTTGAAATGGTAGTCACTTTTTATAAAAAGTACATATTACTGCATAAATGCCTATTGGTATGCAGAGAACTGCAGTCTTTCTTAGGCTGTTGGCAAGCCTTTCTACAGGTAGCACCATCTTTGAGGAAGGCAAACTAAATGCCTTCAGTTTTTTTCATTCTATTCTGCAGTACCCTCATTCTCTCTCTCTCTCTCTTTCTTTCTTTTCCCCTGTTACACTACCTTGCCCATGTGAACATTTCTTAAGCGACCTGAGCTACATTTCAATTTCCACCCCACACATGCTTCAACAAAGCTTTAACATGTTGCCCAAGTGTCCCTGAACAGTTTTAAGTACATCTAGCATCGTTTGCCGTTGCTACATCAAGGCTTTTGCAAATATTCGAATATTTTCAGATATTCGATCGAATGTTATGCTATTCGATATATGCTTTGGCTTGAACTTCAGTAGTCGAACCTTATGAAGTATTTGAAACAAACAAATATACATATTTCCACATATAAGCCGCATGCCCAATTACAACACCCTGGAAAGAAAGATAAAATGTGTGGTACAACCTGAGGAAATGACTGCATAAAATGCGAAAATCTTTGTAGAAAAAAAAAAAAAAAAAAACCTCGCCATTCGCAGATGCACGAATCATCCACTTCCTATCTTCCGCCAGCGGCTCTCTGTTCCCCACTTCTTGGGTAAGGCTGATGGTGGAGAACTTCGCCCTAAAGACGGTTTCATGGCAGTGTGGCTCACGCTGCTGTGAAACCACACCTTGAGGTGAAATTCACGGTCCTGAAGCCACACCTTAAGTCGACATTCGCATATAGCCCACACCTCCATTTTAGCAAAGATGTGTGAATTTTAAAACATGTACGTATACACATGCATGCACGCTCACACATCTTTATTTCAGCACCTATAATTGGCAGATTCGGTTCTGGTGAGCAAGTAGCAAGTTGCGTTGCACTGCATAGCTCATAATCAATATAAGAACAAAACTGAATTGGTTTACAGTTGCCTACTGATTTCTGCACTTGCTTGACATCGAAACATATTATTCAAATGAATTGTTCACAGTGGCCTTACAGGTTACTGTCTGCAGTGACTAGATTTGTAGCAACATGGCACTAAACCATAACTTTTGTGGCTTACACTCAGTGAAACAGCGCCAGCCAAGGAAGGCATGGTGGTGTTTGGCAAGCTGTCACGGGAAGTTTGCCACTTAGCAGTGATTGGGTCCCACATCATGCATGGAGGCTAGACTGAGGACCAGGAAGCGGCAAGCATGTCTACAAAGTTTGTCTATGCGCTTACAGAACGGAATGGATTAAGCTCGCGTGTAAGCGGAAAGCATAAAGCTGACTTTGCACAACGCAGCATAGACTGCCAGCATCGTGTAGTATAGGTCGCACTTCTCAGCAGCATCGTGATGACACACAATGGGCAAACTCAAAATGCTCCTGCAGCCACAACCACTATAAAATTTTAAATAGAAAGAAGCACAATAGTGAGCAAGAGCCGGCAAAAAAGTGTTCCGTGCTTCTAGAGTTGTAGGAAATGTTGAAATTATATTTTTGGTGAATATATCTGCATTTGTGGTGCAGTAAATGTTCTCCAAACTTGCTAAGTTCAGCATCTGGCTCATCTATAATACAATGTAGTCAATCTTTACATACTTTTCAATATTCATTTGTTTTAAAGGTACCTAAAAAAGGGAAAACAATTCAAGCTGTCTTCGTAAAATACCCTTCTACACTCTTAAAAAAGTTTACACCCTTTGGGTCATATCTTCTCTCGTAACAATAATCGTCATCTGTCTTGCCCGCATTTCCTTTCCTTAATGCTATGAGCCTGCTAGACTAAGCAGCAGCAGAAGCCATCATGGCTGACTGATGCGGGAACTTCCAAGGCATCGTCGCCACCAATCTTTTGCTCCTTTGCCTTTTCTGGTTTACCAAGCTTCTCTCAGTAAGAGCGACTTTCTTGGTATTGCATACTCTTAAAAAAGCTTACACCCTTTGGGGCTTATCTTGCCCTACGACAATCATAATCTGCCTTGCTTGCATTTCTTTTCCTGAAAACTCTGTTCTCGCTACTTTCCTGTCGAAAATACTGTGTCACGTTGATAACGCACAAGCCGTTCATGACTTGGAAGTGCCAGGCTCATAGCGTTAAGAAAAGGAAATGTGGGCAAGACAGATGACGATTATTGTTACGAGAGAAGATATGACCCAAAGGGTGTAAACTTTAAGAGTGCAGAAGAGCATTTTACTAAGACAGCTTGAATTGTTTTCCCTTTTTTAGGTACCTTTAAAACAAATGAATATTGAAAAGTTGATGTGCAAGCACTCACAATCTTTGCAGGAAGCAGACAAAATAATAGAAAAAAAAATTCTGTAGTGTATAAGAAACTACAGTTTTCGGAAGCCTAATTTTTCGGACCTGTCATATTATTTGGATTTCCCTGCGGCATCGCCACAACCAATGCAGAACGGTGAACGAAATTTCAGATGCCGTACTGTTAGTGTCTCATTAATTTTTAAAGAGTGAGGTGCGTGTGCAATGTTGAAAACCTGACAAAGTTGTTACCATTGAGGCTGTTATCCGTGACATAACTTTCGTTGTCGAGGAGGCATCTCCTTTCCTGAGTGCCATACAGTCTTTGTGAAAAGTTTCATAAACTCAGCACCAAATGGCAATTATGGCTGCAGATTCCTGATAAGGGCACTGATTATGCCTAGTTGGTGGGGGCATCTGGCGACATGTGGTTGCGGGAAGCTCGCCCTAAATATGGTTGTGCCTGCAGACGATTACATGAAGATCGGACATGACAGCTCAAGCGCATGGGCTGAACTGATGGTAGCGTGCATGAAGCGAAGTTTGGGTTTGCAGGCGATCAGCTGGTAACTACAATGAACGCCTATGAATGTTGTATACGCATGTACTGATAGGAATGGTGAAAGCTCGCAAGTAGACAAAGTTCTAAACTGAATTTGCCAAACATAGCCTGAATGACATTGTCGAGAAGTCAAGGTCGCACAATATCTGCACTTTGCAACAGTGCACATTGCCACAGGCGAACGTGGAACGCACCTATGGCCTCAACCGTGATGAATTTCGAATAGGCATTATCTCAGTAAATCTTTCCGAAGTACTTTTTATTTTTACTGTCTCAATACATTTTTTTTTCGGCCTGCCAGATTATTTTGACATTTTTGCAACCCCGTCCGTAACCGAAATATTGGCTGGCGACTACATTTACTTTTCGCACGCAAGCAGCAATGTGCATTCATTCTGTGCAGAGCAAATGCTACTGACAAGTGGCTGGAGAAGACCTTTTCTTCGCCTCAGCAACCCCCACGATTTTTGGAGTGCATACCACATGACATACACCATGCTGCCACACTAACTTTTTTTTCGTTCCTTTTCGTTTGCTCTGCATCTCCTCCTTTGTATTGCCTAAGCATTTCTCTCGTCTTAATGCTTGTCTACTCTTGATCAGAGCACCACGTTAGGAAGTGCACTTGCTGTCTCGCTTGTCTGTGGGATTTTCTGGAAACCGTATTATAACCAGTATTTCGTCTCGCTGATAAGATGTATATGTATATATGGAGTTTTATAGGAGGGTAAACAGGAGTCAGAAAAGACTCATTACAGTTGAACCTCGGAATAATGAAATCGGCAAGGAGTGCAAAAAATTCGCTTTTCCAAGAATTTCGTTGTTGCGAAATGAGACAGCGCAGATAGGTAATGTGCTGGAAAACGAAACTTTACTGTCAAAATTTTGTTAGCCTACTTTGGCAAGCTTGCTCAAGGATATAGAACCGCACTGCTGACAGTACAAAGTGCGTCACATGTTGATCAGCAGTGGCAGCATTGACGTAGGGTAGTATTCTCGTTCAATTGCTTACCAAGATAAGATCACTTTTGCAAGATTTTGCGTAACTTGGCACCAGATGCAGAACAGCGCTCCACGCATGCAGCAGCATTTCTCCACTGCACGCTGTCACCTGTAGCTGCCGACACGCCCAGTGCTGAGCACGAAAGTGATCGTATCGTGTATACCCAAAGGAAGTCGAAAGAGAGTAAGGCCCCTGCACGCAAATCTACGTCTGGTGCTGAATCCACATACGAGGCCTGTCAGGTGGCACCAAAACCAGCGTTCTTGAAGCAAGAAATGCGTATTCCCAGACAAATGCTCAATCACAAGCCGATGCGTGGCACTCCATGCTGCAATCGCTATCTCAAGCGCCATAAACAATTCCACATCGGTCGGATATGGATTTCCTTGTTTTTGCTGCATTTCGCTCACCAAGGCGCACATTACACACTGCACTAGGTGTGCAAAAACCGTCGTCACATGTAGGTAGCATACTGCTTCAAACTGGCGATCAACAAACAAGATGGTGATGATGTGTTTCCAGCGCATGCGATCGCTTTTGGCGCTCGGTTGTTTTTGTAAACAAAAATGGCGGCGCCAATGCGAATGTAATGTGGTGGTATTTTACGCAATTTTGGTACAAAGCAATCATATTTGAGCACATTTTTGAGCCTGCTAGCCTTGCATGAGTAGGTAATATGAGAGTTTTATGTTCCAGCATATTTCATTGATGCGGGATTGTAGTACAGCGATATTTCGTTGTCAAAAAGATTGCTGTATCGCTGTAGTACAGCGATAATTCCCCAGGTCTTATATTGTTCTTTTTTCGCTTCAGTATACTCGTTATATAATATACAATACCGGATGACTAGGGTATTGCCTTTTCTGCCGCTGAGATTATGATCTCAGCGATTTTTTTGTTAAGTTCGTCAATGCTTAGTTCTGATGAAAAGACAGCTTCCAGTTTCGCGTTGTCCATAAAAAACGGCCAGTCAGCGAGCTGTAATTTCCACCGGCGTGGCCTAGTGACTAAGGTTGATGGTGGTGATAAAAGTTTGATGATTGCGGGTAAATGATCGCTACCATATGAGGTGTCGAGAGCTTCCCATTTAAGATCACTAAAAAGAGATGGTGAGCAAAAAGCTAAATCTAAACAACTAAAAGTGCGGGAAGTCGGTGAAAAGTATGTCGGTGAGCCTGAGTTTAAAAGGCAGATGTCATTCGACAGAATGAAATCTTCAACGAGTTGCCCTCTTTGGTCAGTTTTGACACTGCCCCAAAGAGCACAATGAGCATTAAAATCTCCTACTAAAACCAATGGTGCCGGTAACTGACCTGTTAAATTTTCTAGGTGTTTAGTAGTAAAGTGGGTGTAGGGTGGAATATACAGTGAACAAATGGTTATGGTTTTGTGAGACAGAATGGTGACGGCTACAACCTCGAAAGATGTATTCAGTTGAACATTTCAGGTAGGACTGCCGCCCTGCACAATTATAGCGGCTCCTCCTGACAAGCGGCTGGAGTATTCGCGGTCCCTTTGGACAACGATGAAACCTTTAAGAATTTGACTATTTTTTGGACCAAGATTCGTTTCTTGAAGACACACTGCAACTGGCGAAAAAGTGTTTCTAATGTCTTTGATGTTATCTATATTGTGTATAAGACCTCTGCAATTCCAGTGTACAATGAAAGACATGGGTGTAAAATGAAAAATGTACCGATGTTTGTGAGCTTAAAGATTAAAGGTGACATGCGATATGGAACGGTACAAGTTTGATGGATGGTAACCGTTCAGGTTACATGTCCCTATTTCAGCGCCGTTATAAGGAGCTTGTCCTTCTTAGAGTGCAAAGAAGAATGCCGTTCGTTTGGCATCAATGACGCCAGGGTTTTGGTATCGACCTCCATCACCTTCTCTGAGGTGCTGGATGATCGAGAGCCAGGCGCTGAAGCACGCGTCTCGGGCCTTGGGATTCTGTTTAGTCTTGAGACCCTGCGGAACAGCTGCCTGCAGGGCCGTCTTAGATGATGGTGGAGCAGCACTAGGTGCTGCCACGAAGGGGGCGGATGGAGTTGCTACGGGACCACTGACCGTGACCCCTGTAGACTCCTGAGACCGATGTGGTGCTGCCCCTGCCATGCCACATTGGCATAGCTTATTTGAGATATGAGTGAAAGCCTCTTCCTTGCTTCGAAAAATGAAATCTTCTCTTTTACTTGAAGAGCAATCACCTCCTTCTTCTTCCAACAGGGACATCATTGTGAATATGCTGGATGATCCCCTTTGCAGATGGGTGATCGTTGGCACTGCATTTCGCGCTTGTTTCTTTGCCTCTACATGATTGTGATGCGTGGCTGAACCTCTGGCATTTGAAACACCACCTTGGGTTCGGTATGCATGGTCTGACATTAATCTTTAGATATCCTGCGTCGAGAGAGGTGGGGAGAATGCTAGCACCAAAGGTAAGAATCACATGTTTGGTGGGGAGTTGTTCATTGTTCCTTCGGATTGTGATTCTTTGAACTTTGATCACATTTTGTTCTTTGAACCCCTCGAGGAGTTCCTCGTCACTCAAGCTGAGAAAATCTTCCTCTGAGATAACGCCCCTGCAAGTGTTTAATCAGCGATGGGGAGACATCGTGACTTTGATTTCACCAATACTGGCAAGTTCAGACAGCTTTTGCACTTGTTCTTTGTTCCTCAATTCTATTAACAGGTCTCCGGTGGTCATTTTTGAGGCCTTGTAGCCTTTGCCAATTTTTTCTATGAGGCATTTCACCACCAAAAAAGGGGATAGCTTACGCATACTTAGTGTTCCTTCACTATGAAAGACGTGGTAATGTGGGAAGTTGTCTAGGTCGGTTCGGAGGGTAAATTGAAAAGGTGGATCGGTGCGACCTCTTTTCAGAGGCCGATCTGCAAGTCATGGGAAGCTTCTGCCATAACATAGTTTCAAAATTTGGCGGCGGTGGTAGCCACCCACCATCGAGCCCAACAAGGGGCGGATGCTACAGGTTGAGGAACCTGTAGACGCCAGCTATGCACCGGTACTATAACCTAATGTATATACCCAAGACTAGATATATTACACAACATTTACCCTTGCCGCCAGGAAATTCGGAAGAGGAAGTGAAAAGAAGATGGGAAAGATGAAAAGGCTAGAGAGAAGACGAAGATTGAAGAGTAGGACAGGAAAAGGCAACTGCCAGTTTCCTCCAGGTGGGTCAGTTTGGAGGTGCCGTCTATGTGAAGCAGAAGCCAAAGAGGTGTGTTGCCTCCACCGGGGGCCACAAAAGTCCGAACACCCGGCATCGCCTCAACCCCCAGGATCCCCCTTTCCCCAGACACGGCTAAGCCGCGCAGGGCTACACGCGGGAGGGTCCAATCCTCATGTGCTCGAGTACGTGGTATCGCAACACATCAAACGCCTGCTTACGTGGACACCCCTGCAGGGACTGTGAAATAAATAGGCGAAGATGCTCATCACAATAGGATTGGCAGTGATAGCTATGAACGTCGCATGCGACAACCCTGGACAAGATTTGCTAGCACCAAAATGAGAAACTCAGTGTGCACCAGTGTTCTCATGTGAAACGGGCGGGCAAGTATTGCGGTGAAGTTGCTGCGGCGGGCAGCTATATAATGTTCTCGATCGCCCGCGCCTCGCGCGTTTTCTTGTTTGCATGGGATATAGCGGCCCGAATAGGTATCATACGATCATGGTTTGGCGACATATTGAATGTTGGTGCTCAAAAATTGTTTTCCATGAACGTATTAACTGGTAAAAAATGAGCGTACTCTGTTGGGTCATTTTTTCTGCTCTCAATTGCGAACGTTGGCACTGGAAAAAAGTATGTAACGGGAACATATCAACAAGGTTCTGCTGTATATATTTTCTTTAACATTTTGAAAACTAATGACATTGGCATCAGGTAAACCAAATCCAGAAGTATCTTTAAAGGCTATCACTGTAACAAAAGGGCCGATACTTAGGCCACCTATTTAGAATTTTCCATGAGGCAGTTGAAGGACTAAGAGGCTGTTGTATCCCAGGAAATTAGTAATCGGGCATCATTCAAAACTCCAGAAAGCATGGGGCAACCAGTGCAACCGAACAAAAGGCTCTGCCGAAGCTTTGGACACCTACTAAGCTATATCCATTAGTCCACCATTTTAACTAGTACTTGAAAATAATTGACAGCTTAACATTGAATAATAACCATTTCATCTGGCATTGTTACATGCATGGAATATAAATTATACAGACTTCTGCAAGCAACCTTCTTTCCCCATCTTATTTGGAACAACCAACCAAATGCTTCGAGTAGAACCAAGGTGTGGGCAGTCAAGCTGGTGCCTACTCAGACGTGCGTAGAATCATGCTAGTGAAGTTTTGTGTAGGGTCTCATGGCACTTTACATGCAAGATGACTTCCATTGTGATGGGTGCCTAATGCTTCCCCTTACGACTAAAGCCTCACACAGCAAGACTTTTCCACAAGCCTTCTTTGCTTTCATGGTGTCCTACACAATTTTACAAACTATCACACATGGTCATTGCATATTCACCTTGATGTCAGGATGCTGGATGTCGAGAACACTTGTGACATAGAACGGTCCATGACGGGCTGAGCTCTCCTCAATCAGAGGCTGGCAGTAGACATAGCCAGCTGATGACATGAGCAGCAGCTGGCGAGGCCCTTCCTCAGGACAGACAAAACAACAGTCACGTAGTCGCCCCGTTGGCAATAGGAAAAAGAACTGAGCACTCAGGGCATCTACTGACAGGTCGTACACCTTGACAAAATCTGCGGTCACCAAGGCGAGCTCTGTTTGGGAGCCCGGCAGCCACATGGCCTATAAGCATAAGAGAAAAGAACAACACACACTAAGTTTTCAAGATTGAATTCAACGCATGCAGTAACCAAATGCACCACATAAGCATGCTTACATACAACTGGCTAATAAGCAATAGAATAGTACCGTACCCTTTCCCTTATTATGCCCAATAAAAATGCAAGTTTTCTTTAAAAAGCTTCTCACTAGGCATCGTTGAAAATTTTGCTTAAACTCTAGAAGTTGCAGAGCACTGGCCAGGATGTGTCCTACAAGATGAATTTTATGTGCAAGCGTAACTGTGCAGCTCTTCAAATGGGCGGTGTCTGTCTGAAGCTGCGAGGCAAGCGAACGAAGAAGGCACCTGGAGGTGAAGAAAATTTTGCACCAGGGAAAGTACGAAGGAGCGTGAGCGCGCCAAAGTAACGCCACCTAGAGGAAAATATAGGTAATGTTGAGCGAAGGTGGGAAGGACAAATGAGGCAAAACGTTGCGGAGGACGAAGTTAGGTAGAGGTGCGCTGGGTTGACCTCCTCTGGCAGTTGCTACAGGTATTGTTTGAATACAAGACGTGCTGGGATAACGTCGTCCTTGCGTGCCATACGCTGTGTGCGCAAGTGAAAGCATACAACGCCGACCTAACGATGGTGGCTCAATTTCGCGTGTGCAAGGATGAAGCAGGCTGTATTTCGTCGGGCACATGACACCGGGGGAGGGGAGGGCAGTGGGGCGTTGTACTTTGGCCCCGTGCAGTCGAATGGGCTTTATCTTGAAAGCGATCTGCTTTGGAGGCACAGACTAGGTGGGCCAACAGCTTGTAGCTTTGCGTGCACTGTGTTCTCACCCCTCAGTTTGCACTGAAGCGTTACTTCGCTTGCTGCTGCTGCTGCGATTCTTCACGCCAGCATTTTGACAGTGAGCGTCCAGGATCATCCAGTGTGAAGTGTTCATGTTTGCCTGTACGTGCTGACACCATGCATCGGTAGCTTGTGCTCAACGATGATGATTAGACTCTCACATCTGCTCTTGCTGACATTCTTCGGGGTCAAAGTCACCAGCCGAATTCTCCCCTTTCGCATGGGCACATTGTTGTTGGTTATAGTGGCGTCTCTGCTGTTGACGTCTCTCCTCATACTCGGCTTGCTCTTTGACCAAGCGCAAAATGTGTGGTCTTTCCATTTTTTTTCCATTTCTGTTGGAGTTGCAACCGTTGCAGTGGTTGTGGGGGTTAAGGCTAATGTGCCCGGACACAGCTAGCTAAGGTCTAAGGAGACACGTAGCTCATCCCTACTCTGCAGCACACGCAAAGGGTTCGCTGACTCACCGGCAAAGCATAGAGATGACTCCCGCCGTGGTACAAACAAATGGGTATTTATTCACTGTTATGTACAAAATGTACAATCTGTCGTTTTGTACTCTTCCTTCCCAAGTCTTTATTTTCCTTTTTTGGCGCAACAATGTATTCTTTATATGTACAAAATGCACATGCAATACAGGAGTACGGCCCTAGGGTGGCAGTCGCAGACTATGGGTGAAAGCTGCCGGGAAGTCTGCTCCGCCACAGCGGATCTTCCAAGCAGGTTTGCCACACAGAATGGGCACCAAAAGGGCACCAAGAGCACCAAAAGTCAATCTATCGGGCGCAGGCCCTTGCGTACAACCAATGCTAAAGGAGAGAGAAGCCAAAGAGAGGGCGAGAGGGGCAAGTTCCTCAGGCATTGTTCCTACACACAGCGCATGGCGTAACGTGAGCCGCATGCGCAAGCAGCAGGCTCTGCGTCATGGCCGACGCCAGCGGCTGCGGGGAATGTACACTATCCAAAATAAGGCTGGAACTGCGTGTCCCCAGCAATCGCATGGGTGGATGGCCCAAGACGCGCATGAACAGGAGATAGGGGTCAAAAGGGGTTCCCACATGGTCAACCTCTGCAATGCACAATCCGACTCTTACACATTGCGGCAGAAACTGCGGCGTATATCCCCGTGTTTTCCGACCCCAACTGCCATGCAGTTGTGTTGAAGGTAGACAACAGCAGACGTAACCTGCAGCAACGGTGGCAAGCGCGGGTGCACTTCGCAGGTGCGGAGCGCAGAGAAATCGCCTGTCCTTTCTTTCTTCTCCACCGTACTATCATTTGCTCTCGCCTATCCAGCAATCGTGCCACCATCTTTTTTGTTCACTTTAGGGATGTTAGCCAGCCCAGATACCCCCCCCCCCCCCACACACAAAACCACGCAGCACCGCCATCTTTTTTCTTCACTTTCTGGACGTTAGCCAGCTTAGATACCACCTCCCGTACAAGACCCCGGAGCACCGCCATCTTTTGTTCACTTTTTGGACGTTAGCCAGCTTAGATACCACTCCCTGTACAAGACCCCGCAGCACCGCCATCTTTTGTTCACTTTATGGACGTTAGCCAGCACATATACCCCCCCTACAAGACCACGCAGCGCTGCCATCGTTTTTGTTCCCTTTACAGCCTGCCCAGATACCCCCCCTACAAGACCACGCATATGACTAATTCATACAGGTCCATAAGGTAAACAGCTTCGCTGCAAGATCAGTTCTTTACAAGAAGCATTGTCGGATGTGAGATTTGCTGTCAGTAGGCCAAAGGAAAGTGTTTTTTTCTTTCAGTGTCTGCTTCCCGACGCTCCAACAAGACGTGAAGGATGGTCAGTGTCTCGTTGCATTTGCCAGAGATAGGAGGTTCATTCCCAGTGAACAGGTAAATGTGTATGTCACATATGTGGCCTATTCTAAGTCAGTAGAAAATGACCTCAGTTTGTTGTATTTTTGTTATTGAAGGCAAATTTCCCAAACGCAGCTTATTTGATGTTTCGGTGTCCCAGATTCATTGCCAATAGCTCCCTAGTTTTTTGTGCAAAAATGACTTCAGGTTCATGGCAGCAATAGCTATGGAAGTGTTGCTAGCTTTCATTGCTATGGATGTGGCAATTTCATCTGCAAGCATGTTGCCTTCGATGCCTCAATACCCAGGCACCCAGCATATTATAATATGCTGGTTAGATGGATAAGTACCACATAGCAGTGAATAAAGAACATTGAGTACAGGGTTTCGGTGTTTTTGCCATGATATTAAAGCTTTCAGGATGCTTAAGATGTCTGAATACAATAGCATTTTGTAGCTTTAATTTCCCGATGTGTTTTACAGTCGACAATATTTCATAAGCCTCTGCCATGAAGATGCTCATTTCAGGGTGTAGAAAGTCGGATTCTGAAATGGATGGACCGACTGCTGCATAAGACAACCAGCATGGGATTTTAATGCTGAAATTTCAGGCACGAGTATTTTGCCTGAAGTTCTAGGAAGTGAATTCTAGTGTGCGTCTCTGGAACATGTTTAGCGACCCCTACAAACAATGTGTCACACCCAATGGGCTGCCACTGCCATGGCAGTAACAGCTTCGCTGAAGCCACAACAGAATGTTCAAGCAGCGGAACACCCATTTCTTCACAAAGATTCCTCACACACGGAGAGAACAGCTCTCTCATTGCAGGGTGGTTATGAGCGTTACGTAAAGTGAATGAAATGTTGAGAGTCCATGATGTGAAGAGGCAAGCTGCTCTCCTACAGGAGAGGTTCTTTCCCAGTACCTTGAACAATGCTCAAAAGCAATGTTCCTTTCCTGCTTAGGGTTGGTAATATCGATGATCAAATAATCTTCATTGATGTCCCGCTTTGATTTAATTGACTTGATCAAATAGGCCTGTTCGATTAATTTTTTTCGAGAGTTGGACAGAGGCGGCGTGAAAATTTGAGACCGTACTGGAATGGCAGTGCACGAGCAGTGACTGTGAGGCTGCGGTAGAGCGACTGTTGACTGTTTTATCGAGTCCTCAGTGATGCCAAGCTGAGCACTTCCCCTCTACCCCCACACGCCGCCCAAAGCCGAAGGCTTGAAGTGCCCTCGCAATTCAAGGCATACTATAGCAATCCAGTTGTTGATCGTCATGCCACTCCCAGTCAACTCAAGACTTGACACAGCATGCATGCCAGTTTGGAGCGTTTATATGAAGTTCATGTTGATTCAGCAAATCTATAGCGTTCCGAGCATCTATTCTCGCATGTTGGTTGTGTGGCCATTCATAGAAGGTGCCGGTTTCATCCAAGTTTCTCAGCCAATTGACATTCCTTCGCTCTGTAGAAAAGAGCATGTGGTTTAAAATCCTAAACCAGCAATTTTCTTTTTTCCTGCGCATATTGCAATTTCTTGCATATTTCAGTTGGACGTCACTTTACACACAGGGATTCACTAGTTCCATGTACGTGAATTCTGCACTAAGTGCCATTTTGTAACATATATTGTTTATCTTTTCAAAAGCTACTAGCACCAACTATATTTAGTCTTTAACAAGATAAAGATTATGCTTTATCAAGTGTTTATACAGATGTATTTGAAACCAAGTTCCACCTCTCAAACATTAAATTAGGGTCCTACAAATTTTGAAAGTGTCCAGCAAAAATTTCGATTAATAAAGTAATCGAAAAACCCTGCATTGAAAGTGATTAATTCATTAAAAGCTAAATTGATTAACGATTAATCAAATAAAAAATAATCGACCATCTCTACTCCTGCTTTTTCCCATACGAAAGGCCAGGGCCCAAGTGACATCATCAAGTATCATGGGCTTCAAGATATTAGGAGGCAGAGTGACAAAAATACAACCAAATAAAGAAAAGAAAAAAAAAATAGAAAAAAAAAATAAGATTGCTCTCACGCTGAACAAAGAAAATATTGATTTGGGAAACATGCCAAGTTCTTGCTCTGCTATTCCAGAATGCTCGACTACACTTCAGTGTCCAAAAACCTACTGTAATTTGTGTTACCTTTATGATGTAGTTGCCTGTCTCAAGTTGAGGGTGAAGAACAAGATGCTCAGATACAGATCCACTGCTGCTGAAGGTCAGCACATGGCAGTCCTAAATAAAAAAGAAATGGCAACAAAGGAACACATCATGAAAGTGAGGATGTCGTTTGATCCTTGCGAGTACTATGTTTGCATTGATATACTAGTATGTAGCCCCTATAGACAGCACATGCAGTCCTGATAGAATGTTTTAGCATAGCATTATAAGCGATAGGTAATATTTGGAAGGTTTGCACCTTATAGGTGGCAAGCAAGGTAAACCAGGGTGGCTGTCTAGAGGAGTATGACACCTTGCCTTAGGTATACACGAAGCTGCTTTCATTACATTACATTATGAGCCACACTGAAACGTAAATAGCTAGGAATAGATACCTAACCAAAGGCAAATAAGTACTAAGTAAACACCTGCCACATCATTCGCTGTGCTGTGATGGTGCCACAAGCAAATTTCAAGGGAGGATGGAGATGTGAATGTTCCCTCCACCCTCCAATGCCTTACCCGAGCTTTGTCCCACAGAAGAGAAAAAATAAATGAGCTGTAATCTTTAATGTACGACAAGTAATAGCATTCTCTCTACTAACTATTTGTAATGACTTTTAAGTATGAAGTAATAAAGTGTGAATTTGGGGCAGGTGGTACATGTTGTATAAAAAAACGAGTAACAGAGCAAGAAACAAGACACACAGAAGGAGATGGATAAAGGGGTGAAATCACGCTTTGTCCATCTACTTGTTATGTCTTTTTTTTTTTAGCTGTTACTCGTTTTTCATGAAACTTATGAAGCACATGAACACCTAAATGTATTAGGATTTAATTGTTCAACCATCAACCATGAACATCCCACAAGTGATAAAAATCATTCACCTGTGCTTATAGTACCCTTCGTTGTATGAACAATCAATATTTCAAATAGCTTTTTGCACACTTCTGCTCCAGGCAAATGTATTACAATAGACATGCAATGTGACTATTAAAAAAAAAAACTGCAGTGTATGGGAGGGTATCCTTTGCCTCAATGCATCAAGGTCTTTAACCCTTTAAGGGTCAATTTTTTGTGCCATATGCAACTGCCCAGGGTCGATTTTTTTATTGCAGATTTCAATTCTTTTAGCGACTTATTTCGAAAAAAATTTACCGCAATTTTTCTAGGGTGACCGTAAAGTGAGAAAAAGATATTTTGCGTTGGTATATATGTATTCTTCATTCATGAATAACAACAATAAAAGCGGAAATAAATCCATAAGAATGAAAAATTTGAAGCATTTTTATACACATAGTTCAAGGCCATGAAAATGCGCACACAAGAATATTTCGCAAGACTTAAATGTTCCTGCTCTTACACTATTATCTAATGTGTACATCCATAGCATAATCAAACTGCGTAGGTACGCGCACTCAGGAAAACTGTGTGGCTGTGTGCCCATCAAAAAAGCACAATGTATGACAAACTTCCGCTAATCTTCACCTTATCACCAACCAGGGGCAATTAGTTTTCGCGAGTGTAAAAAGAAAAAAAAAAGAAGCGATTGAAACGCATGCACGGCGGCATCCTTCTATGCACACCCCCGTGAGCACCAAACGAGCGAGAAACAAGCAGTAGCCCTTTGAGCGATTAGTACGATAGCCATCATAGCCATAGCCATAGTACGATAGCCATACGATAGCCATCAGCTTTGCAAGCGCAAGAAGCCGAAACCGCCCGCGGAACAAAACCTGAGCCGCCGTCGCCGTTGCGCGAGTGCGGTAGTATATAGATGCGCGGGAGCAAACTAGCTCTAAACCAAACCATGCAACAAAAACTGAGAGAGGGAGGCGCGCGAAAAAAATTCCCTGTATTCTCACATAGTGGCAGCACAAGATAGAAAAGAAAAAGTTAGGAAATTGGCGCGCTTTTTAAATGTACAGAGGTGCCGTAAATATATGCCATCGGCCATTTTGGACTTGTTCGCGGCGCCGTATATTTACGTCATTGACCCTCAAAGGGTTAAGGGAGTTAGTAAGCTGTTAAGCTTTAAGTTGTTAAGCTTTCCAAACGTACAAGTATTATCACTTCAAAATAGGTTTAGTCTATACCGTAAGAATGTATTAAGCAATTGATAGCATGTACAAGTTTGATAAATATGCTACAAAAACCTTTGCATAATTTAATTGATAAAATCAAACAACTGGTGTGCTGACAATAAAACAAAACAAAAAGGCAAAAAAATTCCTGCCACTCCCTCCTACAATGGCACGTAACTCCTAGACTATGCATAGGAAGAAGTCACTGTAAGTAAAATGTGCACTGCAGACACTCAGTGGCAGCGTCATAGGCTTGCTGATCGATAGTCCCAACACCTATTCTTTCTATCACTGCAGATTTTGAAGCAAAGAATGGGGACTCATCTCATCGAGAGACAACCCATCTGGCCCATTAGGGCATGTGGCACATGACTATTGCACATGGCAAAGATGTAAAGAGCACAAAGCACAGGAGGTGTTGGCACAAAACCAACTAGCCACATGGGAAAATGTGGCCATACAGCATTGTCTGCTAATCCTCCTCATGGTGTTTCTCTCATTGCTGTGTGGCACCTAGCGAATAGGCAATGCTATGCTAACTAGTATGCACAATGCTAAGCCTAACATTCTAGTCTACAGCTATGGCTGCATTACACATCACTTCTTTGCGTTATTATAGCACACATGCACATACACATACTAGTATTCCTTGCGTACTGGTACTATTCTGAAGCAGCACTGCTTGCAGTTTACCCTTTTATCAGAGACAGTGCAACTTACATGAAAGGAATTAAGTGACAACAAAGGAGAAAGAAAAAAATTATGTGGTTTTACGTGCCAAAACCACTTTCTGATTATGAGGCACGCCGTAGTGGAGGACTCCGGAAATTTTGACCACCTGGGGTTCTTTAACATGCACCTAAATCTAAGTACACGGGTGTTTTCGCATTTCGCCCTCATTGAAATGCGGCCACCATGGCCAGGATTCGATCCCGCGACCTCATGCTCAGCAGCCCAACACCATAGCCACTGAGCAACCACGGCGGGTCAAATGAGAAAGAAAACCAAGGGAGCATTCCATGTACCTTTAGTCCACATACTGCCAAAAAGTCTTCGTTGCATGGGTTGCCAGTGATTGAGAGCACTGTAAATGGAACAGGGGCTGATGCCAGTCTCTGAAAATAGAATATAGAAACATTTTCTTTGAAGAGTTTGATAGGTAGCAATCTCGCCATGCATTGTAGAAAGTGCAAGTGTCATCCAGATTTCGACAGACATCAGATTGGGTGAAATTACTGTGAGAGTGCCTGTGACATATTTGGAACCTTTTTGATGCAGAAAAGAGGAGACATGTACCAGCACGCCATCAGAGCTGCTGCACAAAAAAAGAGATATTGTGCCTATCACGACAGGTCCAATCTACGTTCCCAACAACACGCCCCCCCCCCCTCTTTCTTTGTTGTTTTTTGCAAATGTATAAAGTTCGAAGCAAGAAGCAAGAAACTCAAACCATACTTCCCATGTTTGGAGAAACTAAATCCGGGAGATTTTCTGACCGGAAGGGGGGAGAGGGGGATCGGTACTTCAGCCACAGACCGAAGTAATAATTATATAGGATGATCACTTTTTAAGTTCTATGAAATTTTTAGAAATCCTCATTGCAGTTAACATAATTCTAGTCTTTGAGCGAGATTATTCACAGAAACAGACATTACTTGAGAAATTGAAACACATATTCAAGTATAATTACCAAAATTTCACTAAATAACTTCTTAACTAGTTTACAGCACATATGGCAACTTTGTAATCGTAGCTGGCAAGTTTGTAAGGTGTCTCCACTTGGAATTAATTTCCAGAATGACACCAGCTTGGAAATATGTGCCATCAAACTTGCTGTAAAAATGCACTGTTGTTCAACTTACTTTATTAACAAAGCTCTCTTTTATGCTTTTATGCACAAAAGTCACTGGAATGTCCACAAATTTTGTCCCACGCTTTGGGAAATTATATCTTGAAATTGGTATAATCCTGGAGTTTCATTTTAAGTGGATACATCTTGCAAACTCACCAGCTACAATTCGAAAACTGCAATATGTGCTGTAAAGGAATTAAGAAGATAATTAGGGATACTTTTGTTGAATAGTTTAATATGTGTTTCGATTTCTCATCCTAGTAATGTCTGCCTCTTTAAATAATTCAGCTCAAGGACAAAGCATGATATCTGCCACAGGCAATATTTAATATATTCAGAAAAGTTAAAAATGAATGCCTCGATATTCTGGCCTCACAGTACGATTCCATGTAGTTCCCCAAATGTTGTTGCATCATACAAAATGTTTTAAATGGCAGATGCCAGAAGCACATTATCCTTGCTGTGGCAACGATGTCACCAGCAATGTGCTACTAGCGCAGGGCATGACTAGTAAAAGTAACTAAAAATGCACTGTAATGAATGCTCTTTTTCATACAATAAGAATAAGTTCAGGTCAAATCTAAGCTCTGTTAGTCATCTAAGTCATAATAAGGTTCAGCTTAGTATAGAAGTCTTGAATTATGGGATTTTACGTGCCAAAACCACTTTCTGATTATGAGGCACGCCGTAGTGAAGGACTCCGGAAATTTACACCATCTGGGGTTCTTTAACGTGCACCTAAATCTAAGCACATGGGTGTTTTCGCATTTCACCCCCATCGAAATGCTGCCGCCATGGCCGCTTAGTGTAGAAGTCTGTGGACTCAGAAAATATCACTAGCAAGCCAACCCATTTCAGTGGGCTATCTGGTAAGATATGACACTTGTATGGTACATTGAGATAATGACAAGAACAAGAAACAAAAGCATTGACACAATAGAGAGTTTTAGAATAGTGCACGACACAGGCACTGACTTCCCACAAAGTATGTTTATTGTGTGAGCGTGGAATATATAGGCAGACAAGCAAGATTGGAAACATAAATGGCGTGAAAAACATGAGAAGAATGACTCGAGATTGCAGGTGAATGGCGATGTGTGAAATTTGCAGATACGCTACTTCCTTGTCTAATAACTGGGTGGATGTCGAACTGATGCATGAAGGACCACGTTGGATGATGGCAAATGCCTCGATAATTTCATGTGTGCGCTGGTCAGCATGCTTTTGAATGACAGTGACTTCTCTAAAATAGGGGATGCATTTACACGACCTGCAATGCAGAGCATGATTGCTTCTGTATTTTTGTTTTATGTTGTTGGCAACCTTCTTTAGGGGGGCCGTCTCGGTTGACCCTCCTGCATAAGAGCGTTTAGCTTGCCTGGGGCTGAAAAAAACAACCGAAACACCCGCTCTTCCCACGGCCTTCTTCAATCTATGAAAACCTATGCGCACATAGGGAATGACAGCCATTTTCAAAGTATTGGTCTCAGTTTTGTGTGGCTTCTTCCTTTGGTTCATTTCCGCTAACATGTCTAAGCTAGCTGTACCAGAAGGACGCTTGGAAAACCAGCCTGCAAAAGCTGCTGTACCTGGCCTTCAAAGGCCATTTCAATCTTGTGTATGCATTATTTTTGCAGTGCATTACGGAAGGCGGCTTTTGCAATTCCTCTCTTCACTAACCTTGAGTGAGATGACGGAAAAGGCAAGAGGCTTTTTGCTGAGCAGGGTGCATACCTCCAGCATACATGTTCTTTCTTGAACAAAAGGAGAAAGTCTAGAAAATGCAATGTGTTGTCCTCTGGTAGCTCATTTGTGAGCGTGAGACCATTCATATTATCTACAAAGCTTTTGTAAACGACTTGTAGCACTGAAGCAAGATTGTCTTCAGTTGCCTCAATGAAGACGAGGTAGTCGAAGTACCTGAGCACCTTCTTGGCGTGGACCGTTGGGAGGTTCCTTTCGATGTCACGGTCGTAGCGACCTAGCAACAGGTCACTCAGTATAGGTGCAAGGCATGAGCCAATGGACACTCCTTTGTTTTGGAGGAACATCTTCCCTGTGAACTGGACCATCGTGGAGTGCCAGTACAACACTAGCAAGTCGAGAAACCTATCTACACTTGTTCAGTGCTCGCTTTGGAATTGCACATCCCCTTATGTCTCAATGCCTCCGTTTACAACTTCAAGAAGTGAGTGGGGCAATGAGTAATAAAGATCCTTTAGATGGAGAAGGCTAACATCCCGGCTGTGCTGGGAGAGTTGAAGTACTCAGATACAGCTGCTGAGCTGCGAACCAAGAAAGGGTCGGTCACCTCGAGTAGGCCAATACATTTCTGCAGGAAGCTAGCAAGCGGCTTCTGTCAAGCACTTCGTTGTGACACAACGAGAAGAAGGGGGTTTAACCGAGGGGCCCGATTTTTATTAATCATATCATGAGAAGCCAGCAAACAATGACACCAAGGAAAACACAGGGGAAATTACTTGTACTTACTGATTGAATTAAGGAAATGATAAATCAATGGCAATGAAAATGGATGAAAAATCTTGCCGGAGGTGGGGAACGATCCCTCATTTTCGCATTACCTGTGCGATGTAACCCTGTCTGCTGCATAGTGACTTAATGCTATGGCATATTGTCCCACCAGCTATGTGCTGCAACATGCAGCCTCCAAGCTACTCTTGGAATCAATAAGTGAAGTTAAGCTATCTGCTGACGCATACACAATAAAAAATATAAAATTGGAGCTGGGGAGCAGAACACTAGTTCCGTGAAAAACTGCTGCCCTGTCATGTGGCTGAATGATTCAACTTTTCTTGCAGTGCGTCAGAAAGTGAAGCCTGCAGCGTATGACTAAATGACATTATCTCCTCTGTATTATTGTGGGGTGCCCGTCAAATTCATTTTTCGTCTAGAGTGGGCAGCACATCATAACTGTTCTTTAGAAGGCTGAGTGCACCCAAATGGGAAAAAACTTGCAGTTTTGCCCGAAAGCCAAAGCATCAATTGCAACACTAAATTAGTAGACAGCTATACAAAGTTAGGATAGTAGTTTTATCAGCCATATAAACTTGTAAACATTCACTTGCTAACTGAATTAACAAGCATGGTGTCAGCGCAAATGAGCAAACATGAACACATCACACTCGATGAGCGTGGACACTCGCTGTCAAAACGCTGGTGTGAGTAAGTGCGGCAGCAGCAGCGAGCGAAGTGACGTTCGTGCAGTGTACCGCTTCAACGCAAGAGCGCCGAGAACACAGCAAACACAAAGGTATGAGCTATCTGCAGGTCCCTTTCAAGACATGGTACACGCGACTGCGAAAAGTACACACTTGCTGGAGGACTCGAAGCCCCGCCCCCTCCTGCGCTGCCTAGCCACTTTCCTCCATATATGGCGCACGAGATTGAGCCGCAATCGTCAGTTCTCCTTGTGCCTGGTCGCAAAATGCACAGTTGCTTCCGAAGTACAACGCTGCCCTCCTTCCCTCCCTTTTTCCCATCCCCCCCACGGCATTTCACGCAGCGGGACACGGCATGTTTGCTCTTCACTTTCTTTGTTCGCGCGCACCAGATTCAGCTGCGATCGGTGGCCTCTCTCAAGTGCTTTTACTCGCACATACAGCATACGATGCGCGGAAACGGTGTTATCACCCTTGGACTTTATACGGAACATCACAGCGACGGCGAAAATGCACTTAGACTTGTGGGGATGCTCGACTCTCGCGCGTCTCCTGTAATCCGGCTTCTCCCCGTAGTTGGGTGCCAGCAGCGGTCAGTACGCTCTTTCTCTTTGGCTTTGGGTCGGAAAGCGGCACGGACAGTCCGCGCGCGCGCCGTTCTATGCTACTGCGAGATGATATTGTTACGCCTAGGAGCAGGACACTGGAATAGAGGAACACGATCATTCTAGAAAGTGGGCACGGCAGTAGCACACCGAATACCATGCTGAACCTTTCCTGCCTTCTTGCGCAGGTTCTTGCTGTCTGCCTGTCAACGCAAGCTTCATCGCGTTCACCTGCACCGGGTGAATGGCATGCCAACTACATCAGTAATCTGATCTGGTCTCTATCTCATCCTGGTGACCACTGCCATATCATCGAGATCTTCATATGCTCTTCGACACTCGTGACCTTACCCGTGGACTATGTGACTGCACGGACGGCTATAAACGGCTTCGCATCATTGACGTTGGCCAGTGGGCCCAGCAGCAGCACACCGAATACCATGCTGAACCCGTCCTGCCTTCTTGCGCAGGTTAGTTCCTACTTGCCAACTAAATCCTATAGAAGTGACAACCGGTCTCTTTTGCTGCTGCCCTGCCCACTGTCCACCGGAAGGCGGAAACTTGAATTACTGGAGACTTTATCTGAATGCTTTTCTATGTTTTGCTTATTGATACGTGCGGGAGACGTTGAGCTTAATCCTGGTCCATCCACCCACTCCGAATCGCTTCTCGACATGGAAAGCTTGCCTGATGATCCCAAACAGCAAATGCCAATTATGTTCCAGTTTCTAAAGGAAATTCATGCGCGCTCATTGCAATCAAGTAAAACTCAAGCAGAGCTCGCCGCTGATATTAAAGCAATTAAAAACGGACAAAAAGGCATTGAAGCCAAACTTGCAGCATTTCAGAATCGCTTGGACACTTTGGAACAACAGGCTAAACAGGCTCAAGACCTGTCACAAAAATGTCTTGCCTTACTGAAGAAGTCCTCGCACATTTATCCTCGCACAAATACACATTTCAGTCACGATTTGACGAAATGGAAGACCGGTCACGTCGCGACAACCTAATTTTCTATGGCCTTCTCGATTCCAAAGAATCTTGGAATGACACTGAAAAAAAGTTAACAGATGCAATTATTTCAGTACTTCCCTCATTTTCTGCCAATTGCATCCAGCGTGCTCACCGGTTAGGTCCAATCACTCCTGCCAAACCGCGTCCCATTATTGCTAAGTTTTCCAACTTTAAAATTAAAGAAAAGGTGTTATCACTGCGTGAGCAATTCAAAACAAATAACATATCCATCAGTCAGGACTTTTCACCCGGAACCCGCATAGCTAGAAAGAAACTAAAGGAATTTGCTCGTAGCCAACCACAATCGTCCTCGTCCCAGCTGCGTTACAACAAAATGTTTTTAAACAAAAAATGCTTCATGTATAATCCTGCCTCCGATAAGGCAGAAGAAATCGAGCTACGTGGAAGGCCTGCTGTTGCTGCACCTAACCCGGGCACTTCAAGCTAGGAAAGCGCGAGGGGTGATGGGCACTCAAGCTGTTCTCGTGTAACTGTCCTTTTTACTAATGCAAGAAGCTTACTAAACAAATATAACTCCTTATCATCCGCAATAGACACACTTCCTGCTCATATCATTGCACTGACCGAGACCTGGCTGCATGATAACGTTCAAGATATGGAAATCTTCCAAGATACATACCGTTTCTGTATTTATCGTTGTGACAGAGATGCGCGCTGTGGTGGCGGTGTGCTCGTCGCTGTCTCTAAAGATTTTTTATCATCGCGCATTGATGTCAACACTAACCTAGAAATCATTTGGGTGTCTTTAATAATTGACCATCAAAATATAGTCATTGGCATTTGTTACCGTCCTCCCACATACACTGATTCTTTTGTCCCGAAACTTCATGACAGTATTAATGATATTTTCTCACGTTTTCCCTTATCTCCCATATTTTTATTCGGCGACTTTAACTTTCCTAACATAATGTGGAACACAGAACCAGCTGCTATGTCACCATTTTCCTCTCAAGCTCACGATTTTTTACAACTATGCTCTACGTTTTCATTATCGCAGCTAACCAGTCAAGCTACTAGAATCACGCCTGTCTCAGCCAACACCCTTGATCTAATCCTTACAACTAGACCTGACCTTGTTTCTAGTATTTCTTATTTACCAGGTATAAGCGACCACTCGTTACTTTCCTTTTCTATTGATGCGCACGTTCCTAAAACCAGCAAAATACGCAAAACTATTCCAGAGCTAATTTTGCATCTAATCTAGCATAGTAACTACGCTAGAGCTAATTTTGAGGCAATCAACAATGAATCAGTGGATTTCACTAACACATTTCTGACTAACTTTGATGAACGTTCTATTCAACATAACTGGGACATGTTTTCAACAAAAGTAAACAAATTAATTGAAGAATACATCCCTGTTCTCGAACACCATAGTATAACTCCCATATCAAACAGCTTTCTAATCGAAAGAAACATCTGTATCGCTTGGCCAAATTATCATCCTCAAACTCACACTGGACGGCCTATAAATCTGCATCTGATACCTACATTGCAGCATTAAAGAAAGCTAAAGATAACTTCATGTCGAATACCTTACCCCAACTTCTGAATTCTAATGTTCGAAAGTTTTGGCGTATGATTAACCCGTCTTGATAACTCCATTGCCTTGGTAGACACAGCTGGCAACCCCGTCCCACCTAACCAATGTGCTACTATTCTTAATGACACCTTCTCAAGAAATTTCTCCGTAGTTACAAATACTAGTCTTCCAGACACTTTTCATTACAGTTACCCATTCATGCCTCCCATTATTGTTGACACGGCTGGAATTGCGAAACTCATCAATAACTTAGAGCACCATTCCTCCCCTGGTTATGATTCTATTGATTGCAAATTTCTCATAAATACTTGTGTCTACCAGCTCAATCATACTAACAAAAATATTTCAGCAATCACTTGACACATCAACTCTTCCAACCCAATGAAAAATTGGGAAGGTGATTCCAATCTTCAAATCGGGCAATAAAAGTCCACCATGTAATTATCGACCCATTTCCATTACTAGCACATGCTGCAAACTCTTAGAACATATCATATACTCGAACCTTGTCGCCTTTCTTGAATCTAACTCCTTTTTCTCACCAGCTCAACATGGCTTTCGGAAATCATTTTCATGTGAAACAGCTCATATCATTTACTCATAAACTGCGCCGCATTCTTGATCGTTCTTCGTTAGCTGACTGTATTTACTTAGATTTTTCTAAAGCATTCGACAAGGTCTCCCACATACTTCTTTTTCATAAACTTAGTCAACTTAATATTGATAACAGTCTTTATTTGTGGATCAAAGATTTCCTTTCAAATCGTTCCCAATTTTTTGTAGCCAACGAACTTTCCTCTAACCAATGTCCTGTTCAATCTGGAGTCCCACAAGGATCCGTATTAGGTCCCCTTCTTTTTCTCATTTTCATTAACGACCTTCCCTCTTTAGTTTCTTCTAATATTCATCTTTTCGCTGACGACTGCGTTATTTTCCGTGAAATAGTTACTGATAACGATGCTAACATTCTCCAGTCAGATTTAAATTCTATATCTAACTGGTGCAATACTTGGCTAATGGAATTAAATATTAACAAGTGTAAAGTGATGCGTATCTCTCGCGCATCCAGTAGTCCTGTTCCATATTACCTAAACAACTCTCCTTTAGCCGCGGTTTCCTCCTATAAGTATTTAGGCGTTCATATCACTTCTAATCTAAGTTGGTCTCTGCATATTGAGAAGATAATCAACAACGCTAACTGCATGTTAGGTTACTTACGCCGTAACTTTTCTGCAGCCCCTTCGTCTTTAAAGCTCTTATTATATAAAACACTCATTCGATCTAAATTAGAATACGCCACTCCAGTCTGGGATCCAAGCATTAACAATTTGGTTGCGTCACTAGAAATGGTGCAGAATCGCTCTACTCGCTTCATCTGTTCCTGTTATAACTGCACTGCTAGTATAACTTCTATGAAATCTGATACATATATCTCTTCCATCCCTAGCCTCCCGCTGAAAAAATTTTCGCTTGAACTTTTTCCATCGGCTTTACTATCACCTTACCTTCCGTGACGAATTCATTCTTCAGCCACATTATATATCTAACCGTGTTGACCATCACTTTAAGGTTGGTATCGAGCCATGTCATACTAAAACCTTTCTTTACTCTTTTTTATCTCGAACTTCACAAGATTGGAATCACCTTTCTTCCAACATTGTTTCCATTAATGATAATACCCGATTTAAACATGCATTAGCTAACATTGTAAAATTAGGATTTACCATACCTTACCATGCTTTGTGATATTATGTTTATTATGTTCATTATTATTTTGTTATTATTATATTACTATGCACTGTGTTTATTCACTACCCACTCCCCTCTGTAATGCTTCGGCCCTGAGGGTAAATAAATAAATAAATAAAAATAAATAATGTGTCACCGTTCGCATGACTGTCCAGCATGGGGCGAACGTACTCGCTCAATATCCAGTAGTGGCGAGTCGGACTTCTTAAATTTGTCGTGCGCCCATCGGCATGTTCTATGGACAGCGATTCGGCTAGCAGGCATTAGAGTATGAAAGGTGCAACAAATGCCCTCGTGATTGTTCGCACTACTGTGTTGTTCCTTTGTCACAAGAACATGCGCGAGGCCCCACAAAGTGTCCATATAATTGCTATCGCAATAAAATGTTTTAGCATTCTGAGATGTGGATAGACAAGCTTCCACACATACTTCTCCAGTGCATGCTAACATAATTCCTCAAGGCCAAGCATCGTGGCAAAGGATCTTGCAACGTTAAAATGCTCTAATTATGGTATTTTGTGATTAAAACACACAGTTATGTAGCATTGCATCTACCAAGTAAAATAGGTGCATATTATACAAAGATCTGACCTGAACGGGGCGCTTGTAGAACGGTATTGATAAAGTATGGGTGCAGAGTTAAACTAGACCTTTAGCTTAATCCTCAAGGCGAACATGGAAAACAAAAAAAGAGACATTCTTACATTTGGCAAGAATGATTCTTTCCTGCCTGTCTACCTGCAACAGCCGCCACACTTTACACTTTTATTTTAAGTGAGAACAGGTCTTGCGAAAGTGATGCTATTCTGTGCACCATCAATGGCAGTGACTGGCAGATGACAAGAGACACAAGGATTTTGTTTGAAGATATTTTATGGTTGCATCTTTGAGCTGCAGCAAGTGGATGTGACAGAGCGCATGTGCTGTTCTCGCATGAGGCCAACACACAAGAGGAGCATTGTCACATTGTGCGGCAAGCTACCTCAAGAATGTTTAAAAGCATGAATGACAGCTTACAATCGTGAATTATCTTAGCAAATGAAGTGATGGTATGTTGATAGCAGATTTCAGTCTACTAACTAGTAGGTCACTGCATGTACGTAAAGTGCAAGCGGAAGAGGACAGAGGCAAGGACATGTATTTTCAGTGTCACACGTCATCTCGTCCTTGCCGCTACATGTCCCTAATGGTATTTTAGAATGTTTGCAGCCCTGAATTTTTATATTTAAGCCAACGGATAATTATATTCTTGCACTCGCATAGGAGTTAAAATAAAAGTAGCTAACTTTAACAATTTACCTGCACTGACAAACTGAAAACTTCGAACTTTACAAGGCTTGAAATAAACATTTGTGTAGCCATCTACAGCAATACCCCCCCCCCCCCCCCCCCTAATAGCAACAAGCCTTCAGTAACACCTACGATAAACTAGACAACCAGCATGACCTAGCTGTGGCCAGGCTGGTTGTCACAACTCTGTGAGGCCCTAAAGCAGCACTAAGCAAAGCAATAAGCAGAATGGATCGAGCAGCCATAAGGACGCCATATGAACAAGGGACTGCTTCCCAAGATGCTTTTAATAAACAAAGAAAGTAGTAGCCCCCTGCAATGCACACTGCCTTGAATAAGGCATAATAATTTAGCACACATAATGGCTGAGAAAGAAGTCAAACTTACAGTGATGGTTAACTTGCGTTTGCTGGAATCTGCCTGCTTGAGAAGTGCCGAAAGCTGAAGCAGCGTTATCTAAACAAAAAATGAAACATTGATTAGAAGAATGTAAAGAATGAGATTGCTAAAGGAAAGGCGCATGAAAAAAAATGTTCGACATCTGTTCCAGATGTCATCAAAGCATGACGACAACAGGTCTGTTTTTGTCTGTGGCACTAAAAAACATGTGGGGGACGTTCTTGCATAACATTTTTATATTATGCACAGATGCGTGTGGAAACAATGGACTCATCAGAGCGAGTGTAATACCATGTATAACCAGAGAGAAACATATCAATGCCAACTCTCCTACCTTGCAATGCATTTCATACATTACCCAAACACTGCAGCAACACAAAAAACCCATTCTCTGCACTTCGTTGTGCCCTCCTTATGCAACATCTTGTCTAGTTTCACTAGCTACGGGCACTAAATTTATGCATGACTGTGCAGACAAGGCAGGAGAGAAAAGTGTTAACCCTTTATGGATGAGTGTTATAGATACCAGAAACAATTTCTTTTCATGCTCAGTTTCGGTATTGAGGACAAATTTCTGGCTAAATGACTTCAGGCAACACTGAGTGACAAGCAGCAAGCACTAGTTGTTGGTTTAGAGCAAGAACAAAGAAAGAGGAGCAAGAAGTTTGGCCCATGCCTTATGTTTTCTTTTAAGACCTGGTCCAAGGAGACAGACCGACACAACACCTCCGGCTGCAGTGGTATCACACACATGATGTAAAGCAAGCAAAATTTACACCAATGGTTCCCATATCATGATAGCTGTCAGTACAAATTTCATACGAAGCCATATGTGCCTTTGGGTGAAGCCTATTTCCAGTTTTCTGCATGGCGTTTCCTCCCTATTGCTGAAAAATTTTTGACAAAATATGTTTTTTGTTGAATATGCTTATTCATAATGCATTCTGCACATTTAGATAGAAAATAAAATTTGTTTCCTGGTATTTATATCTCATTCATAAAGGGTTAGAATTTTTGACATCATGCACCAGTAGATCATATGCAACTCTATAAGGGCACAAGTAGCCCATTCCTGCACTAGAAAGAGTATGGCATAGTTGGCACAAAGAGGACAGAACAGACATCATGCTTCCAAACTTATGAATGTAAGTGACGAACTTCTGCACCAGCTGTGTATTGTACTGTGAAGCTGGATTTTCCGCAGCCTTGAACGGACACTGAAGAAGAACACTAAAGCTTTTTAAACTGGCTATGCATTAATTCAAAACTATTTTCATTAATTTTGCGGCAATAGGTTGATTACCAAAGGAGAAAATGAAGGTAAAAGTTTCATTTTTTTTTAAAAGTTTTGTGCCTATACTACAGTGCCGCCAGTACATCAGTGTGACATCATGGATCTCAAAGTATTTTGTCATATTTTGGCCATTCTGGCACAGTAAATGTTCTTGAAACTTGCGAAGTCCAATTTTTGAATCTTTTAAAATACAATATAGTCCACCTTTACGAATAACAAATTAACTAGACATGAGTAGACCTCCTCAAAGTCCACATCACAGTGAGCTGGGGAGAGAGCTTTAAGGTAGTGTCGCCACCAGCATTTGGTTTTTGTGCTTTTTCTGCCTTGCCAAGCCTCTTCTCATGGTAAAGGTGCCTTTTTTTGATATTGTAGTAAGGTAATTTACTAATACAGCCAAAATTACTTTATATAGTGTCCCTCTGATGTTTCTTGTCTTACGTTCACTCCATGGTTAATCAGTACTAGAGACTGGAACTATAGGCGCTAAAAAATGCTGTTTTAGGTGCCTCTAACAAGCACTAAAGCCTGTTAGACATGTAAGTGACGGCACGGCGGTGGTCGCGGCAGTTGAGCGGCACTGTGGCCTACAGACGCAGCCTTGTTTTGCATGCTCCGGTTTGGGGTGACACGTGCCGCAGTGATGCACAGTGCTGCTTGCGGAAAGTGCCCGTGAGCAACGGGTTTCAGCAGTCTTCAAGAGCTGCACCTTGCTCCACATTTCCGTGTTTTGGCGAGCTTGAGCTGCAAGTTTCATGGGTGTATTAAGTCGGTGCTCCACTTTTGTGCTTTTGAACCTCACAGAAAATAAAAATACTGTGCGTCGAATTGGTAATGCAACTTCTTTTCTTTGTCTTTTAGCTCTTTATAGGTGACAGCTTAAAAGTCTTCCTATGTACACGCACACAGAATTAGTTATGTGGAAGCAAAGGAATGGGTTGGTTCATATTTTTGCGACTTGGGCTTGAAGCACGTGCACGTCTGCCAATGGCTCTTGTTTTCCAGTGCTGCAACACATTCGGGCACTATCTCGGCCAACCAAAAGCAAGAGGCCTGTGGACGGCTTTCAAAGACGCTTGCGTCCCTTTTCGCCTATAGGTATTCGAGTAGAAAGGCGGCAACCCTTGTAGAGCTCGGGTTACGTGACCTTTTAACTGAAGAAACAAGACCAAACACAACTACTAACACGCTAGCTCGGAGTTGTAAAGAAAAAAAAAAAAAACACCTACATGCGTTGCGAACGAATAGTATGAACTGCTGTTTCATGCTGTCTGTCTAGATTCATATGGGGTCACCATCGGAGGAAAAAAAGGAGGCGAAAAGAAGAAAACAGCATGTACAAACAATGTGGCTCCATAGAATTGTACTCAAAAACGACACATAGAAACAAGCGGCACTTCTGAGGCACCAATGGACAAGGCCGATTCAAGAGACGCCGGCTTTTACTTTATGGAAGTATGCGTCACTTGCGACAAGTACCTTCAGCTTCAGTGCGTAATTACTTCCTAAAGAATCCTCCTCTTATCTTTGTTGCGAAAATCCTTCATTTTAGCATCCCAAACAAATGGACACTGCACAACTTGAGTGATGAACAGTTCGTTGAAGACCGCACGAGACATTGCAAACTGGCAGAGGACAATGTCTGCTACAAATGTAGTCTGCTAGAACTTTCTGCTCGAGCGGGCAAGTTTCCCATGCCACCCACACTTCAGTCACGCCCCTGCCTAGTGAATTTAATGTCACTGCCCAAGGTACTCCACTATTGGTTGCCGCTTTTTCCGCTCACGAATTTTTCCAAATGTTTCGATCGTGATCACAGCGATGTGTGCCGCTTGGAAAACTGGTAATGGGAAAGCAGGCTTGCTCACACGATGGGCGCCGCACTGTTACTGGCCCAAAATCACTTGCATGTGAAACAGGCTTAAGGCTGTCATTTTAGACATATATAGGTAGGCCCCAAATACTGTCCTTAAGCATGTGCAGGCTCAATCAATAAGAACTTCTGCTGTGCATCTAAGGATAAATTATAATTTTCTAAGGAACACAGCCCATTAGACTCCTGTTTTGTTAAATTCACCTTTTCTCAATAAAATGGAGTAAGGCAAGTTGTATAGGCTACAAGATTTATCTGCAATTTAGTGGCACTACACACCGCAAAAAAGTTGTGAAAGTAATGACAAACAAGCACCATACTAAGATTTCTGAGTTAATGTTGCACCTTTTTTTTCACCGAGTATTGGTTAGCCTGAATGATGCCTGCTGCAGCAGGATGCGACATTAGGCTGCTAGGTGTGTCCCTGTCCATGTATGGCTTGTGGTCCTCAGGCGAGCTTGGAGATCAGTTCTGCTATGTCTCAATATTTTTTTCTTTATCTTCCCTTTTTTGCTATCTGCTGGTGCCTGGTGCTAAGGCTCTCACTAGGGAGAATAAAGAAGAGACTGGCAGCCTAAACCTTGTCTCACACTCTTTTTTTTCTTCTCTTTTTGTAAATTCTAAACTGCTTAATTAATTTGCTAGCTACGATGATACTAAGCACTGAGGGATAATCTTTGTCTAGCATTAAGACTTAAGAAATTTGTTCGCATTTGAGCACTGTTCAGGGTGGTTTTCTGCTACAAATACCAAGCTTGTTGAAAATGTATAGTGTTCCTGACCGCTTCACGGTTGCCTAGTCGCATGCGGTTCAGAACCACGCTGTTAGAACCATTTATAAATTTCTTTAGCATTTCCTTTTCCTCTCTTCTCCCGCGCCCCTCAGCGTGGGAAGAGACAGGTGAATGAGGCTCACTTCTGAGCTGAATAAATAATACCATCCTACATATCGTGATCAGCAAAACCCTTCTATTGCGGATAATTGGAGTTAGTTCTTGGGCATGAACATCGCTCTGCGTTGGACTTCTGTGCCTTAACGTTTTCAGGGTCAATGACGTAAATATATGGCGCCGCGAACAAGTCCAAAATGGTCGATGCCATATATTTACAGCGCTGGCTGTACATTTAAACAGCGAGCCAATTTCCTAACTTTTTCTTTCCTGGCATGTGCTGTCACTATGCGGGAATACAGGGAATTTTTTTCACGCGCCTCCCTCTCGCAGTTTTCGTTGCATCATTTGTTTGTTCCGGCATGTCTATATACGGTGCGCCACCACGCTCGTGCAGTGGATTTTGTAAGCCTTGAACTATGTGTACAACAATACATGAAATTTTAAATTCTTATCAGTTTATTTCCTTTCTTTATTGTCGTTGTTCATGAATAAACAGTACATATATACCAACGCAAATTATTTTTTTCTTACTTTAGAGTCACCCTAGAAAAATTACGGGAGAATTTTTTAGAAATAGGTCGGTGTGAAGAAGTTAAATCTGCAATATATAAAAAAAATCAACCCTGGGCAGTCACATATGGCAAAAAAAAAAAAAAAAAAAAAAATTCAACCCTGAAAGGGTTAAGGTGGCCTTGCCACATGTAAAGTCAATTGACTGAGCTATCTCAGACGTTCGGATTGGAAATTTTCCATTTGTAGCTATGTGGCTGAGGCAGGGACGTGGAGCAGTGGTAGAACATCGGGCTTCTAATCAGAAGGTCGCACGTTCGACCCCTCCTCCAGTTCACTACATATACAGGCCTAGAGTGAAGCTAGACACCACCAAAAAAAGAAAGAAAAGAAGAAAGAAGAAATGCGGAGAGCTGGTGGGGCTATACCAGTCCAGGTGCAGCCAAATGCGGAAGGCCCACTAAGCTTCAACAAATGACACTCCTTCACCAGAACAGGAATTGGCCTCCCTGGTGCAGTATTTGGCCCCTCCCTCCCTCATGACTCCTATAATTAACCCATGGCCCTCAGTCCCCAGCAGCTACGGAGCACTTGACCAAGGCAACGATCAGACCAGCAACGCAGCAGAGGGTGCTAAGAACCTCTGGATTCAGATAGGCTGCCACTGGAAACTGAACCTGGCAACACTGCAACACATGAAACCTCTCAAGTGAAGGCTTGTACAGGGCTGACTAGCGGCCACGTCCTCTGCTACAGAGGACTCCCAGATAAGAAGCAATACCAGGATAGGATTCCTAATCTATAACGACATAGCGGGCAACATTGGCAAACTCTACAGCATTGATGAGAGGGTAGCAGTAGTCATAATAAAGCTAAATAGAAGGTATAGAACAAAAGTAGTACAAGCCTACGCTCGAACCTCCAGTCATGATGATGAAGAAATAGAACAGTTTCATGAAGATGACAACATGAGGATATTGAATTAGCGATGAAAAAAGTGCAAACTCAATATACTGTAGTTATGGCCGCCTGAAACGCAAAAGTAGGAAAAAAGCAGGTTGGTGAACAAGCAATAGGCAACTACGGTGTCGGTTCTAGGAACACGAAAGAAGAGACGTTGATAGAATTCGCGGAAAGGAATAAGCTGTGAATAATGCACACCTTCTTCAGGATGCGTAGCAACAGGAGGAGGACCTTGAAAAGCCCTAATGGAGAAACAAGAAATGAAATAGATTTCATACTTTCTGCCAATCCCAGCATAGTGCAGGATGTAGAAGTGATAGGTAGGGCAAAGTGCAGTGATCATAGGTTAGTGAGGTCTAGGATCTACCTCAACATGAAGAAAGCAAGAGTAAAATTAGTCAAGGAGAAACAGGCCTACGTATATGTAAGGGTAAAAGCAGACCAATTCAGGCTGGTGCTTGCAAACAAATATGCAGCTTTAGAACAGAGAGATGCAGATGACATAGCAGGAATGAATGAAACCTTAACCAGACTAGGCCTCAGAAACAGCACTTGAAGTGGGAGGTAAGGCAGTAAGGCAACCAGTGGGTAAGCTCTCCCAAGTAACGAAGGGCCTAATAAAGAAATGAGAAAGAATGAAAGTGTCCAACTCAAGAGATCAGATAGAATTCGTGGAACTCTCAAAATTGATCAAGAAGGAGAAAGTAAGAGACATTCGAAGTTATAATGTGAGAAAGACTGAGGACGCAGTAAAAAATGGACGCAGCATGAAATCAGTGTGAAGAAAACTTGGCATAGCACAAGCCAAGATTTATGCAGTGAAAGATAAGAAGGGTAATATCAGCAATTTCGAAGATACAGGAAAAGCAGCAAAAGAATTCTACACTGACCTGTACAGTATCCAGAGCGGGCCATCCTACCTCTATTCAAAGTAGTAATGAACAGGATACAGAGGCTCCTTCTTTAACTAGCGATGAAATTAGAAGGGCCTTACAAGACGTGAACTGGGGAATAGCGTCAGAAGAAGAAGATGGAATAACAGCCAATTTAATCAAAGATGGAGAAAATATTATGTGTGAAAAGCTTGCGACTCTTTATATGAAATATCTCATGAGAACTGGAAGAATACCAGCATTACACTAATCCACAAAAAGAGAGAGGTTAAAGAACTGAAAAATTATAGGCCCAATAGCTTACTTTCAGTATTGTATAAAATATTCACCAAGGTCATTTCCAATAGAATATGGACAACACTTGACTTCAGTCAACCAAGAGAACAGGCTGACTTCAGGAAGGGATACTCTACAATGGATCACATCCATGCCATCAATCAGGTAATCGAGAAATCTGCAGAGTACAATCAACCCCTCTATATGGCTTTCATAGATTATGAAAAGGTATTTGATTCAGCAGAGATACCAGCAGTCACAGAGGCATTACGTAATCAAGGAGTATACAAGGCATATGTGAATATCTTAGGAAATACCTACAAAGATTCCACAGCTACTTTGGTTCTCTACAAGAAAAGTAGAGAGATACCTATTAAGAAAGGGGTCAGGCAAGGAGAGACAATGTATCCAATGCTATTCACTACATGCTTGGAATAAGTGTTCATGTTATTAAACTGAGAAGTTTAGGAGTGAGGATCAACAGCAAATATTTCAGAAACCTTCGGTATGCAGATCACATTGTCCTGTTCAGCAACACTGGGGATGAATTGACACAAATGATTGAGGACCTTAACAGAGAAAGTAAGAGTGGGGTTAAAGATCAAAATGCAGAATACAAAGATAATGCTCAATACCCTGGAAAGGAAAGAGTTCAAGATTGCCAGTCAGCCTCTAGCGTCTGTGAAGGAGTATGTTAACATAGGTCAATTACTCACAGGAGACACCGTTCATCAGAAGAAAATTTACAGAAAAATAAAAATGGGTTGGAGTGCATACGGCAGACATTGCCAGATCCTTACTGGAAGCTAACCACTATCATTGAAAAGAAAGGTGTACGAAGGTGTACAATCAATGCATTCTACCGGTGCTAACATACGGGGCAGAAACTTGGAGGATGACAAAGAAGCTCGAGAACAAGTTAGGGTTACAGAATGGGTGCCAAGAGAAGGGAAGTGCAGTCAAGGACGGCAGAAAACTAGGTGGGGTGATGAAATTAGGAAATTTGCAGGCGCAAGTTGGAATCAATTGGTGCAGGACAGGGGTAATTGGAGATCGCAAAGAGAGGCCTTCGTCCTGCAGTGGACATAGGCTGATGATGATGTTTGCATGCAGAAAAGGGATGCTAAACATCTACAGAAGTTATGGGCACATATTCGTACTTTGCAACAATCAATTATCCAACACCCTATGGAATTCTAGAATATTCGCCAGTCAGGAGCTTTGACAGTTCTTTCAGTAACGAAAACCTGGAATTTTTGCCAGAGACAGACTGAAGTTTCAAATGAGCCCCACATTCCTAATCAGAGTTGTGCCTGAGCATTGAAGTTTTTTTTTCAAGGAGCACACAAGTAGGTTAAGCCAACTTCAAGCGTTTCGTAACTTAATGCCGTTTGGGCCCTGCTCACAACAAAGTGCTCGCATGCTGCGCAGCAGTTATTAACAGCCTTTACACTCACAAAGTGTTTGTGGCACAGTTAAACCTTAATATAATTAAGTCAGTAAAGTACCCAATTTGCTTCGTTACATCGAAATTTGTTATAGTGAAATTCAACCTTTTATGCAAATAAGTACAGTCACCGATAGATTTTTCTTACACGGAAGGGGCCCCCCAAATTTTCCGAATTACCGGGCAACCCGAAAAGCAAATTTTATCAGAAAAGTTCACCGATGATTACGATACTCCCTAATGCGAAATTTAAGCACAGCTGTATGCATGTTTTCATTTCACTATATGTTGGCTGGTGCTGACAACCTGTCTCATGCGGCATATTGCAAACAGAGCTAGGTGTGGTGTGAATGCCTCGCTAATCGGGAGATCGTGACAGGAAGCACGTGGGTAACATGTGAGCATGATTCACAGCAGCTGCCGCAGACAACCTCTGCTCATGCAGCACTTTGTTTCCATACAGGCGACGCATGCTACTCTGGCGCCATCTCGTAGCCATTGACGCCGCAATACCCCCATGCCCGGCACTACGCTTAACCTCTCACGCTTTTCCCATACCCTCCTCCTCCGCTTTCCTCGTCGCACTCTCTTCACTCTCACCACTTTTTTCACCTGCCGTTGCGCTCCGCATTTGCTCTCATCTTTCGCTGTGCTGGTTCGCTCAGTTACAAGGTAGGACACTGACGCTCACCGCAGGAACGAGTGGCTAAGAGCTGCGCCCTAAAAATTCAGTGGCGATTCATCAGTAAATGCGAGAGAAATGTATAAGCCTTACGTCATATCTCTTTGAGGTCCCAGATCCATAATTTAAACTATATTCAGCACATTGTGAAGTTGTTCAGGAGCTCACCCAACACACGTCCTGCCTCTTCGAGGAGCAAAGTATAACTGATGGTGGTCCAGAACAGACCACAATCCGTTGATATATATATATGTGAAAGAAATATTCACACGTTTGACAACAACAAAACTACTATTATTTCACTAAAGCTTCAGCCAGTAGCCCAGCCTTCACTGGAGTGAATGAGACTACAGAATAAGCTCGTTCCTAAAATATTATAAAAAAAAAAAAAGTCAGAGGACGTGTCAGCTCGATGCAAGAAAAGATGCGTCATGGTTTAATTACAAGGAATTTACTTTTGGCTATAACAAAATTCTTCTAATCAGAAAGCAAGCATGCGAATTTTCTAGTGCTTTCATTAATACCCGAGGCGACAGTATTAAACTTTTAAACAAGGTAGGACTCGTGAAACATGCATTTTGCCTAACTTCCGGTCCCTGGTTATTACATACACAGTCACAGTCATTTGGAGTACCGTGCCGCAAATAACGTAACAAGTTGGAATATTACTGCAGCTGCCAACATGATGGACAGCCTGGGTTATAAAAAAAAATGTGTTCCACCTGCCATTAAGACACCAAAGACTCTTTCATAATAATAATATTTGGGGTTTTTACGTGCCAAAACCACTTTCTGATTATGAAGCACGCCGTAGTGGAGGACTCCGGAAATTTTGACCACCTGGGGTTCTTTAACGTGCACCTAAATCTAAGCGCACGGGTGTTTTCGCATTTCGCCCCCATCGAAATGCGGCCGCCGTGGCCGGGATTCGATCCCGCGACCTCGTGCTCAGCAGCCCAACACCATAGCCACTGAGCAACCACGGCGGGTTAGACTCTTTCATAGTATTGCTCTTATATCAGTGTAAAGCTTTTTAACAGAATGGTGAGAGGGGAGTCGAAACATAGCGGTCATCAAGAAAAAATAAATAGCGAAACTAAAAACCAACCTTTCCCTTTTCATGGCTGACGGCCAAGTGCTGGCGCTTTCCTTGGGGCGACGCAAGGCAGCACATGGCTACTCGTCGAATCATGTGAGCACTCAGTAGCTGTCTTATGGTCTGTCCTTGCTCCCCGGAGAAGTTCATCCGCACATTTTCAAAGGCACCTTCTTGAGAGCCCAGAGTTGGCACCTAGAGTGAAATAAAAATGCTAGATGAGTTGCTCATGCAAAATATAAGAACTGCAATACCTGTTTGAAATTACAGTACCTAACAATTCCTCATTCCTACATAATTTTACAGCACTAATGCAAAAGACTCATCTGGAGCCAATATGTTCTGCCTACAGACCTCCTATACATTCAATTTGTCTTGTACAAGTTATTTCCAAGGCAACACAAGCAGAACTTGAGAAAGCGCAGTAGAGAGGTCTAGCCTAAAACACAGTCAGAAAGCAGAAGTGTGAAGTATTGCATGGAACAGTCAAAGGCTTCTCATAGCAGAAGAAATGTATTTTTGTAGCAGGTATTTTGGTTAAGTAAATGATGCAAAAATAATACCCTGCAAGGTCTGCAACACCTAACTAAATAATTTTAACCCTTTATTGCATGAAGAAAAATTACACATGCAAACTGTAATTACATTTAGTTTTCTATAAACATGCATCCAGAAAATGTGAAGAAAATTTTCTTTTATGCTTTCCAATGGTTACTTCACAGCTCCCTTCAGTCAGTGTAGGTGCTGACTGTTTTCGTTTGCTCCAACAGGTGAAGTTCCCGCCCCCACATTAACAAACAAACTTGAATACAAATGTTTGGATGGAGCCATGTTACTCTGCATTATGGAATATGAAAAAACAGTCACTTTTGCTGGTATTGCAAAAGTATACTTTGTAGTGGCATAGCCAGGAATTTATTTTGTGGAGAGGGGGAGGGCACGCACTTAACTGGAGAGGGGGTGGCTGGGCAGGCAAATGTCAAATGTTGCTTTATGCCACTTATCCCGATGTGCAGAAATTCGGGAGTGTGGATGGGGAGGAGAAGGGAACATGTGCCCGGTGTGCCCCTACCCAATCCCCCTTTCTGGCTGATACCTTGCATTTTGAGCAATTATATGTCGCTTTTCACTACTAAAACATTTTACATGCTTATGCTGCACATTATGACGTGAAGAATTACTGACGTTGCCATAACACATGCGGTGGCAACTAAACTTGCTTTGACAGGTGGCCTTCAGTTTTCTGTGGCGGGATCTGCTGGTAACTCATCTGAATGTTTCTTCCTATGGGCTTGCTAGATAAAATAATGAACAAAAGGTTATTACATAAAAATAAGAGGTAAATAAAAACATTCAATGTTAAAAGAGCGAGGACTACACTGCTGCGAAAATGTGCCCGCGCACGCATTGTTGTGCTCCACAGAAAAAAACATGACTTCACTGAGCTCCAATATTGGCACGTCTTGCCTCTGAAGGCTTCTTCTATCCCGTGTAGACAATTATATGTTTTAAGCAAAGGTGAGAGGACGGGCGTGAACTACGTGCCGGTACGACACAACATTATTTTTGAAGCTGTGTTGGGGAAAAACGACGGTTGGTGGCACCTTCCAGGGCAGTTATAAAAAGCACGAGAGCTTCACAGAAGCACTAAACTTTCTCCAAAATTCGTCCACTGTAGTGGACAGCATGCAACAAAGAGTTAAAAAGCTTTCTGAGCATAAGAATTGCATACACTTACATTTAGAAGGAATTATAAAATAAGTTTAATTAAGGACAGCATGTGATGAGTTACAAAGGTATAAAATGCACTATATGGCAAGCTGTTTACAAGACTGGCAATAATGAAATTATGAATAATGTACAGAAAGTGGAATCTCACTTTGCACACAATATTAGTAGATAGTTTGATTAATCTGGAGAGACTCCAGGCTTGCAAATGGTTTGGAGAGCCCCTTCTGGCCGTTGGACAGTCTCACACTTCTTAATGTTGGAGAAACATTTTGCCCTCATCCCTTCAGAAATTAGAAATTCAACATAGTAAAGCATCCTTTTTGCTGATTTGAATTTTATTCTAGAGATTTTCCTCATTTGCAATTTTTCCAGGTACATCAGAATCACCATAGCTTTGTTCCCGCTTTGCACTCCCTACTGACGCCTTCACTTTTAGTCACTGCTGTTGCTCGTGGGTAACCTATACTGCTCTGAGCAGTTAAGTGACTTAGTAACGCCACCACACTTACAAGGCTGGAGACAATGCAGACCACTTAGGAAGTTCTCGTGACTCAATATGTGAAGGCAGATTAATAACCGAAAATACTAATGTGCTGCCCCACATAGCCTACAAAGCAGCTGAAGTGCAAGCTCTGGTTTCGTTTTCAAATCATTACCACCAGGCTTCCAGCAGGAGTTTCTGGAGCAGACATGGTGCAATCACTGCCAAAGGAGGCTTTTATAGTAGCATGTAGAGATAATCTTTGTAGCAGTTTGGAGCAAATGTAGTAACAGTTCCATCATTGCAAACAGAACACAAAAACAGAAAACTGCAAATAAGCCTTACCATAAGCTGGTCAATGTGTTCGAACAGCTTTTCTTGTGTGTGGAGCTCAGCAAGTGCCTTCTGTGCTCGAGTTGAGCTGCCAATGGGCGAGTTTCGGTTGTATGTCTCCACAATGGCAGGCATGAGAAACTGGATCAACTCCAGAACAGTGCCAACCAGGTTTGTAGAAACCTTAAAAAGACCATTTTTTTTGCTGAAGTACTGCTACAACTCAAAAATATGAAGAAAAAAAAAAGTTCAATTTTATAAGAGATGAAACTCAACATATCAGGCAAGACCTTGTTATATTAAATTATATATATTGCACGAACACTTGAAGCACATTCATTATACGTAGATGCCCGTCTTAGTCTTCACACTGCCACTGTGTTGTGGAGGATATCACTGCTACAAGCAGTCAAATTTGTTAGCAATAGTTCAATGGAAATTATTGCCTACCAGCCATTAGCGGGCACCAATTAAGCTAACAAAGAGTTGAAGACTCCATGACAATGTGCGACTTGAGAGTAAATGACAGTTATGAAATCTGTAAGACCAGCAAGCCATTGAGTACCGACACACTCGCACATCAGATCTTGCAGATACATGTGACATGTTCACAAGAGCGCACAAAAGTACAAATAGCTCTGACTTGACTAGGTACTAAAAATAAAATACCATTGAATGCTTGTTTTGTAGGTGTATGGATCTAATATGTGATCAAAGATATCAATCAAGAGATATTATGAAAAACAAATACTGTATTTATTCAGGCAAGTAATTGCATATGTCTAATGCACTTGGCTGTCAAGTGTATCATGAAATTTGTAACCTTTCTAGAGATGGCACCATGTATTATGAAAGTCTACCAAGAAGCGTGGTTATTGCGACATGCAAGTGATTTTGGCTGCCAAATCTTAATATTTGATGTCCAGGATGCCCTTTTAATTTTGATGAGAGAGTAAGAAACAAATTTTCAATTCTGCAACACGAATTTCTGAGGGAGAAAAAACTACCAGTATCATCTGCCAACGGCTGTTTTTAGCAAATTACTGTAACACCTAAAGTCTGAGCATTTATCATATAAAACTGTAGCTTAATAGCCACAGCCACTGAGCCAGAGTGGCGAGTATCATGCAGAACAATTACACACTTGTAGACATACTTTTTACACTAAAAATAAAGAAGAAGAAGAAGAAGAAGAAGGAAGAAATGCCCCTTAGACGTGTCCACTCAGCCTCATCTGAAGACAGCACTCTAGAATTAAATGTATTTCAAATTCCTATTTTACAGCACAAACGTAACAACATATGTAAGTTATTGAAAGTGGGCAGAAGACATGTGGTGTTAATGAAGCAGCCACAAAATGTGGGAACATTTGGTTTATGTTTTCTTACATTTGTTTTCCCTGCATGACACACATATCAGTGGCCACCAGTTTGTCATAGTCTTTCAGTTACAAGAAACTGTGGTGCTAACTGGGGGGGGGGTTGTGGATATCGACGTGCCTTCCTGCGCCTTATCCCTCAGCTCGCGCGTCGTGCTTAGCTCAATATCTCCGGCAAGGGTCACAGTAACGGCAACATGGCGGACATGGCTAGCGTGCTGGAGCAGATTTCCCACGCAGACTGTGCTTATCCCTCTCAAAGTCAAGTTACAGCACAAGAAGCAAACGTAGGAGGCGCGCCCTAATTGGCCTTCCAAGTGGCGGCCCCCTGGCGCCCTCTCTACCCAAGCTCTCTTCCACTGAGTGCTTCATGCTTTCATCACCGAGGCAGGTGCACACATGCCTGCAACAAGTTTGTTACGCGGGACCTTTGCTCCCTTGACTTCTCATTCTCACACTTGGCGGACCGCTACCAAGTTAGCCCTAGTGCAGCGGGCACGTATTCAATTGGTCTTGCGGTAAGCCTTCGCACGTAAATGCCGTGACTGTCGCACTGTGGTGTATCTTGGGTTAATAAACCTGTGTTTGTTGGCGATCTGACACTGCAGCCTTCTCTGCACCGTGTTGGAGAGTTGATGAATCCTACTGAAGCTCTTTGGTGAGTTTTCGGAGTGGAGAAGCGTCATGTCCTTTCCTGATCGTCGCTCGTAGGGGGAACCTTGCACAAACCCATCTGCACAGTTGTTACGAGCCAAAACCACTATATAATTATGGGGCATGTTGTAGTGGGGGGCTCCCGATTAATTTTGATCGCCTGGGGTTATTTCACATGCACCTAAATTTAAGCGTTTCTGCATTTCAACTCTGTAATCACACTTGATATGTGTGTAGTTGGGATGTGCCATGAGGTACTCGACACTCTTTTGACTCAGGTACACATTAAAACTATAGCCCCCACTTCAGTCATTTTTACAGAAATACTCTGTAGAAGTTTTTTGTTCAGTTTTGGAGCATAATACCAGCATAACAGTCCACATATTTGTTTACAGGAGTTTGATTGTAAACTAAGCCCCATTCACAACAACTGCCCTTTTGTGTGAGCATTCCTCCATATAATTTCGTTTGCTCCAAAAAGGATTGCCTGCCATAGGTGAAATGCGTGCCACACAGGCACTAGCCACAGGGTTTCTCAAACTGGGTTTTGCAGAACACAGGGGTTCAACTAACGGCATTTTAGGGTTCCGTGAGCGGTAAGAATGAATCCGACCTGATCCCATTTTCCCCAATTCACTTCCACAATTTCTAGATTTAGGTTGTATGTTAGTTTAACAAAGCCATTGCACACAACATGTACACTACTGTAGTCTATGCAAGAGACCCATGCGGCAGTGGCACGCAAGACTCATCATTGTTCGATTTGCGGGTCCATGGTGTCTGTGCTGAGCACGTTTCATTCACACTCATGAGGGCAGTCAAACGCATGAGCGGGAATCAACTCAAAAGTGTTGCAAGCTGAGGTCCACTTTCAAATTCAGCAGTGCCTGCTTAGTATTGTGACTCTGGGTCGAAGACGAGAGACGGACACTTGGAGTAGAAGAAAAGGAGACGAAAGGCTTCATATAATATGTACATATAGCAGGTAATAGCATACAAGTAGCGGCGCTGAAGAGACACCAGACTGACGGGGCAGCTGGTGGCGACTCTCTCTCTAACAATGGGCTAGTTCCGTCTTAAATCCCTTTGGCAGAAATGAGGCAAGATCGCTGCTGCCATCAACTACAACACCTTCCTCTTTTGTCGTGGGAAAAGTCCAAGCTGCATACTGTCAGGATTGGGGGCTCAATCCCATTGTTCGTAATCAGTTGTCAAGATTGGAGTCCGGCATGAATTAGAAGGTAGCTGGCCCATGCCGTCGTCTAACTTATCCACGCTGAGGACGTTGATGAAGGGAAGGACTGCTTCTCATCGAGAACGAGGAATATGGGTTTATTTACAGTATTTACATGCAGTTCATCAGTCAAGCATGACTGCGAGAGAAAAGTACGTCAGTCTAACACGACTGCTTGAGAGAGTGTTGAGCATCCGCACAACATCGGTTTATAAACACTCGGTCCCCCCTTGATTCCAAGGGGACAGAAACGTTCGTCCAGTCATTGTAAACACGCCGCCTCTCCCCGGGACGGCTTACACACACACACGCATACACACACACACAGGTTCACGGTCCGGAACCGACGTCATACAGACTTTGTAGAACTCGGGGCTGACCCACGCAGCGCGGCCGGGTGCCCCTTTGTCTTGCGTCTCGGACGGCGCGTGGGCTGGAGCCACAGACGACGTTCCCGCGGCAACTCCCCCGCTCGCGGCCGACCCGGGTAGGCGATGTCGTGTTGCGGCACAAAGCCTATTTCGTCGAACTCATTCAGTCACAACGGCAACGAGGCTAGAGCGTAACGCCAAGGAAAGTTGCCGCCCCTGTTGCAAGTGGCTGGCAAAACTTGCACTTCAGGTGGCCGTTCTTAACAATACTACTCGTCTCCACGGAAAGGGGTCACCAGTTCTGTGGAATTCTGAAGGCTGTCAGTGGATTCGTCGTGGTGCTCTGTGCCTCGGGGCTCCTCAGTTTAACCCAAGGAAAAGGCTCGGCAGTTTTTTTGAACTTTGAAGGTCGTCAGTGGATGTTTGAAGCCAAGCACAAGGGCAACCACTTCAGAAGAATGAGGGGGGAGCGCCCGCCCATTGCCTCTGATGATAGGCACGCAGCGTGGCACAACACTAGTCAACTCTTGTTGTCGATAGCATGGCATATTCTAACATCCACCGGTGGTTTTGTTATTCAGGCAAGCCTGTGTCAGCACGGCGTGGTTTAGAGACAGGCTGGTTTGCTACCACACTGAGTTGGTTTCTATCTTCTCTGAAATAAAATCATGCAACATGCATTTCGATGTGCGCGCAGAGTATCGCTGCACACAGGGCAATGTGGGCATTTAGGTTTAGCATTGCAATCGGTATATTGAAGACCCCTCCGCAGTGCTGGTGACTTGCAACCATTTGCATTCAAAATTAAAAGACTTTTGTGCCCCTGACATTTCAATTACATCAAGCCACCGTTTATGGCGCACAGTTAATATACTTTATCTCAGTGTAGTTCCTTGCAGCACTGTGGCAGCCGCAGGTCCCTTAGTCAATAAGAAGGTAGAATGTTCCTGAAGATGTGTTCGTCCATGCCACATTGTCTGCTTTGAGTCTGCTTGCCATCCTGTTGATACATGCTCCATGGTTAGTGGATTGGCGCAACAAAGGTCCTGGCATTGTCACCATAAGCTGCTTTACATGAATGTGACAGCGGGGCTTTGCTTCACCAGCATGCTTCTCAGCAGTTCTTTACAGCCTCCTTAGCCATTAGTAAGGGTGGGTGCTCTCATAAATGTTCACTTGTGCCTCATCATATGCTTGGTGTTTATTTTGAGTTTAGCAGCCTCTGTAGATTTAGCAGCATCAAAAAAACAGCTGATCTCAGTAATAGTGACAAAACATAGCTAATGCTTTGCCCTTAGTGTGAGATGATACTAAGATTTTACTAATCATTTTTTGCTGTCAGGGCAGAGGTACAGTAACAAGCGTGAAGTTGGATCGTAGCAGGCAGTCTTAGCTGCATGGGCACTGCCATATTGCTACAAAATCTTGGTTAGGTGGCTATTACGGTTACCAGCAGTAACTGCTACAGTAATTCACAGCATATGATGTGCATGCACAAAGGGCCTAACATGCCATGCATTGCGGTAATGTTTCATGCACCAACAAAAATAAAACTCTCTATTGATGCCAATAATCAGAAAGTTATGCACAGAACTATATTCTGCTACAGAAGGATATTGCCCATGTACACCTCAAACCTTTGGCAGGGCTGCAAGTTACTTGCGAGATAGAGTACAGAGCCAATGCCTGTGGTAGCTGGATGGTAAGCGCAAGTGGCATATGGATGGTATTCAGAGCAAACAAAAAAAGCAAACAAACAAACAAACAAACAAAAAACTTGTCTACATATCATTATCGCGGTATCAGCACGAGTTCATCAGTAGCGATGGACTTCGAAATTAAAAAGATAACATGCTGAACCATAAATGTCGATGGCCACACAGACACAGTGGTGGTGCTACTGTGGTTATCACACTCGCGCACTGGCTGATCGAGAAGAGGCCCTGGAGGAACATATTTGCTATAGCACGCAGTTTTCCTACACCACAGACTAGTCTTCAAAAATTGGCCTCCTCCTTTTTTTTCTGTGTTAGCAAGCTACAACTATAATATAGTAATAACAATAAAAGCACCAGCCTATATTTTTTTGTGTTAAGGCATGTGCGTTGCTCATTTCCGAGAAGTGCAATGTGAATTTAGCAAAACTGTGTGCGATGAACCATTTTCCATATGTATATAATATTCCTCCAAATATATACTATTAAATTCAGTTGCATTCAAGTGCAAACAGTTATTATATGCAAGAACACTTATCAGAGACTTGTCCAGCACTAAACCTATAGTGTTGGCACTGAAATTTCTCATCCTACTAATGTACTATTTTCTTTTAAAAACAACTTTCACAGAGAACTAGTGTAAACAAAATGGATATAAATATGGGATGAGAAGACTTACAATGTGCTCAACAAGGGCTCCTCGAAATGCCTAGAAAGAAACAAATTTCAGTAGGCTTATTTAAAATAATTCAATTGTTATAGAAGCAATAATTTTTTTTATTATAAAGCATGTGCAAAGACAGGCTTAACTGTCTTGTTTAGCTCCACTAAACTAAAACACTTATAAAACAATTAAATTATGCGGTTTTACAAGCCAAAAGCACTTTCTTATTACGAGGCACGGCGTAGTGGGGAGACTGAAAATTTGGACCACCTGGGGTTCTTTAATGTGCACCTAAATCTAAGTACACGGGTGTTTTTGCATTTTTTCCCCATCGAAAAGCGGCTGCCATGGCTGGGATTCAATCCCGCGACCTTGTGCTTAGCAGCCCAACACCATAGCCACTAAGCAACGAAGGCAGGTTAAACTAAAACACTATATGCACACTATAACACTATGCACTATAACACAAACACTAGATAAGTGAAGGTTCAGTATAAAAAAGCAGAGCCAGTACACCATATAGGATATGTAACAATGCTCTGCAATGTCATAATACAGAAGGATCTTCTATGCTTGAATGCATCTTACCTCTAACTTCTTTGCCAGCTGCTGCCGGTGTTTCAGAGTCTCTTCAGTAGCCTTTTTAGAATCTCCTGATGTAGCCACAGGTGTGCGCGCATCAGCAGCACTTGAAACAGCTCCAGAGCCAGGGCCTTGGGCCGGTGATGAGGCCCTACGACGTATTGAGCTGGGCAGTACATTCTCTGATGGAAGTGAAAATGCTGCTGTAGTGGATGCACACACAGGCCCTGTATCTGATGATATCTGTGGGTTGCGTTTGACTAGAGCATGGCAGCTGCCATCTTCTTTGGCACCACAGTCACAGAAAAAGGAGCCAAACTTCGCATATGTTACATCATGGTCCTTGTGGCACACCTTAGCACAGATGGTGCAGACACCTACACCATCCACCATGCGGCATGTGTGGCAGTGGTACCAGTGCTGATTCATGAATTCCTTCTGGGTCATGGTGAAGGTGCACAGCTTGTTGCAAAGAGAGTCTTCATCAGAATCCTCACCACCAGATTCATCATCTTCGGGGCCTAGCTCGTCAGCCCAATCTGAGTCAGGTTCTGGGTGTTGTGCATCACCATCCAGTAGTGGGCTGGCAGCTCCACACCGGCCAACAATGAGCGGTCTCTCAGCCAGAAGCTTGAGAGAGCCCACTAAGTCAGCTACATACGACAGTAAATAGCAAGCAGAGTTCATAATGACCTGGTGCTTCCCACTACTGACATTGTCCTCCAGTTTCTCGAGCACATCCTTCTGGGACAAATACTTCTTGCAGGTCTCAAGCCACTCTGTTGTTGCCTTGAAAAGCTGTAGATGGCCACAACCAGAACCTGCACTAGCCAAAGTGGACATGACAACCATGAGGTCAGAGAAGCCAATGCCTTCGGATGCTGGAGACAAAAGCTGGGTTCCAATCTCAACCAGTGCAGTTAAGAAAGATCCAGCCACTTGAGTTGACACCTTGTTGTTTTCTTTGACAATATAAGTTGTCAGGTTCTGAAGCAGAAGCCGACTTTCTTGAACAGGACTGCTATCCTCACTGAAGTTTGCTCCTTTGGAACCAGTTACAACTTTGCTCAGCCAATTCTGGAGAGATTTCAAATCTAGTTCACTCAACCGGTTCATTCTTGAGAGAGTTGCATTTAACTTTTCCAGGCTTGGGTCTCCTGGATTCTTATCAATTTGTGTGAAGAGCTTGCTAAAGAACTTTAGGACGCGAGTTCCATATGCAGGACTTAGGTTTCCTTCTGCTGCAGACAAGAAAATATTCCAGATGTCTTTATCACAGAAAAATTTCTCCAGGGCCTTTTTGCCAGGCTGCTTGTCCAAGAGGCTCTCCATAAACTTTAGGCACTCATGAAACACTAATTCATTGAGTTCACTTTCCTTATGAGAGTAATTGATAATCAGCTCGTAACAGTTTGCCAGCATTTCTTCATAAACATGTTGTGCAAACTCTTCTGTGTCCGATGACCCAATGATGCCTTCAAGAGCCAGCATTACAAAGTCTGTCTGTGACTCTGTGGTAGCATCTAGCAGCAGTGGCAGCATTGCCCGCGAAAGGTCATTAGAAAATTTGTCTTCCGCAGACCAGCTGTAGACATCTTGAGCAAAGCGCACAATGCATTGAAGTATGCGCTTCAAGCTGGAGTTGATCAGGAATGTGGAGTTTGCTGACAAAGGGGAGAAATGAGCAACCTGCACAGCTGCAATGTAGCTCTCTGATGGAAGGCTGTCATTGGCAAAGTCATTTCTCCAGTTGCAGACATTCACTGCCATTGCATTCCAGAAATCAAGGGTGCTGTCCACTTGTGGTGGCAGATGCGACACAATGGCAGCAACGGTGCTGGACACCTGAGAGCAGCGTCGTGAGGTCATTCGCAGCACGACGTCCATAGCACGCAGGCTTGTTTCTGAGCGTCCTGTTGGTGACAAATCTACGGCCTGAAGCAGAAGACTCCATCTTTAAAGAAACAAGAAGAGACGAGAGGGAAGAAAAGCTGAAGTTATGCATAGGAGCTCTCAAATGCAGTGAATCAAAATAGGCTCCACTTAAAGGTGACCCACAAAAATGAAACTATCATTCCAAACAGTATCTAAATACAGTTGAATCTTGATATAATGAAGTTGTACTTGCAGTGGAAAACTTTGTTAAATTGCGAATTTCACAAATTCCCAGAGCACTCCTTGCGGACAGTACATTATCAGTAATCGCTTATAAACAAATTGCAAGAAGGTCGGGACATAATAGTGAAGTTATGAGTGCCAGCGCACATGGGTGCTGATTGTGCCAAGATCAATGCATCAGTGTATTTCATGCACCCGAGATTAGCACACTGCGTTGCGCAGCACCGTAAACCTTGGACACCATGGCTTACCGTGCTTATCACCTGCAGCAGTCATTAGGTGGCACCCTCAAATTAAAAACAAAAGTGCAAAAAGATACGGATATTGATTCTGAGAAAAAAGAAAAAGTCGCAGTTTCACCCGAAAGGCAAAGCAACGATAGCGATAGCAAATTAGCAGACAGCTATACGAAGTAAGCATAGTAGCTTTATCGGCTTTGTAAACTTGTAAACATTTGCGTACTAACTAAATTAATCATGGTATCGTGCGCACAAGCAAACATGAACACATCTCATTCGATGACCACGCACACCCGCTGTCAGAACGCTGGAGTGAGAAAGCGCGGCAGCAGCAGAGAGCGAATCGACCTTCGTGCTGTCTCTTGCTTCAACGTGAACTGAACTGAAGCCCAAACCCCATGAGGGCGATTTTATGCACGACGGCGACCAGTGACGAAGTGGGCCGTTGCGCGGACAGATCGCTCGTTCTTGTTGCTCAATCGCTCAGTTCTAGAAATCTAGAATTCGTCGCACGTCAGGTGGAAGTGCTATGAGCGACTAGCCAATAGCAAAAAACCAGAACTGAATGTACATCAGTAATGTACTACGGATTGTCACCCGGAACAAGCAAATGACAAAATTTTTAGATGTGCAAGGATAAGAACCCACTACAAGACCCTCAGAAATATGTCATGCTACTCTTTACAGTAAAACACATCAGCTTAAAATAAAGCACGCGTCACGCCAGTTTCGGCATGTTTTTGCTGTCCTCATACCAACAACATCGGGGAGACATCGCTCAAAGTCGTCGCTTGTGTGGGGTATGACTAGCAGGCGACAAGTGAACGCAACAGCCGTCTCCATTACGTCGCTTGTCACCAAACCAAATGCGCATGAAGCCACCAAACATCTTGGCTCTGCCTTTGTGCTTGTCAAAGATTACCTCCAAGATAAGGCACATGGCCTGTATATGAATAGCCATGCGCAGTTACAGCAAGAATAAAGGCGAGACGTGGGTACTAGTGGAAGAGTGCAGATAGACATGTGGGCCCCTGCCCCTTCCCCCCTCTAGCGGGTGCTTAATCAGGCTACTCCGCGATCGCCATTTCCCCACCCACCTTGTGCTGAAGGAATAGTCAGCTCTCGGTTTCTATGAGTGCTCCGAGCTGCCGCACGCATCACAGCCTCTGCAAGTTGTTACGCAAGAAAGGGCACAGCGCTGTTCCCTGCAAACTGTGTCCCAGTGCGTGCGCTTCATCGGCACTTTTGCCAGTCGAACTTTTAATGCGGAAGGACGCTCGTAATTTACTTTTTATAGTATTCCACTATTAGTTATTATTACTATTACTTACTATTACTACTACTTATGTTACTATTACTACAATTAACATTTTTATAGTGTTTTACTAGATTTACTATCCATACAGGCTTTAAGTACATGCTTGTAAAAACTTTGTTAAATTGAAATGGTGTCGTGACATCACAGTAGACTCCCTTTAAGACAAACTCAAAAGTACCATAAAAATTTCTTAATCTTATCAGAGGATTAATTGGCAAAAGATCAGGTGCATCCGAATATCTTACTTCAATACGTTGAAAGACAAAGACTTAAAACGGGAGAAAAACGACATAAAAAGCATTTATTTAGCTGAACTTATTTATAGAAAACTGTTTTCAAGTGGACCAGACCACACTTAAGGCATCTGCGTATATTATCGATTGATTGATCTGTTTTATTGTTATTTTTTTAACTGCGAGGAGTATAGCATGAGCTTCAGCAGTGAAGATACTTGTGTATTTGTTTATTCTTAAATGGGCTACAAAATCTGGACCAATTGCAGCACATGTTGTTTCAGCAGTTTTTGAAGCATCAGTGTAAAATTCTGGACAATTGTACTTACTCTGTAGTGATAAGAAGTGTTTTACAGCTTCTTGGGGTGTATGCTTTTTGTTTGTTTCTGTGAATGAGAAGTCACAATGTATGGTGACTGATTCCCATGGTGCTACTAACTCGTTAGTGTTATGCAGGTGAACGTCCGACAGCAATATGTTGTTTTCTTCACATAGCGACAGTGCTTTCAGTGGAAATGGCTTTGCTAATGTTGGCCGCTTTGCAAAGAGGGTTTGCGTTTCTGTGCTCTTCAACATTTTGTAACACGGGTGTTCTCGGTTGGAACTAATCTTAAGTGCGTACATAAAACTACAATACTTACATTGTTGGTCTAGGTTCCACTGATTAGCTTCAACGTGCAAACTTGGAACAGGGCTAGTACGGAATGCACCTAGAGCTAGTCGCATGCCAAGGTTATGTACAGGATCCAAAATTTTTAAAACAGAATGTGAAGCTGATTGGTAAACGATGATCCCGTAATCGATACGTGTTCTAATCAAACTGTTATAGAGCCAGAGCAAGCATTTCTTGTCAGTTCCCCCCGACTGGTGCGAAAGAATTTTGAGGATGTTCATAGTTCTTAAGCATTTCATTTTTATGTTTTTTATATGTTGCACAAATGAGAGCTTATCATCCAATATAACGCCAAGAAATTTCTGCCTCTTTTTTTACACTAAGCACATACCCGTTCATTGCAATATTCGGTTGAGGATGTATGCCTCTTTTCCGAGAAAATAACACGCATGTCGTCTTTTCTTCATTGAAGAGAAAGCCATTCTTGTCAGCCCATTTTGAAAGCCTGTTCACTCCCAGCTGAATCTGCTTCTTGCATATGGACAGATTGCATGATTTAAAACTTAACTGTATATCATCTACATAGACTGAGTAGGATATAAATGGTGGGAGTGTTTTTTGTAGTGTGTTCATTTTAACTAAGAATAGTGTGCAGCTGAGCACTCCTCCTTGTGGTACACCATTTTCTTGCACAAATACTTTCGACACTACAGTTCCCCACCCTTACTATGTACTTTTGTTCGGACAGGTAGCTTATTATTATGTTAAACATGCTGCCTGACACGCCATACGACGCGAGGTCTTGTATACCTCCAGGTAGTGTCATAAGCTTTTTCGAGATCAAAAAATACTGTTAGACAGTATTGTTTATGAAGAAATGCGTCTCGTATATAACTCTCAAGTAGGACTAGGCTATCTGTTGTGCACCTTCCTGGTCTAAAACCGGCTTGGCGGGGATCCAGAATTCCATTGTATTCCAAAAAGTACATTAATCGGCAGTTTGTCATTTTTTTCAAACACCTTACATACACAGCTTGTTAGAGCGATAGGTCTGTAGCTCTGTACACAGGAGGGGTCTTTTCCATGCTTTAATATTGGTACTACTATAGCTTCCTTCCAACAGGACAGCAATCGACCACTGCAGAAAATTTTATTAAACAGGTATAAGAGGCATTCAAGTGCTTCCTCGGGTAGGTGCTTGACCATCTCCTAGTTAATACTGTCTAATCCTGGCGTAGAGTTTTTGCAGTTGCGCAAAGCTATTTTTAATTCTTGCATCGTGAATGGGCAATTGTACCCATCGCTATGGGATTTGCGGAAGGAGAAGGGTATTGGGGGGGGACTCAGCTAATTTTTTTATGTTAGGAATGCTTTTGTGTAATTCGCGCAAGTAGATATGTGCTCAAAGTGTTCGCCCAAAGGATCTGCTTGCCCTTCTAATGTAGTAGCACTGTCATTTACCATGGGCAAGGGTAGTGTGGTATTCCCCTTCAGCCTTCGAACCCTACTGTACACTTTCTGGCTATCTTTGTATGAGTTTATTGAGCCGATATAATTTCTCCAACTAGCTCTCTTGGCCTCCCAACGAATACGTATTCCATTTGCTTTTGCACGTTTGAAATTTATAAGGTTTTCTTCTGTTGGATATTTGCAAAACGTACGCCATGCTTTGTTTTGTTCTTTTCGTGCTTGCTTGCACTCTTCATTCCACCAGGGCTTAGGATTCACTATTTTACCAGAGGTTTGTGGTATCGATTGTTTCGTGGCATGAATAATGTGTTCAGTTATATAGGCGGTCATTTCTTCAATATCAAGCTGCCTTATGGGTTCAAGGGACATACATGCGAGCTCTTTGAATTCCGCCCAGTTTGCAGCATTTAGCTTCCATTTTTTTGGATTTACAGGTGGGTCATACGTATGTATCGCCTATAAGAAAACTGGAAAATGGTCGCTTCCAAAGGAGTCTGTGATAACAATTCTTTGACATCATCTAGGTTATGCGAAAGCCCTCTGGCATTCCATTGCAATATCTGAACACCCATCATGACAAAGAAGTTTTTGGGAGTGTTCTGTGTAGAGTGATAATGTTATTGTGGTTTTGGTGGAATTATTCAAGGGGTTTTTTTCTTTTTTATGTCCCTCAAGCAAGCTGCGCTTGTCTTTTGGTACCACTGGCACCGATGTACTTGCGTCAACCTCCATCTCCTTCTCATAGGCGGTGGAGGCGGGGTCACGAGGCTCTGGGAGACGTGTCTCGGGCCTCAGTTTTTGCACAGTAATGCAGCCCTGCGAGAGCACGGTCTGCGTGTTGTTGGATTTGGCAGCGCTGGGTGCTGCCTCTGTGGGGGCAGGAGTCCCCCGTGGTTTACTGCGTGTGACCAGGGCGGGCTCTTTAGGCCATTGTGAGAGTGCCCCCTGCCTTGTCCCCACAGCGGCAAAACTTTCGTTGCGAGGAAATGTAAGTCGCCTTCGCGCTTCAGAGAATGTGATGTTTTCATTGATCTTAACCCTTTGAGGGTCGATGCCGTAAATATACGGCGCCGCGAACAGTTCCGAAAATGGTCGATGCCATATATTTACGGCGCCGTCTGTACATTTAAAATGCGTGCTAATTTCCTAACTTTTTCTTGCCTGGCATGTGCTGCCACTATGTGAAAATACATGGAATTTTTTTCTTGCGTCTCTCTCTTTCGGTTTTCTTTGTATAAATTTTTTTGCTCTAGCGCGTCTGCTACCGCTCGCGCATTGGCGCCTTCGCGGGCGCGCGGCGGTTAGTTTCGGTTTTGTTCCGAACGCAGTTTCGGCTTCTTTCGCTCGCAAAACTGATGGCTATCTCGTTCTTATCACTCAAAGGGTGACCGCCTGTTACGCGCTCGTTTGTTGCTCACAGAGGTCCGCATACGAAGGATGCTGCTGTGCATGCGTTTCCTTTTTGGCACTTTATTCAGAAGTTGCCTCCCACGGCTGCTCAGGGAAGCAGTACCCAGAGGAGGTGCCACGTCTGCGCCAACACCACTCGGCAGCAAAAACGTCGCAAGGACACAAACTACATGTGCGCTGAGTGCAACAAACCGCTCTTTGTGGAGCCATGCTTCAAGGAATACCACACGCTGAAAAAATATTAGTGCAAGAAAACATTTGAGACTTACGAAAAATTTTCATGTGCGCATTCTTATTGTGTATTTTTCTCGTGTGGACGTTGTGTATAACAATGCGCCAATTTTTAAAAAATTCCTAACTTTACTTGCTATTTTTATTGTTTTTCATGAATAAACAGTACATATATGCCAACGCAAAACATTTTTTTCTCACTTTACGGTCACCCTAGAAAAATTACGGTAAATTTTTTCCAAATAGGCCCCTCTGAATAATTTAAATGTGCAATAAAAAGAATCGACCCTGGGTGGTCGCATATGGCGAAAAAAATCGACCCTCAAAGGGTTAAGGGCAATAATTTCTTTCTCTTTTTTCTAGATTGGGCACGACCGTGAGAATGCAGGATGATTCCCTTCACAGTTAGTGCAGTGTGATTCAGCATTACAATTATCAGATGGATTATCGTTAGAACTGCATTTGGCACACGTTAACTTTTCTCTGCATGTCTGAGAGCTGTGCCCGAACCTCTGGCATTTGAAACAACACCTAGGATTGGGGATATAAGGCCTCACACGGATTTTCACATAGCCTGCTTCGACTGAGTCTGGTAGTGTGGTGGAGCCGAATGTTAGCATTACAAGTTTTGTGGGAATTTGTGTTATTCCGACGGATCATGATTCTTTCAACTTTGGTCACATTTTGTTCTGCAAAGCCTTCAAGCAATTCTTCATCACTAAGGTCAAGCATGTCTTCATCAGAGATTACTGCACGAACACTGTTCATCGAATGGTGCGCCGTGACAGTTACTGCTATGTCACCAATGAATTTGAGGTCTGAAAGCTTTTTAAGTTGCTCTTTGTCTTTCAGTTCCAGCAGGATGTCGCCATTAGCCATCCTTGTACCTTTGAATCCTGGGACAAATGTGTCTCTTAGGCACTTCGAAACTTTGAAGGGAGATAGTTTTCTGGCTGTTATATTGCCGTCACTGTGGATCACATGGTACCTTGAAAAGTTGTCGTAGCTCTTGAAGAAAAATCTAGTGGTTGCTTTGCTGCGCCCCCTTTTTAGAGGATGATCAGTTAGGGAAGTGGAAGGAGTAGCCATAATAAAACATTTGTCTTCGGCAGCAGTGCCAGCCGCCCACCACCGAGCTCAACATGAGGACGCCACAAGGCTTGTATCTCAAGACTTGCGCACACCAGCTGTACGCCACCACTATAATCGTACATGGTGCAACCAAGGCTGGTTAGCCACACAAGGTTAACCCTAGCCGCCAAGAAATTAGAGTGGAAAAAAAAAAAAAGATAAGGAAAGGAGTGGAGAGAAGGAAAGGTGCAGAAGAAAGATTATAGATGGAGAGGGGACAGGAAAAGGCGACTGCCGATTTCCCCCAGGTGGGTCAGTCCGGGGGTACCGTCTATGTGAAGAAGAGGCCAAAGAGGCGTGTTGCCTCCGCCGGGGGGGTTTAAAGGTCCAAGCACCCAGCATCGGCTCAACCCCCAGGAGCCCCCTTTCCTCAGACACGGTTAAGCAGCGCACGGCTACGTGTGGGAGGGGCCAACCCTCGTGTGCTCGGGTACGTGGTATCGCAACACACCAAACGCCTGCTGACACAGCTTTGTGTTGCAATCGGAGCATCCACACAAAGGGTGATGGCCACAGCCACAATCAATACCCTTCAAGGATTAACCTAAGCACATCTTTCACCACAATACCACAGACTCCCCACCACTGAAGCTGGGCGTGAGATCCTGAGACAATTTCCTTATGCTCCATCATTTAACGAGAGCAAGTGACATCAACTCCCTCCGAACATACACAGCCAATACCACATCCAGCCCCTACTCAGAAACATGCACCCAGAATTTCACGTCGAAAGCTGTAAACTTCGAGCCAAGGCACTACAATGCAGCTACAAAAAGGCTGAAGGAGTCTACTATGTGGACACTGCAGCCTACACCACTAGGCATCGTTATGCTCTAGCAGTCGTAGACAACCAGTGCAACACTGATTGTTCAGTATCAGTCAAGACCACCTCAGCAGGCAATGCAGAAGAGGCTCCCATTGCCCTCGCATCAAGGTTACCTGATTGCGATGACATCATTAGTGACTAAGACTGCTATCCAGAACTTCAGTAGCGGCTACATTACCAACCTCGCACACTCTGTACTTGTCGCTCACCCACAAGAAAACAACATCGCTCTCGTCTGACCTCCAGTACATCAAAGACTCCAAGGCAACGAAATGGCACATGCCGCTGCTCGAGGATTCATGGACCGAGTGGCTGCAAATGCGGGCCCAACTCTAGAACCCAATGACTCCCAACAACACACCAATAAAGACACACTCATCACATTCCATGAAGTTTGCACACATTACAGACAACAAGGCCTAATGTACCACCTCTCTCTGTGCCTAGCACGCACCACAGAGAAATACTGTGGTGCCAACTACCAAGTCTCACTTTTCTTACCCCGCGCACTTTGCTCTTATTCTTTCCCGTCACATGCCCAATGCCCAAGTGTCACTTCTGCCCTGTCCCGATAGCAGATATCTCCCATATCATGTGGCAATACCACACCACAACCCCCCCCCCTCCCCCCCGCACCCTCAAACATTAATTAGTAGCGAGGAGCTGTGGGAGACTGTCCTGCACAGCTCCGATCCCATACTACAGGAGCGAGTCCCGAGGCGGGCTGAGGAGGTAACGGAGACCTACCACGACTGGTAGACAGACGTCTAGCCGCATAATGTGGTGATGGATGCCTGCTGGGACTCTAGCACATAGACTTCCCTGCCCCCCCCCCCCCCCAGCCCCGCCCCTTTCTTAAAAAGGGAAATAATGTTTATTCACTCATTCATATCTTGAACACTATCTGCTTTCGGGGCACAGTCTAGGTGGGCTGATGGCTTTTAGCTTTGCGTGTGTTGTGTTCTCGCTGCTCAGTTTGCATTGAAGCGATAGACAGCGTGCGTCCACAGTCACCGAGCATGATGTGTTCAGTTTGCCTGTGCGCGCTGACACCATACTTGTTAACCCAGTAAGTTCATGTTTACAAGGGGCGTTATGCACTGGCGGCCGCTGCATATGGCGCAGCCGTACGAGCCGTCTTGAATACCATCTGCGATGAGGACAGTCTAGGCACACCGAGGCCCGATAGCTTTGTATACGCTATAGCACCTGTACACTTGCGCGTCACCCGCATTCATGAAGTGAAACATCACTGTCTCTTTGTTTCCGCCTCTTGTTTTTGCCTAAGTCCACGGACGATGTACGCGACAGGCCTGCAGTAGGGTAACCTGATGCACACGCCCCCTGGTACGGCACATCAAGGCACCCTAGCCTCGAGTATCGGTAGCGGTGGCAGTCACTCCGAATGTTAGTCTTAACCAAAGAGTATGTCTGAGGCAGTTCATTTTAAGCGGACTTCATTATATGCAAGAACAACAGGGGGGCTCTGGGACCCAAGGCCCCTGCTGAGCCCCCCCGGCGATACCAAAGCTTACTCCTCCCCCCCCCCCCCCCCCCCCCCCACACACCCCAAGTGTCATTACCAGAGTTTTGTTGCCCACATCATTTCATCATCGCGGTGCTCATTGTTACATCCGAGTACAGTCAAACCTGTTTATAACAAACTCGATAGTTCTGCAAAAAGTGTTGTTATACATGTATAGTTTACTATATGCGGACTCACCCTTAAAAACCGACAAAAACTAATTGCACTGATGCTGGCGTCAGCAGTTACAATTCGGCAGCAATTTAGTTCAGAAACCAGACGTTAAAGGGACCCTGAAACGCTTTTGACGATTTTCTACAAACGTACTGAGCCGTTAGAGTAGGTCCTTCTGATCATTAATTGACACATCTAAGTGCTCTGCGTAAAGCGTGTAATTTATTATAAGGCTTTTAAAAATGCACATCGCTGCCGATCGCAGCGCACTGCTCGGCGGAATTTTAAGCCGCCCCTACCCATATGACCAAAATCACCCATATGACGCAGTGGGGCGAGCTATCCGATTGGCTGACCAGGGCGCGTGATCGATAATTTTTCCAACATTATGGTAAACAAATGATCTTCGTAATCGTTGGAATGTTAGTTCATTTGTTCTTATGAAAAGAAAGTAACATAAAGAGAATGCACAAGAACAATTTTTCAGTACATTAAGCACTTCCGGCACACAGTAAGTGTCGTCTGCTTGTGTTACAACGTACTCCATTTTGACGAGAGCTCCGCGGTCACAGTTGGTCTCAGTCTTTTCGCGAGCACTATGATTCGACTTTGTTGCCTTGTGGACTGCAAACGTAGCGACTGGCAATATGTCAAGCTGCGACATCGTGTCCCTCTGCAAGGCAGCGTACGAGCGAACTGGCTGCTGCGCATCGGACTACCGCTATCCGATCGGCGCCAGGATTTGCGCGTTTGTGGCCGTCACTTTACACCGGAAGATTACTAACGCAACAGCGTTTCGCGAGTCCCGTATTAGGGCAAACGTAAGCGCAAGGGGACAGGGTCTGGCCGCTTGACTGTGCCGTAACGGGATGAGCCGAGATGAGCAGAAGGGCAAATGTGAATGGTCTGCACGGTGCAGCCACCTGGTGGCATAGAGCGCAACCATACACAGTAGCAGCAACGAAGCGTATTCTTCTTTGCTGCTGGTGCGTAATTTTCGCAGGAGTGTAATCATCGACACGTTGTTTTTATAAATGTTTAAAATGTATTACACTTGGTTAGAGCAATATTAGCGCTTTGTTTGGCTGGTTAAGCGCTGCGCCAACAAGTGTCTGGACCGTGTAGACCGATCAGGCCGCTCACGTACGTCTACGCCAAAGTTCCTTCATCAGCTTGAGTTTATGCCTCCAGTGATTTGCCGAAATGACCAGCTTGCCTGTGGTTAACGGAATACCAGACACGTTCGGCGCTACGACAGAATGCTCGCAACGCACGCTGCTTCAATAGCTCTCGCTTGGGGTCGACAGCCAAGCGGCTAGCGGAGAGGTCTCGCGCGGGCGGGGGCGGGCTCCAAAACAACCGGAAGTGGACGATGTGACGTCGCATCGTAACGCAGGACCAGTGAAGGCGGAGAGTAGCCCCGCTCGCTTGGCGAACGAGTTGAGGAGGAAAAGCGTGGATGGGGAGGAGGGTAACTTCTAAGCGCTTGTAGCTCCATTAATATGTAACGCTTCATTCAAATTGTGGTGCGAATGTTCTACTTAAGCTGTACCCTACGCGTCTACAAAATTTGTCCGAACCGTTTCAGGGGCCCTTTAAGCAGCATTTTTGTTCCCGCACCTAGGTGTAAACCTCCATTATAGAAACATCCATCTAAAGAATGAAATGCAGCAACATATACCTTTTTCAAAACGGCACCCAGTTCCAATCACCTGTCATTTAAAAACTGCAAGCACAGCCGGCATTTTTTATTCAAGGGCTTGTGATATTTTACTACCAGTGGGACATGACTATTCTGCACAGGAGAGCGAAGCATTCTAGTTGGCTGGAAGTGTAAACTTCTGAAACTACTGTGCATCAGCTACACAAGAGTAGTAAAATTATGTTATCTATGTCACACCGGGCAAACAAAATGCATGTTCGAAACGTAAGACCTCATTGCAAACTGTTATCAGCAATCAGCAACGCATAAATGAAGTGCTGCCAAACTGTGACTTCCTGATAATGGTATAGTAACCACCAATCCATTGGAACACTGGCGGCAGCGCATGGTGCAGCGTCCTTGCCCACTCGGGCCACATCGACAAATGCTTGAGCAGCCGTTGTTCCCGTAGTGGAAGGTCATAGATGGTCATTACAAATGGTTGAAACAGGCGCAACGCACATGGTGCCGCACAGATAATTGCACAAAAACGAGAGTGCCATCGTTGTAGCCTCCAATATTGAACCGGTGCACACACCCATGCACACCCCGCACCATGCTGTCTATGCTGTACGCCTCCTCCCTGGAGGTTTGCCTTAAAGCACCATGAGATTCTTCACGGCTTACGAAATCTGATGCAGCGGTCGCTCACTCATCTCGAAGGCTGTATCATTGTCGTGGTTGCAGTGGAGCGGAATGTGCACCGCCGCGCGCCCAGTTTGGTCGCGTTTCCGTGCTTTGGTACTTCGTGTGCCCTCATTTTGCCATGACCAGGTTTGAAGCATTTGTTGTAACAGTACGGTGATTTAAAGAATGTTCATTATACCTGGAAGCAGTTTCAATAGGCAGGGTCGAAAAATAGTAAAAGCACTGAAATGAGCTTGTAAAACTGATAGATCATTATATATGGGATTATTATAGGTGGGTTAAACTGTACTGTTAAAACCGGTGTCGTTATAAGTGGGTTTGACAGCACTTATTTCTGCCTAATTAAAATGTTTGTATATTTGTACCCTCTGCTTTTTTTCAAGCAACCCAATTATAACAATCATCAAATATAAGACTGGTATTTTCTTGGCACTTGAATAATGTTATGAGTCAGTTCAACTGTATCACAGTAGATGCTGCAACTAACACTTGTTCAAATGAAAACATATAACCACTGAAATTAGTGCATTTTTAGCAATCAGACAAATAGAGCATTTCATGCCACAATGTAACCAGGGTGCCTACCAAGTTGACATTTCTAAATTCCCTGAAATTTTCAGGTTTTCCCCAAGTGCCTTTGCAAAACTCTCCGAGTGATGCAGAACTACCTTTTATGTCAAGACGGGCTGAAACCATGTCGCCTGATGCTGTCACTTCTAGTAAAAATGTGAAAAAAAAATAAACTACTTGACCCAGTTTAATACTAAGGAGTAGTGTTTATTTTATTCAAAAAGAGATTAGAAGGGACGGGTTAGTAACATGCACAGCAAATAAAATTTCTTTGAAAAAAAAATTGCAAATCGAGTCGGGCATCCTCAAATACGAATGAAAAGGAGATGCATAAAGAAGCAAATATTTTCGAATATGAGCTATTTCTATCAACTGATAGCAAGCTCAGTGGTATGAGGCCCGAACTTTGTCCCAATTGAGATTCTCAACAGTTTGTAAGTCAACCTCAACTGTACCGACATACTCTCAGCCCATGCACGATGCCTCAGTGTTGTGTTTCACTGCTTTAAGAGTTTATTTTGGTTTGGATGTGGGACACCTGCATCTCGGCATCAGCCAACACTTCGTTGTTTGAACCCGAGCTCCTTCAAAACGGCGGCAGCACGCTTCCTTTTCCGTTCATTCCTCAATGCATAGGTCCTTTCTGTTCTTGTCCTCCTACCGCCGCTCGTACCACGGACCATTTGAAGCATCTTTTTGTTCAGTTGTACAGTCAACATCCGATTTTTCGAACTTTCTTGGGGCCGAGAAAACATCCGAAAAATCGGCCAATTGGAAAAGAATGCATGTCTTTTACTGCCCTTAAGGACTCAAACCACCACAAGCACATTCAAAAAATCTCTGAAGGCCTGTCAGTACACGTATTAGTCATATCGGTGCTCGTACTGTGACAGGAGATACCGGGTGCACGCGTGTATAATTAAGGAATACATACTGTGTCCCGTGGCAATAGCCCTTCACAAGCATGTTATGCTTCACTGCAATACTTTTGCATATGCTTCACGAAGTACATTTCTGTATAGAGGCGAAACTGACTTTCGGGAACCGGCATTATGCAATGCACTGTTTTTTCCGAGCTTCGAAGACAATCATGAGGACCACAAATGCGGAGTCGGTGCCATTGCTGACAGTGGTGAATTCTTTAAATGAAAAACACTGCACCAAACGGCAAGAAGCTTAATAGCTAACGTCGAAGCAGCTAGGCCTAGCATTGCCACAGTAGTGGCTATGGCTGCCAGCGGATCTGCGTGCAAAAGGGCTGGTTTGAAGCGGCGACGTAATCAAAACGGCAGCGGTGGTGGCTTTGATTAATGCCGTTTCGGACCGGCGGTCCCGGCAAAAAACTTGGGAAAATCGGACGGCGAAGGGTTCTTGCATTCGAAATTTCAGACGTCCTGATACATTGACTCTATGGAGTATGTGGTGGTACCACGAAGCCGTTCGGGAAGTCTGTCGTTCACTGTACACTGGCAACTCCTCCAGCCGACAACAGGGCGTCAAAGATGATTTGTTACGATTCCTGTCTGTTACTCGAGCTGGCACTACCGCGACTTTCGTTCCCTTTCAAGAAAATTACAGCTAATTTTCCCTGATAGAAGCACAAATTCCCTGAGTTTTCCCCCGAGTTTTTCCAGACTACTCAATATCCCTGAGAATTCCTGGTTTTCCTGGTTGGTAGACACCCTGGTAATGCACACACTTTCTGGGACCAGATGGTGAGTGTTAATTGACAAGGCAAGGTAATACTGTTGTGTTAGGCAAATTTAGGATGACTAAGTGAGTGCATTTTGCCATTACTATCATTTGCAGATGGAAAGGTTTAATGACACTAGCTGTCGAACCTATTCACCAGCAAGTATGTTCATCAAACTCGCTTCCCTTTACCAAAGTGAGTAGCTTCGATAGTGGTGCTTCAAAAATAAATACAGTCGAACTTGGATATATCGAACTCAAAGGGGATCGTGAAATAGATCAAGATAGCGATAATTTGAAACACAGAAATCGGCTTGAGATGCCGCTCACGGTCACGACAAATGGTGCCTTATTGGAGCATGATTCCCAACTTGGTTGCGAAGTCTAAATTTTTCCGCTTCTTTACGTTTGCAGCTGCCATAGCTTGCACTACACAACAAAGCTGCACGTAACACACGTTACCCAAGGAACGTTCACCACGCACAAGAAAAGGTGACGGGTGTTTTGTCTGGCTTGCGCTGATCTGGCTTTTCGGCGCCTGCGTACTGCTGTGAAGGAGAAAAAGTAAAGAGAGAAAGACTGAGAGAGTGGAGAGAGCTCAGAAGCACTCGGCAGTAATGGCCATAATAGTGGCATGCGCCGTGCATAGGTGCCGTGCCTCCCTCACACCCCTGTTCACTTTTTTGCATTGTCTCTCCGACTAAGGCGGCTCCATTGGCTGCTTCTGCTCTGTACCAGCCGTCGCAAGACCGGTTTTCTCATTCCTTCACACACGTCGCGTGCAAACGTCACGGGGTGTCGCGCGCCGAACGACCGTGGGAGATGCAACGGGGTTTTGGGAAAAGTTCACCTTCCAGGGAGCAGTGCTGCTCTAGACCAGCCGTTGCCAAGTCGGTTTCCTCCGTGCACGCTGCTCGCAAATGCCACGTGGCATCGCGCGCTGAACGACCGCAGATGGGCGCAGGAGATGCCTGCACCTTTGGGGAAAGCGCACCTTTCAGTGCGCGGCGAGGGGTTCGATATATCGAATTACCTGTGAAATTAGAGTTCGATATACAGTCGCCGACCGATTTTCCGGACTCCGAAAATTCGGACATGCCCGATTATTCGGTCAGCTTCGCGGCACCGCCATTCTCCCCACAGACCATAATGTATAACAACTGCCGCAAGTTCGGACACCTTGCAACCTCTCGTCTGATTTTTCGGACACTCCTTGAGCCAACTCGATCGAGGGCATCATGCACCGACCCTGACCGGCGCATAGTTAGACTTGCTGAACGCCATTTTTGTTTTGAACGGAGCCTCCTTGCTGCCCCACGAAGTGGCGCTACTGGAAATCCCCGCTCATCATCATAGTTTCTGCCTGGTTCGATAGAGTGCCCGTACAGCAGTTCCGGTTTCAGCTTAGTAAGCCATGTCAAGACAATCCAGCAGCTGATTTGTTTTTTTCGCGCACGACGCTGCGAGCAGGCCACGTTTTTCGTTTGTGCGACTGGTGTCGGCACGGTGGTGTTTGCTTTGTGTGCTGTGTCGAGGTTTCGGTGAACCAACGCGGCGTACGGAAACATCGCGTCAAGTGTCTAATGGCGCCGACAGTGCCCGCGCAGACTGCGCTGGGAAATGCCGGCAAGCGGGTGCCGGGAGGCCTTGGATTTGTCGCCTTCCGATGTGCTCCCTACTGACGCGGAAAATGTTCTGCCGAGACCTGCGCAGTGGTTACATTGCGATTCGGGACACCGTCTCATTTGACAGTTTCACAGGTGCTGACACTGCTGTACTGACATGCACAGAACTCGACGACGGCGAGATCATTCGTCAGGTTTCTGCTGCACCGCCGGACGATGACTCCGAGTCGGAAGATGACGCACCATGTGCTACGCTGCCGTCGCATGCGGAGCGTGCACAAGCAGTGACTGTACTTTCAGCCGCCTATAGTAACCGTACGACCCTCTCCGAGATTCAGGCTTATCTGATTGCGCGTAAACGGAACAACGTGCAACGGCGCACTCACGATTTCTTCAAGCCTACTGCCGAGCCCGAATAAGTGCGTGGAAATAAAGGATTTCATTTTTTTTTCTTAATATGCTTTTTCGGACACCTGTTTATTCGGACATTTCCGCAGTCCCCGTCAGGTTCGAATAAACGGTCGGCGACTTTACGACGCAACTTTCCTATACATTTACACAGGATTTTCAAGGGGATAATCTGTGTGTTCGATATAACCAACAATTTGAAATATCCGGGTTCGACATATCCGGGTTCGACTGTGCTAACAAATACTCAATGCTGGGTCAGCACTAATTCTAAAATGACTTTTGTGATTTCAGATGTTAGAGGCGTCCACCAGTTATATAAACCACCATTCTTCCTCTGGCAATAAAAGCCATCTTAATTCTTAGGTGCTAACACTTCATCCCTCTCAGAACTTCTACCTACACAGCGCATCTCTTGGGTGTTCTTTGCAATGCTATCTCCTTTTCACTTGTGAAGATTGATCATGACAATGTTATTTTGCAAATATTGCCTAATATAATCAATATGTAATGTACCAGCTGATTTACTGATCGACACTGTACCAGCTGATTTACTGATCGACGCTGCGATTAATTCTAAATGACACTTTCCTTTTCTGTCTAGCAGCGTGCTGATTAAGTGACACTCGCTTTGGTGAAGTCCACTTGCTAAAAATGTCGCTAAATATGCCAGTCTGTATAGGGTGTACAAGCTCTAACAAGGCAAAGTATATCCCCACACCTGACGCATGTGTTGTAGAGCTTGACGAGACGAAGAAGAATTGGAAAGATCTCCCATGAAAACTCCTTGACCTCCCGGCTGTGGTTTTCATTCTAAACGAAAATACAAAAACGAAAGGTTAACATATTTTCCAAGCTGTTCTTGAAAAACACACACACACACACACACACACACACACACACACACACACACACACACACACACACACACACACACACACACACACACAAGCCACCCACTTCTAAACAACATGACTACAATCAGTTTCAGTGAGATGAAGGTAAATTCTAAGCTCCTAAAGATGCCCCTTGTGAACTTTGCCTCTAAAGTCATGTTGATATGTAGAAGCTTGGATGTAAAAGAAAACAAAATGTAAGCTAGCAGGCAGTGGAAAATGCATCCAATACACTCAGTGACTTCAGCAGCTGCAACTCCGTTGAGGCTCATTCACCCTCCACATGACAAATAGGCACTGGCTGCAAGTGCCACTTGAGTCTAATCTTGTATTCCAACCCCAAAAAACAGTGACAGAGGTGCTGTATTGTAAAAATTTTCTTTTTGATTCCATTCTTTATTCTCTGTCAACACTGAGCAGCTGATACCAATATAAATAGCAAACAGCAGCATGTGAATAGTAGTAACGACAGGCAAAAAATAAACATACTAAGGAAAGACGAAGCCAAGCAAAGCCCAGTGGAAATTAACAGTATTTAAATTGAAGTGCAGGAATAAAAAGGAAAAGCAAAATGAAAGTGCAAAAAAAAAAGCTGCCTTGTGCCAGTAGGAGCTTCTCTTAGCTTCATTGTTAGCTTCACATTGTTGTTACTAACAATAATTAGGCCCCTCAGTTTTCCCAGTCCTTCTTGCATACTGGGAAAATACTTATAATAAAACAAGTCCTGAGACACATTTTTGTATCCAGTCTCAATGCCTATGAATCAATAGTTTGTTCCTCTTGTGTAGTAATATTGAAACATAAAATGCTATGCATAAAAGACATGAACAAAAGCAAGGAATGAAGATACACACACAGTGCAAATGTTCGTATCTTCGCGCTGTTTATCTTCGTCCCTTGCTTTTGCCCATGTCCTTTAGGCACAATGTTATATGTTCTAATGGTACACCAAACGGCGCAAATATCAACCTTAGTAATACTGGCTGGTTTTTAAGTACTGTGTGTTCTTTTGCTCATCTAACATTGTTGCGTGACCCAGAAAGTTCGCATACATTCTATTTTACGTATGAAAGGTGGAGTCACATGTTTACAGTACAGTATCTCGTATGGAGTTGAACCTCCTACTAACAAACCCCATTATAGCAATATCAGTGACAAACTTTTTCATTGCCCAGTTGTAATTCTATTCAACAAATATACTTTTTCCTGCAATATAACAAAGTAATTTTATTCCACAGTTTTGATTTATTGCAGTTCACGAACATCGCATGCATGTACCTGAAGCCTTTGTGACTAGCTAAACACAAGAACATTGTCCGACAGTGACCATCAATTTGCACGTGTCCCTTCACGTAACAAATGCTCCCAGTACATAAATGGCCAAACACACTGTCGTAATAGAGGATGGAGCACACTGCTTCTCTATTTTAATTTTAATTCGTAAAACAGTGCACTACTTTTCCGTGACGCCTTCACAGTTCTGCAGTACACAAGCTGCACCCACCGTAGGCTTCAAGAGGCTGAAATCCAAGGAGACCTGCAGCTTTGCAATAAGAGCCTCCAGTACAAACAAGTCCATGAGATGTGGCAACTCAGAGCGACTGACAGGACCTGACAGGTCGGCTGGTCCTTGACCCAGCTGAAACGATTATGAGCATAGTGAGCACTGGTTACCTAGACGGCCATGCAGAATAAGACAAGCAGAAAAAAGGAACAGCATTTACATGAAAGGTGGTAGTTGTACCTAACACAGATTATTCACTTGTATTTTCACATTTTTTTCAGGCCTTAGGTTTAGGAAGACAGAAAGAGTCACAAAAAATTTGTGACAAAAAATTGGACAACTCAATTGACAGCTTTTGCTGAGTGTTGTTGCTTCCGTGAAATAATATACAGCAGAATCACGATAAAGAGGAATCGTTTAAATGGGCCTTGAAACACTTTTTAACATAGTAAAAAATTGTTGCTAATCTGTTAATGAGGCTCCTCTGAATATGTGAGCTAAATATTAAAAATTATGGGGTTTTACGTGCCAAAACCACTTTCTGATTATGAGGCACGCCGTAGTGGAGGACTTTAGAAATTTCTACCACCTGGGGTTCTTTATCATGCACCTAAATCTAAGAACATGGGGACAGCCGCATTTCGCCCCCATTGAAATGCGGTTGCCGTGGCCGGGATTTGATCCCGCGACCTCGTGCTCAGCAGCCCAACACTTGAGCCAAATGTTATTGCACTGCATTGCAACAGGGACTTTACCATCTCGTGTCAAAAGCAGTGAACAGACGCTTGATCTTGCATCTGCAATATCGTCATCGAAAGCTGATCAAAAGCATTTGGCCAACCAACGCTATCGGCCAATTTTGTGATTGCAAGAACATTCTCAATAATACACAAGTGCTAATTTTGAGTTAAATAAAAATGTATATGTCTGTGACCTCAAAATGGCAGAAAAGCCATTTCATCTTTGCGATGCGCGTGGCCTTCGAGAAAGTAGCAGCGTTCTGCGTAGCGTAGTACAGTATTACTGAAAATGAAACTGCATAGCCAATCTTTAGAGGCATTGCAACAGACGTGACAGTTTGTGCCTTTTTTTTTTCATGTTTTCTCGGCAGTTCTCTAAGCTATTGCCAACGTGGCTTGTGTTGGTTTTTGTGGGGGCCATGGTTGAGTGGCTCTACCGCGGTCATGGCTTGCTGTGGTTTCTTTATGTTGGAAATGTTGGTGAGCTGCAAGTTTGCTTAGTGTTTCTGATGGCAACATAAACACCTGCACAAAGCGCTCATGGCCAGAGACGAACATGACTTCATGAGTGGTTGCTTCACTAAAACAGCTATTTTTACAGCAATAATAATTATATGGGCACTCCAGATGGATTTTCACCACCGTCATCATCGTGCAGTTTTGTATAAAGCCCAACTGCGACAAGATCATGCCCAGCGCGCTGTTTGCTGTGGGTGCAAGGGCAAATGTGTGATGGTGAGCAGAGATGAATGGTGACTTGATGCACACCATCTTCCCAGATGCCCAATGTTGGAAGTCAAGTGATAAAATGCGCACTAGGGCCAAGGGGAGGGGGAGTAAGAAAGAACAGGTAAGCACGATCTCTTCCTCTATCCCACCGTGGCTACACGTGCCTGTCCACATGGCTCATGTACATGCGCAGCTCATGCGACATCTTGGCTGCAATCTGCAGTGGGTGCAAATTTAAGCGAGCCAAGATGACTGATCCCTTCACATGCGCCGTCTTCCTGCGAAGTTGACACACACACGCCAGCGTTGTGACTGAGTTGGATAAAGTGAAGCTATAGCATGAAACCACAAGGACAGAGAAGAATGGGCATCACAAGCGCTTACTCACAACAAACTGTTTGTTCAAACAAAAAAATATTTAAAAGCAAGCAGAACCACCCGCACAGTCGCCACAACTCAAAATTAAGTGTATTCAATTTGCAAAAACGCCTAGTAATTTGAACGCGTAAGCGTTTGCAACAGTTAATCTGGACATACTACGCCGCCAGTCGTGCTCTCAACAGTGCGCCAAATTAAGCAGCAGCGCTTCCAACCGAGCACTGCAGTCATACACTGGCTGCTGCTTATGTCTCCCATTGCAAGTGTTGTATATTGGCCCATATACTCCCACACCAAAAATGCAAAAAATCTAATGGTTAAGTCGGGGTGCAGGTTATATGCAAATTCTGCCTTGAGTTGCAGCTTCACAGCAGTGAAAAGTTTGCCTAAAAGTGTGGCTCCATGGCAGCACATACCGTGCTGCCATGAAGGCACATTTTTGGAACTCGTCACTCATGTGTTAGACATGCGCCGCCCAACGCAGCACTGCACTTAAGTCCTCTATTCAATGAGCTTCCTTTAATTTGAACTCCATTTAATTCTAACAAATTTTTGTGCCCCTTCGAGTTCGCATTGTCGAGATTCGACTGTACTTGTCTCTTTGAATAACCTTTAGTTGCAAGCAAGTGCTCTTGGTGTCCATTCATCTACGCCCTTGTTGTTTCACTCTACTTTCCCTTTATTATGAACAACATTTCATGTAGTCTAATACTTTGCTATCCCTATCGGGTGAAAATTTGACTTTTTATTTCCCTATATGACTCTTCTTGTCTTTCTGTAATTATATTTCGTGCTGCTAGCTCTAGTCAGCAGCTGAATGCAAGTAAAAATTTAAGAGGAAGCTTCATAATCAGATATGCTATGTCTACTATCTGCTGTTGACGATAAAGTATCTGCCCCTTGTAAGAGTTGGGGTCGGGCATGTAAAAAGGGGTAGCTGGCCACTGCCGTCGTCCGAGTCATCCACGCTAAGGACATTGTTGAAGGAACATGTTCTCATCGAGAACGAGGAGTACTGGGTTTATTTACAACATCTACATGAAGAGTGGAGAACGTTACATTTAATCAGTCTAGCATGACTGAATTGAAGCACACTGAGGAGCCGAAAAAGTCTGCTTAAATCCCCTCTGTCCTCCTTATATCCCTAGGCCAGGGAAAACTGCCGCCCCACCTTCGTTCAATCGGAACGTCCAAAGTTGTTGAAGGACCCATGTTGAGGGCAAGGGTTCACACACTCACTCCCACACCTTTGTTTCACTGAAGACACAGAAAGAAGGGGGAGCTTCGCAGACAGGGGTTGTCATGCTTCACTCAAGCTGGCACGTCCTGGTTCCTGGGATGACCCCGCAGTTAGCTGGAAGGTTTGTCAAACGACCGTGGCAGTTACTGGAGTCCACGAGGGAATGCCATAGAACACCCTTTTCCCGGAGTTTTCTTGCTCCTATTGGTATGTGAAGGCGACAGTGAACCAGCTAACAATACTCGGTTCATCAAACATGTCTCGCCTTGCGAGAGCCAGTAGTCTGTTCCTGGGGGATGCATTGTTAGCTTCACGAAGCGATTCGTCACACTGGGCTAGGAGAGGCTAGAAGGTCACTACCCCCCCACTGGCCGATCATAACACCCTTTAAAGAGAGCATGTTGGGTCACTTTGAGCTCAATTTCTCGATAAACGGAACACCTTATAAACGGAACTTATGTACCTGGGTCCTTGAGATTCTGTTTAACGAGATTCCTTTGTATACTTATAATGTCATAATGCACGAGGCAACATGGTTGTTTCACATTCATCCATTAGATAGCCAGATGAGAATAGCACATTGTCACGATGCCACAAAGTGCAGATGTTGGATTCAACTTAAGGACGGGTAAAGACAAGGATGAAGGCTAGTAACAAGCAGCAGCACTGTTTTTTAACTGATTATTTATTCTTGGAATGTGATTACGCATCCTTCTACTGCCTATGTGTTCGTAAGTCAAAGGTGAGCATGCCATTTTAAAAACTCGGGTAAAGCAACAAAAAGAACACAAGAACTCAACCTAATGAAAACAGTGAGGAACAAAACGTTCCTCAATAGGCGTAATCTAAAAATGATACAGTACAACCTCATTCTTATGTGCTGAGAAAAAAGAATAAGCAAGATGTCCTATTTGGAAAATCGTATGATCTAAACTCACTAAAAGATGTCGCAGTTCCACCTGTAAGGTAAAGCATTAACCCTTTGAGGGTACATTTTTTTTATTGCAGATTCAATTCTTCTTAGGGACTTATTTCGAAAAAAAAAAAAATTATCGAAATTTTTCTAGGGTGACCGTAAAGTGAGAAAAAAATATTTTGCTTCGGTATATATGTACTTTTCATTCATGAATAACAACAATAAAAAAGGAAATAAACGTATAAGTATTAAAAATTTGATGCATTTTTATACACATAGTTCAAGGCCTTGAAAATGTGCACACAAGAATATTTCGCAAGACTCAAATGTTCCTGCTCTTACACTATATGTACATCCATAGCGTAATTGAACTGCATAGGTGCGCGCACTCAAGAAAACTGTGCGATTGTGTGCCTGTCAAAAAAGTACAATGTGTGACAAACTTCTGCTAATCTTCATTTTATTGCCAACCAGAGGCAATTAGTTTTCGCAAGCGTCCAAAAAAAAAAGAAAGAAGAAGTAGAAGAAGCAACAGAAACGCATGCACGACGGCATCCTTCCTATGCACACCCCCCGTGAGCACTAAACGAGCGAGTAAGAGGCGATCGCCCTTTGAGCGATTAGTAATGAGATAGCCATCAGTTCTGCAAGCGCAAGAAGCCGAAACCGCCAGTGGAACAAAACCCGAAATGCCTGCCCGCGTATCAATGCGCCAACGGTAGTATATAGATGCGCGGGAGCAAACTAGCTCTGGAACAAACCATGCAACGAAAACCGAGAGTTGGAGGCGCGCGAAAAAAATTCCCTGTATTCCCACATAGAGGCAGCACATGTGACACAAAAGAGAAAGTTAGGAAATTGATGCGCTTCGTAAATGTACAGACGGCGCCGTAAATATACGGCATTGACGATTTTCGGACCTGCTCGCGGCACTGTGTATTTACGTTATTGACCCTCAAAGAGTTAATAACGAGAGCAAAGTGTACTGTCGAACCTCAATATAGAGATATACAGGGTGTCTACCATGTTGATATTTCCAAATTCCCTGAGTTTTCCAGGTTTTGCCAGAGTGCCTTTGCAAAATTCCCTGAGTGATAAAGAACTATGTTTTATGTCAAGACAGGCTGAAACCATATCGCCCGATGCTGTCACTCCAGTAAGCATATGAAAAAAAATTAAAGAAAACGACCTAATCTAATTTGAATACTAAGGAGTAGTGTTGTAGTAGTAAAATGTTGAGTAGTAAAATGCACAGCAAATAAAATGTCTTCAAAAAAAATTGCCAACGGAGTCGGACATTCTCAAATACGAACAAAAAGAAGCATACAGAAGCAAATATTTTCGAATACGAACTATTTCTATCAACTGATAGCAATCTCAGTGGTATGAGGCCCAACCTTTGTCACAATTGAGATTTTCTCTCAAAGCTCGTAAGTCAACCTCGATTGTCCTGTCATATATGTCAGGACAGTTGAGGTATACTCTCAGCCCTCGTACGATGCCTCAGTGTTGTGTTTCACTGCTTTAAAGAGTTTATTTTGGTTTGGATGAGGGACACCTGCATCTCGGCATCAGCCAACACTGTTTTTGAGCTCAAGCTCCTTCAAAACGGCGGCAGCACGCTTCCTTTCCCGTTCATTCCTCAATGCATAGGTCCTTTCTGTTCTTATCTTCCTTCCGCCACTCATTCGCCCCACGGGCCCTTTGAAGCATTTTCTTGGTCAGTTGCACAGTCCATGCCTGATTTTTCAAACTCCCTAGGGGCCGCGAAAACGTCCGAAAAATCGGCCAGTTGGAAAAAATAAATGCATGTCATTTACTGCCCTTAGGGGCTCAAACCGCCACAGGTACATTCAAAAACGCTCTGAAGACCTGTTGGCACACATATTAGGCATATCGGTGCTCATACTGTGACAGGCAATACCGGGTGCACGCGTGTGTAATTAAGGAATACATACTGTGTCTCGTGGTAATAGCCTCTTCCCACGCTTGTTATGCTTCACTGCAATACTTTTGCGTATGCTTCACCAAGTAACATTTCAGTACAGAGGCGAAGCTGACATTCGGAAACTGGCGTTATGCAACGCACTGTGCTTTCCAAGCTTCTAAGCCAATCGCGAGGACCACAAAGAGTCCGTGCTATTGCTGACAGCAGCGAGTTCTTTCAATAAAAAACATGGCACCTAACGTCAAGAAGCTTTATAGCGAATGTCGAAGCAGTTAGGCCTAACGTTGCCGCAGTAGTGGCTACGGCTGCCAGCGGATCTGTGTGCGAGAGCGCCGGTTCGAGGCGGTGAGGTAATCAAATGGCAGCGGTGGTGGCTTTGATTAATGTCGTTTCGGATCTGCGGTCACAGCAAATCGTCCGGAAAATCGGACAGCGAAGAGTTTTTGCGTCCGAAATTTCAGACGTTCTGATACATTGACTCTATGGGGTACGTGGTGGTGGCGCGAAGCCGTCCAAATTATCGGGAATTTAGAAAGTCAGTCGTTGATTGTACACTGGCGAGTCCTCCAGCTGACGACAGGGCATCAAAGATGATTCGTTACGATTCTTGTCTGTTACTCGAGCCAGCATTACCGCGACTTTCGACCCTTTAAACAAAATTACAGCTAATTTTCCGATAAAGGCACAAATTCCCTGAGTTTTCCCTGAGTTTTTCCAGACTACTTAAAATCCCCGAGAATTCCCGGTTTTCCCGGTTGGTAGACAACCTGGATATAGTGAATTATCAGATATACCGAAGTAAATGTAGCCATGCTTTATTCCAATGAGGGTATTCTACTACTAGTATAACGAAATCCAAACTGTGGTTATCTAAATCCTCATCGGTTAGTCGGTTATCGGCGAGGTGTCGCTGGATGATGCCATCGAGGAGGCTTTGCCTAGCGCCGACACCGCTGCGACATCAGACGAGGACAACAATGATTCCACAAATTCCGTGCCTGTGCCTACCACGTTCGCCGAGGTGCTACGGCACATAGACGGCATCTGGAACTTCATCTGTTCAGGCGCCGCCGCAGAGGACCTCCTTTTGGATGTTGCCCAACTCGAGCGAAAGCTGTTGGTTCATGGATCAAGCAAGGTCCAAAAGAAACTTACCAACTTTTTTTAAAGCTGGCTGGCGGGACTTGTGGCAGTGGGCAGTGGAGTGCCGTAAAGGTTCGTTTGAATAAAGCATGATTGGTACCTGTGCTGCAGCATTAATCCTTATTGCATTTACTTTTTTGGTAGGTAATTTGGGTTTCCAAGCCCTGCAGAGTATGTTAGTAGTTTGCATTGAAGTTTCTCGTAAATCTGTCGCGTGAAATAAGCAGTATTTTTATAGGAATAATTTATGTTAGGATTTTACGACGCCCGCATTTTACAATGCTTTTTCGCGGCTCCGAGAAAGTCGTATAATTGGGGTTCCACTGTATATGCTAATTTCACAATGAGTTGTGGCAGTAAAGTAGAACCCATGGCGCTGACAGGCCATCAAAATCTGCAGAAGACCTCATTCAGGCCCTTCGGAGGCACCCCCCCTTGAGTTTCATTTGCATAAACGTGATTGTGATTTTTTGCATAAATGTTATTGCCACTGCACACCCATGTAGCCTGCAAAGGGTGCAAGTACTGTGCCGCAAGAAACACAGTATTGCCATAAGTTAAAAGAAACAGGTCTATTTGCCTCCAGTAACCCCCAACCCTGCAAAAATGCCCAGTCCTAGGGCAGCAAGGGGAGCAATGAGGGTCCCACACCAAAGGCAGAAATATAACAGCACCAGCTAGCATGTCGCTGTGAGAAGATTGCTTCCTGCAATACGCCGCTAAGTGACAAGTGCCCCTACAGCCTACGCTGCATGCATACTCTTGCGATGACCAACAGGCCTGCTCGCGAGAGCTAAGGTGATCACTGTACGCTTGGGCTTCTGATAAGTGTGGCTCGGTGTAGTATGACCACATGCAAGAACTAGACACCATTCTTCAGTTTTGCATTTGAAAAAGAAGCAACAGCAGGTATGCGCTTGCCATAGGCGTAAGACACCACAGATGAGCTCAAGTCCGAGCGATGCCTAAACAAAGGTGCCAGTGGATGAATGGAAAAACGTGTATACACCTGATTCGGTACCAGATATATCTCCCAACGTTCGCACTGCCTACCGCGACAGGTGAAGCACCATCCTCACTATCCTTTCCAGGCCAGAGCAATAGGGGATCGAGAGCTCAGCTGTTGCTCCGACCTGTCATGGGTGTAAAAGGAAGGGGTACAGGCAAGGCAGAATAGGCAAACACCGGCACAAAGGTGACAGGGTGCGCCCCATTCCCCATAATTCTTATAATGAATATTGGATATAATGAAGGTATTTTCATGACTAAAGTGACTTCATTACAATGAGGTTTGAGTGTATTACACTACGACACGAAGTAAGGCTCGCTCATCATCTTATGGGCAGTATAAATTGTAGCAATCATCCGCTTACTAACCAAACAAGTGTGGTGCCATCCACCCAATGACACACATGAACACAGTTCACTTGAGGACTGTGGGCACTTGCCATCACAATGCTGCTGGGATGAGCACCAAGAATGGGGAACATACATGCTTGTCCCAAAGCGAATGTTCTGTACTGCTGCTCACTTTACCATTTCAACTGTGCTTCATTTACAAAACTACGTAGGTCAGATGACCTCCAAAACTGCGTGCACAGGAGTGCACACGAAGCTGCCAGCATTCTTGGCTCGAGCTCCTTTCATGCTTGCCCTTCATCCTCTCACCCACAGCGTGTCCTTCTACATATGGCACGGAGGCCCTGTATGCATGTGACCACATCTATTTCACCACGTGACCTCTAACATTTTATCATGCAGACAGATGGTGTGTACCAAGCCACCAGCCTTCTTGGATCACTGTCGCATGGTTGGTCTTGCACCCTCAGGAGAGCCTGTGACCAACACGACGAGTGGGCTGAGCAAGCTGCTTATGCTCGACACTTGATGCAGGCAGTCCAAGCTCACTGGCAATGTCGATGCAGCTTCTTTCCAGGTTCTGGTTGACAACCACTAGTATATTAAGGTGAAAGCTTTAGATGGCTCATGGGTCGAAACATCCAATGTCTGGCGTCATAGAACCAAAATTATTAGGGAGATGAACCCACGACCGGTGGTGTTAATTAGGATGACGTTAATGAAGACCCATGACCCTTGGAGGGAGTTGAACCCTCGGAACTTTTGTAGGAGTCAAACCCACAACCTGTGGTGTTAATTAGGGCTAATTAGACCATCAATTTATAAAATAGCATGAAGCTGAGGCAAAGAAGAAGCTTCAGCACAACCTGTGGTGTTGATTAAGGCAAATTAAGGCACAGTTAATTTAGATAGAGTTAAGGCACTCGAACCTACAACCTTTGGTGCAAGTCAAACCCACTTGGAGGAGATATGGTTGAACTGGCCGTATCTCCAAGCTGGATTTCAATTGACATCGTGAAGGTCGAGAGTCAAACCCACGACCTTTGGTGTTAAGGCGAAGTTAAATGAGGCACTAAAACCCACAACCTAACATGGAGATATGGGTGAACCAGCGTCTTCCAAGTTTGATTTCAATTGACAACGTGAAGGTCGAGAGTCGAACCCACTATCTTTGGTGTTATGGCAAAGTGAATTAAGGCACAGTTAATTAAGATAGAGTTAACTAAGGTACTCAAATCGAATAGAATCAAGTGCTTTTTTCCCGCTGAAGTTAAAGAATTAGTGACGATATGTTGCACTGAATACCAATGAGGTTCTCAGATTATTATTATTTTTTCTTTCTTTATTTTCTTTTTATAGCAAGTTTTGCTTTCCAGTTTTCCTCCAAAATACAGAAGGGCTTTCTGATCTTTGCAGCAGGTGGGTTATCATAATACTGATCTGCGTGATAGTCGAAAGCACGGACAACGGCATCCCGTGACTATCACCACTCCGCGCGTAACCATTGTGTTGGCGCTGTACGGATTTACGGGAAAGAGGCGCCTTTGTACTGGTTTGGCATAATTTCCCACCTGTTAAATGATTCTGAACTCGGGAGGGTGACGGCAAAGCAAGTGCCGCAACTATTCAATTCGATTGGGTGATATTCAAGTATTTTCCCACCCCTATTCTCGATTGCTAACATTGGCGCTGGAAAATCGTACTAAACAGGAACGTATGAATTATGTTCTACTGTATTTCTTTCCCTTGGAGCACTGCAGTGGATTGGATCACACAGTATGATCTTGCTCTTCGTAGGGATAAGCTCGACTTATTTCTTGCATGCGCTGATTTGGGCAGCGGCATAAAACTGATGTCCACTCTAATTCTGTGGCACATCTACAGTCACAACAATGCATTGCTAAGTTTTTAATTTGGTTTTTCAGAGTATTCTTGTGCTCCTTAAGGTGTATGTTTAAACAACACCCAGTTAGTCCTACCAAATTTGTCAGGACACCCAAATTATTGAGCAGATTTGGGCCTAGCTACTGTTCACATGTCAACAGAGGTTTAACAAAAATGCAGAAAAAGAGCCTGTCTAAGAGAGAGTGAGAGGAAAACAAAAACGTCTAGTAATGCTTGCCTGCTTGCTGGCCAGCTGCTTGAACACTCGTACATCAAACAGAAGCTGGCTGGCATTCGTTGTGACTTGATGCACAGTGGACTCTGCCCGCTGTTGTGTCATGCCTTGCTTCACTAAAGAATCCTGGAAGAAAAAGAAAGGGCAGCATGACGGTGCATTTTAGAGAGGAAGAATAAGCAGTATCTTCAGGGAACTACAGATAATGATGTGTGCAGTTCACTCAGCATTTGCTTTGTGTTACTACTGTATATATTATTTCCAATGTGGAGCGTGGCAGCAAGGAGCCTTAATTTTAAGCAGAGCTTACAATACTTCACTGTTTCTTGCTGCCCCAAAAACAACATCAGTACTATAATGAGTATAACTGTGCAGACACAAATATTATCAAATACAAACATCTGTTATTTCAGATTCCCTATTATTTACACTTTTTGGCAGTCCCCACCAAGTTTGAATTATAAGCTGACAACAGTTATTAGAGACAGCAGAAAAAGCAAGTAGCTAAAAACACAATCAGAAACAGACATTGACATTATGGAAAAGAAAAACGGTAATATTCATACCTTGATCCAGACATTGAAGTTCTTATGCCCAAACCTCGAAACCCAGACAATGGCATGCAAGATCTGGGGAAGGTCAAGCATTGCATTGCCTGTTGCCAAAGCCTCTGACAGTTGAATGGAAGGTGGCAGGCTCAGCAACAAGCGCCACACTGCACCGAAGCAGTACTGCACTGCAGCTGTACCCTATGTCCAACAAGACAAATGTGCCATTAGCAATCATGCATATTGTGAACTAGCATGAACAAAAAAGTAGAGCAGACAGAATGGGGAAAAAACCCACAAAGTGAGCCCACAAAATGACTTTTCGGGTTTTTAACCCTTTCAGTGCTCCCCTCTCTCTCACGCATACCCACGCATATGTGTGTACATACACTTGCAATTTGCAAGAAATGTTCTATTCAGATGTCCAACAATAAAAAAAAAAAAAAAAAGCTTTTCCGAATTTTTTGTTGTACTTTCGACAAGTATACTTAGAGGATTAAAAAGGAAGTACGACAATTCTGTTATATATATATATGTATGTACTGCCATAAATATAAGCAATATTTCATGGATCTTTCTGATGTTGCAAGAATGCTGTCAGGTACCTGCAGCTGTTTCCTTTACAGATTTTATCCTGCCAACTTTCTTCAAAATGAGATGCATTCATTATTGAAACCCAACTCGCTTTTAAAGGGCCCCTCATCAGGTCTGGCCATTCTGAGCTGGCAAGTACCGAGCATACATTGCGCGATAACGATCGCGTCTGCAAAGTATTACATCGCTACGTGGCTTGCAAAGGTCTGAAATTTCAAATGGAATGCTGTTTTCCCTTCTCGTGGCTGCCATGCTCTAAACCAGAGGATGATGTAGTACACATGCTGGTGCGCCTACGTACACGTGTTTGCACTGTGACGTCGCTTGTGGTGACACATAACTTCCAGACTTATTCAAGGCAACATCTGTTATTTGTGTAACATGTTGCTTGAACAGACGACTTAAAGCTTAGAGAAATAATAAAACACACAAATCAAATGTCTGCATGCTTTTGTTTTACTTTGTACCGCAGCAAGAAAATTGTACTTCCGTTTCGTCTGCTCGTACTCACATCGTGCAGTCGTGCGCGCAGACACTGAAACTATGTCATTTTCTACTGTGTTCCAGCACAGGATCGTGCTCTGTGATCCGCTTGTGTCTGCCTCAGCCTTCCTGTAGCACTGAATTATACCACTAGTCAGGTGCCCTAGTGCGCAGTGCGCAAAATCGTACGCTGCGCAAAACGAGACAATCGCAACAGCTTATGCGCAATGCCGTCAGCGGAAGTGCGCTACACAGCAAAAAAAGCGAGGAGAAATACATTACGTGGGAAGACGCAGACGCAACGTTATATACAAGTAGTATATTTAAAGATCGATATGCTGCACTTGGCCAAAAAGTAACCACCCGCACTAGCTGCTAATCGTCGTCGTTTTCGAACCACTAGCCTCTTCATCCTTGGACATTGGGAATACTGGTCTGTAGCACTATTGTGGTTTTGGCACGTAAAACCCCAGAATTCCACTTTTTAAAAATTTAAGCAACCAAAAATTCAGGCAGAACCTGTGCCACAATGACTAAAATTAAATTATGGGGTTTTATGTGCCAAAGCCATGATCCGATTATGAGGCACGTCATAGTGAGGGACTTCAAAAATTTTGACCACCTGGGGTTCTTTAACATGCACCTAAATCTAAGTACATGGGTGTTTTCACACTTTGCCCCCATCGAAATGCTGCCGCCGTGGCCGGGATTTGATCCTGCAACCTCGTGTTTAGCAGCACAACCCCATAGCCACTAAGCAACCACGGCAGGTGCCACAATGACTGTTGACATTAATGTGATTAGCATTCAAGCAATGTAGTGACACTATATTTCCACCACCAAAATGAATAATGTTTGAGCTGTGCACTGCAGCCATGCTCCTCTCTTGTGCTTCCTTCTGGACAAGCTGTGCTATCCAGCAACATGCACTACGACCCCCTCCTTGAGTATGGCTTTCAAGATGCGTGGCGTGCCAGTGCTTGCTTATGCTGAGAATTAATCCGTCACTACCTGCCCGCATTCATGGCACAACTCGATATTATCAGGCTGTTGTGCTTAAGGAACCTGTGTGACGCAGGTATGATTCCGCCCAGCACCCAAGTTTTCAAGGATTTTTATTTTTTCACTTGAGTCATTAAAGAGCCTAGAGTAGGTTAAAAATGCTATTCACATTTTATGAATAGCATTTATGTTACAAATAACAAAAATTGAAAATTTTCTTTAGACACAACCAGAAGTGTGTTAGACACCCTTTTAAGGGACACTAAAAGGTAGGGGTGTGCAAATAGTACTTTTTAAAACCGAATCAAATACTTCTTGAATGGTAAAACAACTTCTTTCAATACAGTGATACAGTTTCGCAACATTTTACTAGAAACATTTATAATTTCAACCAACAAGACAAGAAAATCATAAAGTTATGCACTGAAATAAGCTCCTACAATGCAGCAACTATAGTGTATTCGAGGTGTTATTTTGTCACTGTGCACTGAAATAAGTTCCTATACAGAGTAGCAGTGACTATAGTATCTAAGGTAGCACTTTGTCACCAGAAAAGTCTGGCATTAAAATTAAAATGTTCAGCAAATAGGCAGGCAGCTTCATGAGCTAAGTGAGTACAAGAGCACTGTTGAGATAATGCTCACCAGAAAGTTCTGCGATAGAATGCAATAGATGAACCAAGCCACTAACCATATGACAATAACAACAGATCGGAGGCACATGAGCACAGGTACCCCACAAGCATTAAGCAGTAAAATCACCCCCGAGAATGATATTGTGCCCACAGTGGTATAAGAACTTAGGTTATGTGTTACATTCGAGTAGCACAAGGAGGGAGGCAAGAAAAATGAACCCCTCAATGTTTTAAGCTTTCCTATCTTGAGCCCCCCCGCTTGCTCATCAGTACTGATTATTCTTAAACTATTAAAAAAATATTCGGTGTTTCGAATATTAACTATTCGATTGAAGCACAAGATCGAATAGAAATATTTTCTTGAATATTCGCACACCCTTACTAAAGGTAAGCACTAGGTTAAGCTAGAATATCCGAAGTGCAACTTTTTCCCTTCTTATTCTTCTGATTATTTCAGTCTCATGATCCAGATCCGCGGTCACTACCTGCCCTAAGTAGATGTATTCCCTTACCACTTCCAGTGCGTCGCTACCTATCGTAAACTGTTGTTCTCTTCCGAGACTGTTAAACATTACTTTAGTTTTCTGCAGATTAATTTTTAGACACACCCTTCTGCTTTGCCTCTACAGGTCAGTAAGCATGCATTGCAATTGGTCTCCTGAGTTATTAAGCAAGGCAATATCATCAGCGAATCGCAAGTTACTAAGGCATTCTCCATTAACTCCTATCTCCAATTCTTCCCAATCCAGGTCTCTGAATACCTCCTGTAAACATGCTGTGAATAGCATTGCAGAGATTGTACCTCCCTGCCTGACGCCTTTCTTTATTGGGATTTTGTTGCTTTCTTTATGGAGGAAGGACTACGATGGCTGTGGAGCCGTTATGGATATCGTTCAGTGTTTTTACATACGGCTCATCTACACCCTGATTCTGTAATGCCTCCATGGCTGCTGAGGTTTCGACTGAGTCAAACGCTTTCTCGTAAGCAATAAAAGCTATGTATAAGGGTTGGTTATATTCTGCACATTTCTCTATGCCCTGATTGATAGTGTGAATATGGTCTATTGTTGAGTAGCCTTTATGGAATCCTGCCTGGTCCTTTGGTTGACAGAAGTCTAAGGTGTTCCTGATTCTATTTTCGATTACCTTAGTAAATAGTTTGTAGCCAACTGACAGTAAGCTGATCGGTCTATAATTTTTCAAGTCTTTGGCGTCCCCTTTCTTATGGATTAGGATTATGTTAGCGTTCTTCCAAAATTCCGGTATGGTCGAGGTCATGACGCATTGCGTATTGACACGTGTACTTATCTTTATCGGGCGACCATGTTTCGCCGCCTAACAAATGTAACCGCACAGCGCGGGACGCGCCTGCATGTATCCGAAGTTTCTGGAAAGTTATCGATGCTTCTACCCGGCTGTCTGTTGTCGCCGAACCTTGTGTTATCTGATTTCATCGCGTGACGCGAATGGTGTAGAACTTCGTGGAAGGCACGCGGGTCCGAACGATTAGTCTGGAACATTCGATGACTGCTGTATAAAAGCCGACGCGCTTGACCCGCTGATGAGATTTTCGACGATCGCCGACCGTGTTCGCCGCTATCGTTGTGTTATAAGTGTAGCCTGTTTTTGTGGGCACAGGTTCGCTCAATAAAAGTTAGTTTTGTCTTTCACAGTATTGCTACTGTGTTCTTGAACGTCACCACCATGTGGCAGTATACAGGGTGGCCAGTTTTTCTAGAACAATCTGCCCACCATCCTTCAACAAATCTGCTGTTACCTGATCCTCCCCAGCTGCCTTCCCCCTTTGCATAACACCCAAGGCTTTCTTTACTTGATTGCAATTGCAAGCATACATGCATTGCATTTTCTTTACATTGCAATTCAACAAGTAACAAACAATATACAGTTTGGCCAATTTTATAAGTTTTTTTTTTTTTACAAAACTATTCGCTATTCTGCCAACACTTTTTATGTGAGTGTCACGCCCTCCATATGTGGCCTTGACTCAAGTAAGGGTGGTAATGCCCGACAGAGTATTATGGCTGAGATAATTGGCACAATGCATGATTCTTATGCTGCACTGACAGGCGGATGACGCGCTGCTATTAATTTTCTCACTCAATCTGCCGTCTCCTGGAGATGTATCATTTTCAAATAGTGTGAAAGTAAGCAGCACTAAGAATGGGACTAAACAGAAGCACACAAGACTGCTTTAGTCTGGATACATGCTGGTTTAATCCACTTAGTGCTCTTTGCTTTCAAAGTCATGTACCAACCAGCTCATCAAAGGGCGTTATATTACTAATTAGTGATTTTCTCTCCACCGAAGTTGAGTGAAACTGGAGAGTTTAATATCCTGAAACTGCACAATGGACTATAAAAGATGCCACATAGAAGACACTGGATTAATTTTGACCCAAAGCATGGCACGCAAGTGCTCTTGTATACCATCCCCATCAGAATGCAGATGCAGCGCATGGAAATCAAAACCGCGACCAGCAGCTAAGGTAACTCTTGGTGCAGAACATATGCCAAGATCCTTGGGACAATAATCAATCAATACAGGAGAACTAACCTTTTGCTTTTAGTGTGCCTTCAGGAGAAACATGAAGGGAGCTGGGACATTTGCTCAGATTGCCATAAGTTCAATTAACAAATGTGTATTGAATCTATGGAGAACTGAAGCTTCTCTAAACTGCTCAGCTTAAAGCATTCACAAGAATAGACTTCATTTCAGTCAGTCTAATGAACCTCAAATATGCCAGAATAAGTGCATTGAAAGCACTGAACCCACCAAACGAATAGAAGACCTAAGGTTATTTTTTTTGCTCATGAAAGAAAAAATAAAAAGCAAAAAACAAATTCCATTTTCAGATATGAAAATTACCCTTACCAGATATGAAAGTTTAGGGCTATCAGAAGGCCGTTCCACTGCATCACATTGAGCTCCGATCCACAAAAGTGAAAGCACCGCTCCATAGAGGTCAGAGTAATTGAGTGCATCTGGTGATGCTAGAAGAAAACTGCAGGCCTGCATATGTAAAGTGCACAAGAGAAAAAAGTAAGACCGACTTTTGGCTAGATGTTTTTTGTGAACTACTGCATCTAGAGTTTTTAAGCAAAAATCTGGAATAATATGAAAATTCAGCTGGTTCTCAGCTGTGGCATTAGAATGTAAAGCATGGTGACTTCATTATAGGCTTCATGCACTTCGTGTTAACGACAGACATCCAGCACCACCTGTCCAAAGTAGCAATGAAAATCAGTTGGGGTTAGCATGCTGTGTTATGCTTACAAGCTGAATTCCTCAAAAAGAAAAAGAAATTGTAGCTATATACTCTTGCCTATATAATACCACAAAAGCTCAAGTGGTGCAGTCCGGAAGATATTGAACACGGGTAAATTTTCTGTAGAAACCACATGACATGATATTTACGAGAGACAATGATGCATAAAAAAGATGGCTGTCAAGACTGATTCCACCTCTACACATCAAATCGTTTTCTGACTGGCGCCATTTTTGGTTGAGTCATAACATAAACCCTGCCTGTAAAGGCACCGTCTCGGCGTAACTATAAGGAAGGTGAATTCGTGGCAAAGTAAGGCTTCAGCAGGGACACATGCACAACGTCTGCGGGGACATGCGAGTCCAGCAGAACGATCTCGTAGTTCACATTGCCAAGCTGACGCAATATTGTGTAGGGTCCCGTTATCACAGCAGCAGCTTTTCAGACAGGCTGACGGAGCGACATGGTATCCATAGGAGGGCAACAAATCTAGGAGGAAATCAAACGTCCCGATGTCTGCTGTCGTACTGGACCTTCGACCCGGTCTGAGATTCAGTGAGCCGGGAGCCGGCAATTTGGAGTGCTATGCTAGCCCAGGCAAAGACATCTTGAGCATATTCAATGGGAGCGTTCCTTGAGCAAGGAAGCAGTGTGTCAAAGGGCAGAGAAGGGTGGCGGCTGAATAGAAGGTAAAAGAGTGAAAAGCCAGTGGTCTCGTAGCGGGACAAATTATAGGCGAAGGTCACGAAAAGCAACATGCTGTCCCGATCACTATGGTCGTCGGAAACATACATAGACAGCATTTCTGTCAATGCACGATTGAGCCGCTCCGTCAGTCTGTCTGTGGGTGGTAGATGGTGGAAAGCTTGTGCTCGGCAGAGCAGGAGCGAACTAGGTCTTCAACTACTCGGGACAAGCAGGTGTGGCCGCAATCAGTGAGGAGCTGACGGGGTGCGTCGTGATGGAGGATGACATCAGGTAAAAAGAAGTCTGCCACCTCAGTTGCACAGCTTGTGCGCAAAGCTCACAAGATCGTGTACTGGGTTACAAAAAGTGGTAACTTAAGAATAGTAAACGTATTCAGCTTCCTTTACTTTTCTTTGCAAGACGCAGCTGAAGTCACAACTTGTTAGCACAGTTTGTCCTACTTGAGAGAGACTTTCCAACCTAAATTGCAAAATTCCAATGGACTTAAATATATCAAGCCAATAAGCTGCTGCAGCAACACAAACAATATGAACCAAGCAGAAAAAGCACTCATCATACTAAACTACAAACTGAGAACAGCTCATTCAGCTGAGCTAACATGCAAAGTGGCAAGGCTTCTCGCAGGGGCAAATGTAAAATGTAAAGTTGATGCAATGCACAAATGCCAGATCATGAAGCCTACAAATTACAACAAATTACAGCAATTACAGCATGCACGCAAGGACCCACACCAGAGAACACCAATACCCAAGTCCTTCAATGCTTCTCATGCCAATGTGTAATTGCTCCATATCCTCTCTGGTCACTCACCAAACCAGTGATCAGAAATGGTTTGGGAATGCCACCCTTGTTACATACGTCTTCAACTGGCTGCTTAGGAACCACGGTCAGTAATTTCATTAACTATTCATGCATCACCTTGCTAACTTTTACCTTTAGGATTACTCAACTAGAAAGCTTTGATCAGCTGCATATGAAACATATGCTCAACATGATATCTCCATTTATGCCCTTATACCCACATTTTTGCCACACAGCTAAAACTACTTAAATGCAAGACTGATGAACTGCCAAGTGATAATTGCCAAGATGATAATTTGCCAATTTAGATTGCTGCAATATAAACATCTACTGCTTGATATGTATTTAAAGCAATGCAGTGCCTTCAATCATTGGCCTCATGAGGACTTCTGCAAAAGTAAGCCTCCTTCCTCTGCCCAACGAAAACAGTTTTTTAGTCAATGATCACACCCTATCGGACCTAGTTCTGAGCAGGGCATTAGCTCACCCATAGTGTGAACGAGTATTCCAAGATAGGTACAGACATAAGAAATCTGGTAATACAGAGCAACAAAAAGAGTTGACTTTACAGAATGCTCAACTTACAAAACCATCCAGTTTTGGGACATCCTGTGTACCAGATTCCAGAATCATGAGGTGGTAAAACTTCGGCCTGATGTGTGAACCTGCGCATAAACCATTCACATTTCACATTAAGCAAAACTCATTAAACCATTAAGGAACATTGTATCTTTTACCGCACCAACTGGCATAACACTGTAAACAGAAGCAGCTGAGTTAGGTTATTACCAAAAAAGCATGGCTTCCAACAGAAAAACATTCAAGACCGTTGTGGCAACTGTAACATGGGGCAACCATGAAAGGGAGCTTTCAAGAGTCAAGAAACAGCCCAATCCTAACGGCTAACCTTTCTGTATGATTAATAGTCGCCATTCTGTATGGTCACTGATTGGCATATTGAGTACTTAAGCATTATGTATTTTCATATTGTTCCCAGTACACTGCAATCCAAATTTTCTGCAATGCCCTGTCTGGATCCTGAAGGTATTAAAAATAACCTCTTAGACACACGCTCAAAAATGGAACTATTCTTGTTTTTAAATTGACAGGAGCTGTCACATGAGTGTGATCACACAAGCAGGGGTAGACCATAAAGGCTATAAAGGAGGCTGTCCCAAAGAATATTATTCTAGATCTACCAAACAGGACTTTTGAAGTTGAACTAGAGGTTGCTAGATCTCCAGTACAACTAACACTGGAAACAAAAAGTGAATGCTGTTACTGGTACAGGGTTTTGCCATCATGTCGCAACATGACTACTAAACCACAGCCATGTGGATATGAAATGAGGAACTAGACTAATAGAGAAATTCAACAAATTATGTGAAGATGCTTCAATAATCTCATTTTTATATGTAAACACGAGGAGAAGGCTCACAAAAACTCACTGGGCAAACACTGCACCTCATGTCCAAGTTAGTACGGTAGTAATGTTTTCTACAGTGAGACATGTTTATAGCCCAAGGCATTGCTAAAGGCATTATCTGAAAGGCATTTCCGTCCAACGCAGCTTTTAAGCACTTGAGCTATTGAGCTATGGTGAACAAAAGTGAAAACAGTCAAATTGCAATTATTCTGGGTTTGATAGTCCCCAATCTGTATACCACATAATATGTGTGAATCTCAAGAATTTTGCAGGTGTTTTTTTACTGTTTTTGTGGCAAAATATGAATGCCTATTGATAATTCTACTACTTTTATATTAGTTTCTGTATGAAAAGGATGGCATCTTTTTGCCCAATGTCTCATTTTATTACATTTTCATTTGCATTATATGCAGACAAAATTCTACATGTTGAATACACTTCAAATGACAGCCTGGACAAGTTAGGGCTATTTCAAAGGCTCGAATTGTAGGCTTTCTTTTTCTTTTGTCAGCAAAATTGATCCTTACACCTTTATCAAACACTGGATAATAAAATTTGGCCTTAGCTGGAAGTTCTTATAATGTGTGACATATTATTTTAGTGTGTAACTTGTTCACAAGTCTTTTTCTTGGAAAAAGCCAAAGTTGTAGGTAGAACCTTTGTCTATCTCAAATGACAATTAGCTAGCCTCTGCCAGTTGCTGATGGTAGCAAGTTGCTAAGATCAGTTAGCAAAAGTTTATAGCTCCATTCTCAATGCGAGTCAAGTACATCCAATTTTCAGAGACTTGCATATGTTCAGAGCTGAGATTTACTACAACAGAATACCAAGAAAATAAAACTGATGCAACTTTTACAACATAAAAAGAAGAAAAAGAAAAGAAAAAGAGAAGAGGAATACAGCAGTTTCGCCCACTGAAAGCAACAACAAGATTTAGTGTTCCGCTCGAGCTTCTTGAACAATGTTCTAACAATATGCAGGGACATGTTGGCAGAAGGCAGTGTGCTAGGCAACCAATGCTGCACAGCAGAAACACCACATTGGCAGCCACCATGCTTCCCACAATTCTGCCGTGATGTGGAGCATCACTAACAGTGTTGCAGGCATTGCAGGAGTTAAGACCAATTGAAAACCACCAAGGTTTGTCAGCACTGAATGAAACAATTAGATCATTTAAGCTAAATGTTCAGTGTGCATTCTACTCAGAACACTGTATGAAATACAATATGGTATGCGCACAGATGCTCAGCAGGAACACTAGTATGTGTGCACAAAACTGTCACGCCAGCAATGGAATGCATAACAATGTCCTGGCTCTGCTGCAGGGCCGATTGAGTGGAGCATGACGGTACATCCACTTGGCTTTATCGTTTCTGCAGCAAAATGCACTTTACATCATTTGCGTCCTTGGAGACCTAACTCTCCACATGCAGACCACGCATACGCTGCAGATACTGTGATAGCACAGTGGCGATGCTTACAGTGTGAACACACTTCGAATGTCTGTATAATTGCTATCACAATAAAACAGAACATACGCTGACCTGACTAGTCAGGATATAAGTACATTAAACACCAGGTTGAATTTCGCAAGTTTTTTTCAAAACGAGGTGTTTTAGTAATTTTCTCTAAATATTTTCCTGACCCATTTCTGATTCTGTATTCAGAGAGAATACAAGGATCCTATATTCAATTAACTTTTAAAATGGTGCTTAAGTTAGTAACTAACACAAAACGAGGCATCTTGGGGTACAGAACTATAATCAGAAAAAGCCTCTATGTAAAGAGAACATTAAAGGGCCCCTCACCAGGTCTGGCCATTTTGAGCTGACAAGCGCAGAGCACACAATGCGCAACAACGATCGTGTTTGCAAAGAATTACATTGCTACGCGCCGCGGAAAAGCCTGAAATTTCAATCCGAATGCTGTTTCCCTCTTCACTCATGGCGAATCCACCCAAAGAGGGATGGTGACATAGTCGGGCTCCTGCGCCTACGTAATCGGGTCCACAGAGTGACGTAGCTCGTGGTGACACACGACTTCGAGAATTATTCAAGGCAACATCTGTTATTTGTGTGACCTGTTGCTTAAATGGATGAACTGAGGTTTAGAGAAATAATAAAACACAGAAACGGAATGTCTGCATGCTTTTTGTTTTACTTTGCACAGAAGCAAGAGAGATGTACTTCCACTTTGTCTGCTTGTTCCCACGGTCGTGCGGTCACGTGCGAAGGGACCGAAACTATGCCAGTTTCTACCGTGTTCCAGCACGTGATCACACTCTACGATCCGCTTGTTCTGCCTCAGTATTCGTGTAGCACTGAATTATACCTCTAGTCATGTGTCCTCGTGCACGGCGCACAAAATCTTGTGCTATGCGAACGAGACAACAGCTCGCATACGACACCATCGACAAAAATGCGTAGCGCCAAAAAAAAAAAAAAAAAAAAAAAAAAATCAAGGAGCAAAAAGAAAAAAAAAAGGAGAAAAATGAAGGCGTCACACCATCCACATATGCGTCACACCATCCTCGAGGTCCGGTATGGGAGAACGCAGGGAAGGAATTTCGTTTGCGTAGGCTAGACGGAGCGAGTGGAGAGAGCGTCTTGCTTGTCAGTGGAGCTCACCTGCTGAAATCACGGGTTTGCGGCACTGAAATATTTTTATCTCGGCTATTAATGAGTCGATTTGAAGAATGTGTGCGGGCAGAACTCTCCCTAGAGGACACGTAAAAACTTCCAGCGTATAACCTATATTTGCTATATAGCCTGGTGAAGGGCCCTTTAAGACACCGAAAAAGAATGATGCTATGAACAGCAAGAAAATTGTGACAATTTAAAGAAAGGATGAAAGGAACACCATAAATTACATGACAATGTACTCCATGAAACACCCTCATTCAGCAACAATATCGTATGTATGATGGTGTGTTGTGCAGCACACAATCGTCAGAATTTGTTATCTTCAATGAGAATGTGAGCAGCTGCAATTGTATCACCTACGCAGGAGAGATGAAAAGCCAACACAATACTGCTCGCTGTTTATAATTTCAAAACAGCTGCACATCAGTGACAACAGCACCACTATATGGCCCAGTACTTGCTCCAACCATGGGCACAGTAGCCTTGAAACTTAAATGATAGACAATATATGCTAATAAAGTCCCCCTTTTCTATTAAAGATAAAAGTTTACAATAAGAGAAAAATTATAAGCAGTTCAAAGAAATTTCTAGGCAACCAAATGTCCTTTTGACCTCGCATATTAATTTATTTCTCATCAAGTTAGCACAAAACATCTTTCTTTAAATATACAATTGTACATTTTCCTTTTTGTCTGATATATTTGTACTTGGGGAAGGCTGAATTGCTGGTAGTATTTTTTTTTTTTTTTTGCCAGCGAGAGCACACAAGGAAAGTAAGCCCATCATTTCATTCAGCTCATTTCTGTCAGGAGCCATGAAAATTTGGAGAAACTTGGAGTTTCCCCTAGAAGAGCTTTAGTTCTGCAGGGTCATGTACAGGCAGTTCTGCAGGGTCATGTACAGGCAGGGTCAAAAGTTTAGATATGGGTTTCACAAAAAGGTCAGATGTCAGCCCAGTTTTAGCTTTTAGACATTAAAACAATACAATGCTATGTTGGTTTAAGACACTAGTACACAAAGCACATTTGAAATCCAGGTTGCGTGACAAGGCTCAGTAACTTTTATTTTCTTCATACCTTCCATCCCGTAAACTTTTGACGCTACCTATACACCATCCTATGATTGTGCTGAAAGGTTTACGCAGAATTAATGAGGAGATGAACCAGTGGGCATTTAAAAAATATTGCATGAGGTTCTCACTTGACGTTGCGCTACTTTGCATTTTTCGGCAATGTCCTTTTCAGTTACATCTTGAAATTTTTTTTTTTCAATACTATAAATTGATATATGTACAAAGAGGGTACAGTAGGGAAGCTTCAAATTAGATGAGTATGTTAATTTAAAATGGTCTACACATGCTTTGAAGATTTTATTTTGACCAATATTTGCTGATTTACGACATTTTCCCAAAACATCGTAATTGTTTTTAGAGAAATGAAAACTGAATATTGGCAGATTCTGCTTAATGTTAAACACTAAAATTAGTAGCTTAGCAATATTTTAGGTAAGGAGGGTTTATTTGAAGCCGTTGACTGCACTACACAATATCATAGATAACTTGGCTGATATGAAAAGATGTAGCTGCAAAACTGCATTTAATGGGTGACATTAGTATGTTTGGCGTGTAAAGAAGATACACTAAAGAAAAACAAAATTGTGCAGATCCCAAGCATTGTGGGAATCGACGTTACACAAAGCATTTTGCAGGCAGTTGGCTATACAGCAATGTTTGTGGTTCCGCAAAACGTTACCAGGTTGACCAATGTATTTCTGTAACTTCAGTATTTGTTTGTGTGACAAGGGTACAGTGAGCTAGAGTTAACGCGGGAGTGCATGTGTGTGACAACAGCAGCAAGATGATGATGACGGTACCGACTGCATGATTTCTATGAATGAGTGAACTTATGCGAACGAGCGGCATGGGGGTGAGAAGTAGGTAAGAAATGCAGAAACTAAATGCTCATGGACGGCAGGATGTGGTATCACTTGGAGAACACAGACGGGTGACTTGACGGCAGAAGTAAACGAGAAGAAAGGGAGTTAACCGAGGGGCCCAATTTTTATTAGTCATATTATAAGAAGCCAACAAACACTGACACCAAGGACAACATAGGGGAAATTAATTGTGCTTAATAAATTAAATAAAGAAACGATAATTTAATGGAAATGAAAGTGGATGAAAAAACAACTTGCCGCAGGTGGGGAACAATACCGCAACCTTCGCATTTCGTGTGCGATGCTCTACCAATTGAGCTACCGCGGCGCCGTTCCCCATCCACTTTCTTAGGTATCTATGTTTCCTGGTAGAACCCCGAGAGTGTTAGCCAGTGCCACCACTTGAGCCACATTTGAAATATGAACTAATTGAAAAAAAATTGGGCATGTTTAAACAGTTTTATGTGTGATTAATAAGCATGATGTAGTAAACTGTGGCATTCATCAATGGAAATGAAAATGCATACATTATGCGACATATAAAAAAAAAGGAAGGTTATGCAAGACTGGGTTGGCTCAAAAGAAACTTTTTGAATTCTGTAATAAATGAGTGTAGCACCATTAATTTTAAAACAAATGGTAGCGAGTTCCATAATAAAAAAGTGTTGAAATGAACAGTTTGCTTGACGTAGTTAGTTCAGACTTTGGGTAAGATGAGGTTCTTGTTAAGAGCAAATCTTGTACTGTTAGTGTTAGCTAGTGAAGAACACGGGATGAAAGAAAAGGGGAATTGATTGTTGATATGTTCACATAACCAGACACCTATGTTATATTTAATTATGTCCGACACTGTGATATTATTGGCTTGTAATAATTGTCGTATAAGCTAAAAGTTATTACTTTGATTGCTCTATTCTGGACGATTTGCAGTTGTGCAAGGTAAGTACTGTATGTGTTAGCCCATGAAACTATACAGTAGTTGATATGTGAATGAATGCATAATACAATCATAAGAGAATAGAATGTGAGAGTGAGTACTGTGGCATACAAGGAAATCAACATTCCTTGGGAACTTGCTTTTCAATCACTGTTTCAACAGATTATCACCACCTGGTATTCTGCTGCTGAGATCTTACACATGCCACCTGGCTCAAATGCAGATAGCATGGAGAATCAGAGGCGAGAGCCACGTTACGAAGCAGACAGCTTAGTCCATTGGGTCAGCATAAGTTCATGTCATGGTAATAATGGCATGCCATGCATGCATGCATGCATGACATGAATTTACGGCATTCTTCTTACGCATGTCACAACATTAATGGGAATCATGTCACGCCTTGACATACCAACAAGCCATGAAATCTTGAAGTTTATGCCAACCATATTATGACATGCATGACATTATATGCATATTCAGAATATATCTAGTTAAAGAAATATATGCCATGTCATTCATGTCAGGTCTATTGTATAGCAAGTTATGTATCACAGTGATGGAAGCAGCACTTGGTCTTTTAGAGCAGTTTTCGGAGCAGGAAAAATCACAGTTTGGAGCAGAAACGTATGCTGTAATAGCAAGGAAACGATGCTTTGTAGCAGTAGCATACTGCTCTGGTGCAACGAGGAAGCTCCACGTGCAGTTAACAGAAAATGAAGCTGCACGAGTTAGTACTTTATGAAAAATTGCATTCATTATGTATTGCACAAGGATGGAACATTTTTCTTCAACTCGCTGTTTCATTTTCTTATTATTATATAAAAAGATGAAGATAAACGCAGACTGAACCTGAATTCACAGTTAATTCTGCATTTCAATAAAGAGTTAATTCCTCACAAGTTGTCATTAGCTTAGCTATCCCGTTCATCTGCTAAACTTATGTCCACAAGTTGACACATACAGCCGCTCAATTCAAGGACGCTATTTTTGTTGTCCTTGTAGGTATATATCATAGATAAAATAGCATCTGTGCAGTGTAGCTAGTGTGTTCATGCCTATTTCAGCTAGTGTGTTCATGCCTATTTCCATGTCCCATTCTCACATTGTTCTTTTCCATGTCCAGGCTGCCTACTTGTATTAAAATTCATCGTACGCAAAGGCACATCGAGCACCTGTGCACTCACAGTTGTGTGTCACCTCAATTATATAAAACAATTATTTCTAAACTACACACAGCAGATGTAATACACTAATCAAACATGCATAGATACCACTAATGGATCATGAAGCGACTGCACATATCTAGCACTTATAGCAAGAAATTGCTGTAGCGCGGGTAACAACAACAAACGCAGTAGGTGCAAGCAATGGAATGCTTTATTGAAGATAGCGTGGCTGCTTTTATTCTGTACGAATCAGTAGGTGCATGCGCACTTCGTGATGCGATAGGCGGGCTTGCGATGACGTGATACGGCACTTCCTCCCCCTTAGAAGCCCAGCCTGTCGGGTGGTCTCCTTGTGCGTGTAGAACGCCTAGGAAGCCCTAAGCCCGCCGGTACACTTGAGGTTGCTTCACTGGAAGCAAGGGATGTACCAAGTGATCCGTCTGACGATGGTTCAGCGTCTTCCACTGCTGAAGGTTGATTACACTCTCTGACTTGGTTGTCTCCAGGTCGAGTTGCGCAGAATTCTTGCTTCATCCGCTGCGAGTCGTGACCGCACTTGGTCTACGTGACGGCGCTGCAGCCCTCCTGTGGTGTCCACCGTGACCATACGCCTACCTCTTGTTGACGTCACCGTGCCGGGTAACCATCTCTGGCGAGCCTGATTGTACTGCCGCGACCAAACAGGCGCTCCCAGTGAAAAGATTTGCGGCAACGGTGCCGAGGGTCTGCTCACCGTGGAATCCCGTGCCACCTCTTCCTTTGGAAAATGTGCACTTAGGCAGGTCCTGGGTTGAAAACCCAGCAACATCTCCGCAGGCGACTTGCCATCTCGAGTCGGTGTTGCCCTGTAGCGTAGCAAGAACTTGGAAATACGACTGAGCAGACTTCCATCCTTATTTTTCTTGATACCTTCCTTAATGGTGCACACTGCACGCTCCGCCAATCCGTTTGACTGCGGATAGTATGGAGCGGAGGTGACATGACAGACATGGTTATCTTTGAAAAACCTTTCAGTCACTGAATTGCTAAATTGTGGCCCATTGTCGGAAATGACTGTATGGGGCAGACCAAAACGCACGAAGATCCCTTGCAGTACTTCGACTGTAGTTTCTGCACTTGCTGTTTTAAGAGGTACTGCCTCTATCCATTTCGTTTCCGCATCTACCACCACCAAGATCATGTGACCTTCCACTGGCCCTGCATAGTCGATATGCAGGCGAGACCAACGTTTGTTGGTTTTAGGCCAACTTGAAGGGACCTGTACCGCTGGCATGGGCCAACATTGCACGCATTGCTGACAGCTTTGTACCAGCTTGTCTATGTCGTGGTCCAATCCGGGGTACCAAAACATCGTACGGGCCAGGCGCTTCATGGCAGTCATGCCTGGGTGGGTGTCGTGAAGTTCTCTCAGAATAAGTGCCCGCACGGTCTCGGGCAAAACTACGCGATGACCCCAGTATATTAGTCCTTTACTCACAGTGAGTTCATATCTGCGGGTGAAGTACGGCTGAAGTCACTGCTGCTCCGGTCCCAGCTGGTTTGGCCAACCACAAAGGATCCACGTCTTCACCTGTCTGAGGAGCATGTTCTCGCTCGTGCTGTCTGCCAACTGCTCTGCGCTAAGAGAAAAATTTGTCAAAGCTTGCGCATGTAGCACATATTCGACGGAATCATCTTCACCAGGGTGCCCTTGCTCCGACAGCGGCAAGCGGCTCATTCAAGCGGCAAGCATTCGCGTGCAGTGGTCCTTTCCGGAATTCTATGTCATACTGATACGCTGATAAAAGGAGCGCCCAACGCTGTATCCTGGCCGCCGCCACCTGCGGAATTGGTTTCTCGGGATGGAACAGCCCTGTCAACGACTTGTGGTCCGTTATCAGACAAAATTTATTGCCGAAAAGATAGTCTCTGAACCTTGTCACACCGAAAACTAGGGCGAGCGCTTCCTTTTCCAGTTGCGAGTAATTTCGCTCCGCCGGCGTCAAGGTTCTAGAGCGAAAAGCTATCGGATAGTCTTCGCCGTTGATGCGGTGGGACAGCACTGCGCCCAAGCCGACCAATGAGGCATCGCATTCCAGTCGAAGGGGTTTTTGCGAGTCATAGTGGACCAGAAATTTAGCCTTCCCTAAGGCACTCTTTGCTTCTCTAAATGCGCTGTCCTGGGACGGCCCCCATTGCCACAACACCCCCTTTGCTAGCAAGCGATATAAGGGAGCCAGCGTCGTTGACAAGTTGGGCAAGAATTTAGCATAATAAGTGACCAAGCCCAAGAACGATTTCAGCTGGCTTACCGATGTTGGCTTCGGCGCGGCCAGTACCACCTCGAGGTTATCTTGCAGAGGATGAAGACCTTTGGCATCGATGCGGTGCCCCAGAAACGACACTTGTGCTTCCCTAAACCAGCACTTGGCTTTGTTCAACTTCAGGTTGAGTTCACTAAGCCGCTGAAACACCTGCCGCAGTACTGATGTGTCGTTTTTCTTTTCCGCCACAATGATGTCGTCGAGGTACACTTGAACATTCGGCAAACCTTGCAAAATCGATTCCATGCGTCGCTGGAACAAGGCGGGGGCTGAAGCAATCCCAAATGCTAGGCGATTGTAGCAGTAAAGGCCCCGATGTGTGTTGAGTACCGCCGTCTTTCTGGCTTCGTCGTCCAGCGGCAGCTGATTGTACGCGTTGCGTAGGTCCAAAGTGCTGAAGACTTCGCCTCCCGAAAGCGCCGCAAATATGTCTTCAACTTTGGGCAGGGGATACTGTTCCAAGTGAGACGCCGGGTTGACTGTTAACTTGAAGTCGCCGCACAATCGTATATCGCCATTCTTTTTTGCTACCGGAACCATCGGTGTTGCCCAATCTGAAATGCTTATCAGCGAAAGCACTCCGTCTTGCACAAGACAGTCGAGTTCGGCCGAAACTTTGGAGCGCATGGCATAAGGCACTGTACGTGCCTTGCAGAAACGTGGGCGGGCTCCTTCTTTGAGGTGTAATTGCACAGGGGGGCCCTTGCAAGAGCCAAGCTTGTTCTCGAAAAGATCCGAAAATTCATCGAGCAGCGGCGTCATCTTGTTATCACGAAGAACATTTACACTTGAGGTGGTTCTAGTGTCCCAGAAGGACACACCTGCCTTACGGAAGGCCTCTATCGTGTTCCGGCCGCAGAGCAGTGGCCGTTACATGCCACCACGATTAGCGTGCTGGTCACAACAGTCGATCCAGGCTGAACCCTCATGGTTATCTCGCCGACAACTGGCAATGGCCCGAGGAAGCATGTTAAGCGGAGAGATGTTTTTTTCCAGTGCCGGCCACCATTTGGGATGTTTCTTAAATATGTTCTTCGGTATGACGCTGACCGGAGAACCCGTGTCTAGAATCATTCGCAATTTCCGGCCCTGCCATGTCAACTCTTCCTCGAGAGGCTTCAACATAGCTCTGTCGGCGGAGCTGTGAGCGACAAGAGCAAGCAATATTTCTTCTTCGCTCTCACCTTCCGATTCCTCGACGGCAAAGGCACCACGTTCTCGAGGGCGGCCACTACTGCAAACCTTCGCCAGATGACCTTTCCTGCCGCAATGGTGGCACTTGGTGTTTCGATGACGGCACATGTGTGTTGCGTGGGGGCCGCCGCAACGCTCACATGAATGGTTGTCCTTTGCAGTGTTCCACTTCGTCCAGGGTCGTCGTCCTCACTGCAACTGTACAACATTGATGCTGGTTCCCATAGTCACTGGGTCTGCTCCTCGCATATCATGAACATCGCCTAGCGCCTTCTCTGAAGCTATGGCAAATTCTTCTGCTTCCTCAAAAGTTAGCTTCTTCCGCGTTAATAGGCAGCGTCGTGCGTCGTCGTCCCTGATTCTGCATACTATGCGGTCTCGCAGCATACGGTGCAGCGAGTCGCCGAAGATGCAACTTTCCGCCAGTCTCCGAAGGTCGGCAATGTATTCCCGAACGCTCTCTCCGTCCCTTTGCTTGCGCATGAAGAACGAGAAACTCGCCACTATTTCATTAACTTGAGGATTGTAATGTTCCTCGAGGTATTCAACGACTTCATCGTAAGTCTGGCTGTTAACCGACACGGTTGGAAGGCGTCCTTGCAACATGCGCATGACATTATCGCTAAATGAAGACACCAGCAGAGCTCGGCGTTTGGCCGTGTCGGTAATTCCATTGCCCTCAAAATAAGCTTCCAGCCGTATCCTGTACGTGCTCCAGCTGCTCACCGTTTCGTTGAAAACCAGTGGGCGAGATGCCATCATTCGATCCTGTCAGTCGCTGACCATGCTCACATGAAGCCCCACCCTCGTCGCCACTGCTGTAGCGCGGGTAACAACAACAGACGCAGTAGGTGCAAGCAATGGAATGCTTTATTGAAGATAGCGTGGCTGCTTTTATTCCGCACGAATCAGTAGGTGCATGCGCACTTCGTGATGCGATAGGCGGGCTTGCGATGACGCGATACAGCAGAAATCGTGTGCCAGGGAAATGCACACAGTGACAAATAAGCATCAATAAATGAAAAAAAAAAAAGAAACCTTGCCCTTCAGCCAATTTGACAAAGTATCGGTCCTATTGCAATATGTCCGTCGCTGATCGATTGTCTATTTTTTTTTTCACTTGCTCTGGTTATTCGGATTTCCCCATGGCACTTGCGCATTCTCCATAGACACTGGCAGATCATGAAAGGGAAGGGGCTCCAAGGCCCTACCCTAGATATGCTCACTGTAAAGAACCAGACAAGCTGGCCATCTGCCACAATGCCTGTTTTACTCAAACTTCATTTTCTCCCCTCGCACTTGCTATGTGAGTGCCCAAGACCGAGTGTGAAAAAGAAGTGCACTTGGCCTCGGGCGCTCACCAAGTGCACTTTGTCTTCACAGTCGGCCATGCTGCAAGTTTTGGCATGGCTTGCAAACCCGCAGTGAAGTCGTCATTGGTGAGCAGTCCAGCACGCATTCAGTTCCTCTGGCAGGTGGCACTGGCTGTTGTGCGTTGGTCACAGGTCTCACTGATGATTAATCCCTTTTCAATAGGGCTCATATGGCAGGAGATCCTGTACAGTGAGCAGCTACTCTGCTGAGCCTTCACGTGCTTCTTCGCAGCGGTGCCACTAAATGATTGAAGCTCGCCGATGCGCTCTAATCAGCCGAGCGCGACGAAATACCATGTGCCTTGTCTTGTGTGCCTTGTGCCTTGTCCATGTGCCTTGTCCAGCTGCGCCAGCAGCGAGATGGCTCGCATGACGTCCGTCAAGATGGCAGCTGAGCTGCCCGTTGTGCCAGGGGTGAAATCCGCGTGCAATGAGGTGGCGGCAGTGGCAATCTCGCTTTGTGGCAGTTCGCAAAGTTGATCTGATGGGGTCCAAGTGACCTGAGGCACGCTTTGTCATTTTTCTATTACATAGTGTTTTAAAGGCAACAACAGGAAACCAAAACAAAAGAGTTGGTGAGCAACGCCAGAGTAGGATGCTGCCAGAGCGATACATGACATTCACTTCACATTGCCTGTAATAGGAAATGGCAGCGCATTTGCGCTATCGCTTGTTAACTCGCTCACAGCTAGATGCGCGGCTTGCTGTTGGCATATGAACTCCGCCAGGGCGAGTTTGATTTCCGGGAATGTCCCACTCTTCTGGCCGCGTAAGCTTCTTCGCGTTCCGCTGCACATGAAAACGGCTTCCTTCTGTCGACGCCATCCACGAATGCTTCCCTCGTTGACACCAAACTGCCTCCCGGCTGCACTGTTGCCGATGTCCTGTGCAGCTAAAATAACCTTTCTCTTGAAAGCAGCCGAGTACTGTTTTCGTGGTCCGGACATCTTGGTCCTTCAATGCGGAATAAAGAAGATTCACTTCGCGAAGCATGGTTTGCATGTGTGCTGCCAAGGTGCGCACTCAACAATAAAGAAACGATGCTGTAGTCACACAGCAATAACGAAACCAAGCTGTAGCCACTCAGCAATAAGGAAGCCAAACCGTGGCCACACAGAAATAATGAAGTCAAGCCATAGCCACGCAGCAATAACGAAACCGAAACTTATAGCCCAAATTTCTGACTGAAATTTTCATTCAGATCCGCATATAGTACGAGGAGAAAATTTGGGATGCTAATAATAGGGAAAAAACCTTGTATTATATGCGCATTCTTACGGTAACTGAAATAGCATGAGATCGCCCACTTACCTGTTAAAATCTGAACTACAAGAGAGTGGGATGAAAGGGCAGAAAACATGCAATATTTATTCACTTCGAGGACAAAAGTCTTATTTTCGTTTGATGCCGCGGCAGCTAGCAGTGACGATAGCGGCTTCAAACTCACTTAAGCTACGAGCCAACTTTTCCATCAGCCCCTTCTTCTTGGCAAACACCCGCATGAGGGTGATGAAATGTGCAGCATCTGCCACTGTTGGCCTGAATCGCCCATACTTTCACTTTCCATGTCATCATCATCACTGTCGTTAGGCAACACTTTAGCAATAACAAAGGCAATGATGGCGAAAAGTTGAACCTCGTAGCTGACGTATTTTCGCGGTCGCAGCAGCACTGCTGAGCAACTTCTCCGCGTTCCAAATGCTACACACCGTAGTCAACGGTAGATCCCTCTTGTGTGCCAGCACCGACTTCTTCGTGCCACATTCGATAGCACAAACAATGTCCAATTTTTCTTCTATGCTGGGCACCCGGTTTTTGTCCTAGCTTGCACGATTCCACAGCCCGGGTCACAATGCTCTCTGACTCTGGCATAGTGCCAAAATGATGTTGATGTTGATGTGGCTTCATCCTTCCAAGCGCCCTCAGCTTTGTGCTTGGAGGCCACTCCAATCACTGAGGCTCGTTCTGCCAGGCCGCCGTACGCGATGATTTCGCGACGAAAAGTGGGAATGCTACATGTTAACTGATATGCATGCAATAAGCTGGTACGGTTTATGCAGAGACAAAACACATTATGTTCAATGGCCGCTGAGTCAGGGATTTGACTTAACTACTTTTAAAATGAAACTACTGTTTAAGCAGGTATGGTTTAACGAGGTTTTACTGTACTTGAATATTCGATGTCGAATCGAATAGTGAACATTCGAATAATTTGACTCATGAATTGAATATCAAATATTCAAATTATTGAATACCAGTACCTTCGGTGAATGACCCAGCCATGGTCAGTGCCTTGACGTGTGCAGCGTTCCCAAAGCGTGCAATATTTATCGGTACAAAGTTCAACCAGGTCGACCAGACAGATTGAAACAATTAACGCTATGTGAACAAAGAGAACAACAAAAACAGCGCGTGTGGAAAGCACTGAAGCACCTATGAAGATCGGGGTGATCAGTCAGCGAGCTCAGTGTTCATGCACGCAGATTCACACACTTGGGAGCTTTCTACGCACATACGCACACAGACAAACTTGGCACACATGCTCACAGTAGTTGCCAGCTGGACAACAGCGAACCACAACGCTGTTTCAATGGCCATCAGTCTAACCTGTATGCGTCATTTCGCAACCAATCACTGATGAGCCACCCATACGAACATATTAGCGACAAGCTTTCCGCAACAATTTGCAGCCTGTTACCACATCAGCCGGCAGCGAATTTTCATCATGGCCACACCATTGGCCACACTGTCTAGCCCATTAGGCCTGTGTCGGAGAATGAGTCGGCGCCTGTTGGTGACTTAAGTTACGGTTGCAGACTCAATGCAGATCTATTCACAGCAGTCGCACGGCCCTCAAAACACCCACAAACCGCCTCACTAATGAAAGCGAGTGCACGAGATGACCATTGAATGTTCATGGCCACCATCTTTATGAAATACTGTTCGGGGCCCCTCATTCTGAACGACGTTCGTAGGCACAAAGCGGTATCTTTTCGTAACTTCAAGCGACCTGTCGCAAAACTATAAAAAGCGACCTATTGCAAGACTTTATAGCTTTCTATTTACATGGCGGGCTCAAAAATATCATGTGACAGCGCACTGACCCCTGGCTGCAGACAGACAGATGTGGACGAAAGAAAAGGGCGATTGGGGGAGGGGGGGGAGGGGTGTCACGTGAACTTGCTGAGGGCCTCCCCATTTGCGAACTCTTTATCGTCAGCGCCCACCGTGGTCAACGTATGTGGCACCAATGGGCACCGGCACCGCAGAGCGGTGCCGAGTGACATGATGAGCATTCCCCTCCTTTGTTTGTTCCACAGATCGGCCTTATAACGAGCCAACGATAACCCACAGGAACTACCTGTCATACATAAAGACGGAATAACTGTTTTCTGGAATAAATCTGGAAAGGAATACTTTAGAAGCAATAGAGGATTTCCATTAGGCACAGTATAGCCTATCATTAAATTGAAAACCCCATTGGTAATTAGGGCAACTGCGCTATTTCTTCAGCTTCAGGTGGAGAAAAGCACTTAATTCTATTTGACAAACATTCTATCGATAAAAAAATATTTTCCAGACCTTCATATACAAACCAAGTTGTTATCAGTGCTGGCATGCTAATTTGGTTTGCCCTTTAATAAGAATACAGCATACTATGTATCTCAATTCATAGGTGCCTAAGTTACTGATAGCTAGCAAGAGAAGAAGGGGAACCGAAGCGCTTGATTTTGTTAATCATTACCACATAAAGCCTGCAGTCAATGAAGCCAAAGAAAGCATTGGGGTAATTAGTTGTAGTTGAAATTTAAATGTAGAAAAAATGAAAATGGAAAGTGGACGAAAAGATGACTTGTCAGTGGGAGCCATACCCACAACTTACGCATTAAGGCTCTTCACACCGGCGACTGACAGCGGTCGCGCGACCAAGTTGGCTGCAAAGCGACCAGTTGCGAATGGTTGCTTTTTTCGAAAAGTGAGTATTTTGGGACAGTTGCTCGCTGCTCGATTTTTCAGTTGCGCGACCGTGGTCGCAAAACTGCTAAACCAATCAGCGACGTGCCGCAAGTTATGTGTTTTCATCTGCATTCTCCTGCATCGTGCCAAAGTCCACGCCACCATGGCAGACTACAGGAATGCAATTGGCGTCTTGCCTCATGACACTCGGGCGCAACAGTTCCAGCAATGTGTCGAATATACACAGTAGCATTCGCAGGAAGCTAAACAGCAGCAAAAGAATGCATAAAAATTATGCACGGATTTCCATGCAATGCATGCATCATGAGTTCAGGCAGAAGGTGGCTAGTGTGGCCGGCAATTGACGCGAACGGAGGCACGGGCGTACCCACAAACATAAAGGTTTGTGTTAAACTTTCCGATATTCTATATTCAGAGTTTTTTATGTTGTTGTTGTTGACTCGATTCAATATTCTATTTGAAATCTATCATTCAGTATTCGCAAACCCCTGCTGTTTAGGTACTTGCTTATTGTGCTAAAAGCCTTTTGCCAAAACTCCCACCATTTTGAAAAGGAAAGTAAACCTACCTTCATATCGTCACTCAGAATGGAGAGGAGCAAGAAGGGTAATAATTTTTAGGGGTGTGCGAATACCGAATAGTAGATTGTGAATTGAATATCAAATCAAATCAAGAAAAATATCAGACGAATATCGAATGGAATACTGATTATCAGAAAACACAAAGCTCTATGCTTAAAAATTTTTTAAGGTCTTTCACCGAATATATAGAATATCCCAAAGACTTTGACGTAATAGTTCTGCGGAAACCCACAAGGTGGAGAGGAGTAATTAACACAAGGCTTTTCCTTTCGACATCTGGGTAACCTGCTCACAAATGTGCACTCATGTTATGTCGCACCCTATGTGCAAGTCCTTACCACTCGGCAAGTGCTTACAAGCAGCTTGGAAAGGAAGCTCTTTAGAGGCGTCCTATTGTACAAGGTGTCTCGTTCGTATGCAGCTACATAGTTGCATGCACAAATTGAAGTTGCATACTATAGCACCAGGTGCCTCACGATGTCTAGTGTGCGCACTGACAGTAAGGCCCAGCTAGTGCGGGCGGTTTATAGCTTTGATATCACTGCACAGACTTCCATTGCTTGTCAATGCACATAATGGCACCTTCTTGCAAAGTACGACGGCTGCTAAAGAAATGAAGCGTCGAGCTACACGCACCGCTGCATCCAGGTAACATTGGGCTCAACAGACCGCTGTGCAGAGAGAAGCAGAAGCTGCAGCTCGCCGCCGCAGCCGGGGGTGGACAGTGCGGTTTATGCTCAAGTGAACAACACTGAATGATTTCACCACGACGACGAGGTGCAACGGGGCAGCTTCTGCAGCTTGCACGACGACTGTGCTGCGCATGTTTTTGTTCACTGTGGTAGTCGGTTGGTTTGTTTTTTACTGCATTTTTTAGGCTTGCGAAGCAATGGCTGTCAGGTTAGGGATCATGCAGAAGCCCCCTCATATTTGATTATTTCATTAGATCAGCTTTTCTGTGCAAACAAGGTGGTCTACTGTGCGTTCAAACAGGTGCTGGAGCCTCCACATGCTCTATTCAGTTCCTGTACAGTGCTACACACTAATGTGGAGCATTGCACAATATTGTACAGTAATGAATAAGGGCACTTGCAAAGGCAGTGTTCAAAGTGTAAGAGATTAGACAGCTAGCAAAGCTTCAGTCGGAGGTCGGTTTGAAATTGACTACATGCTGTTTAGGGAGAGAAAACCGACACAATGGGAAGGATTGCTCATAATAATTTGTGCATATGCTGTTGAAGTGCTGATGGATAAAAGTGAATAACAGTGGGCAAAATAAAGTTGCACTTGATATTAGTTGATCACAATTACCAAAATGACATGCATTCATGTGCATCTACCATTGTTTGAGACAGTGTTAAAACAGCCTGTATTATACAGTCTACGCTTGTTACAATGGACTCGCGCAACAGAACTTTGGATATAATGGACCATATTTCAGCCTTAGTTTGTTCTACCTATTTTATTAATGCAACTAAGTTTGCTTTTAATGGAGCGCGCTACAACGGACTATCGGTTACAGCGGACAAAATTATCAACAATTTTTGTCAAAATTGGTTGTATAAAACCTACTTTTGCCGTGGCAACACGGGCTGACAAATGACTTTGCGGCTCAATATCGCGCACAAGAGGGAGGAAGGCAGGGCAGAAACGCGCCGTCTTCTTTCGCGAGGCATGGGGAGGTGGGTGGTGGAGGAGAGAGAGAGAGAGAGAGAGAGGTTCTACTCCGGCAGCTGCTGTTTGATATGTTGATTTTTTTGCTAGATTTTTGCAACAACTTCAACCTTACTCAGGTAATACTTGAACCTACCCGTGTAACACAGAACTGTGCAAATATTTTAGATCTCTTATTAACCAATCACCCAGACAGCCTTCAGCCCATTACATACCTACCTGAAATATGCGATCACAAAGTAATTCATGCTAGCCTTCTCCTTACGCCAAACTGGTGCCGCAAATACCATAAAACCACCCGTCTTTATGACAAAGGAAATTATGATGCCATAAATAATGAACTTAACACGTTTTTTTCAAGTCTTCTCATCACGTTTTCATTCCAGCAGTGTTCAAGAAAATTGGTTACTGTTCAAAGGCAAACTAGAAAGTCTAACTAATAGATTCATCCCCCAAATTAGTTTTCACTCTAATTCACAAAAGCCATGGTTTACTAAAACACTGAAATGTTTGGAGAACCAAAAGAAGCACCTTTAGCGTTCAGCCAAGTCTCAGGGGACGCATAGCGCATGCGTAAAATATCACGAAGCTCAAAGATCATATCTCGCCGCTATTTCTAATGTCAAGCATACCTTTTTTCACTCAAACTTGCTAAATATGCTAACTAGTAACCCCAGAAAGTTCTGGCAAGTTATCAATCCGCATCACACAGCAGAAATAACCCTCACAGCTGAGTCAGGCACAGTTTTCACTGATGCTGAGTGCGCTACTATGTTTAACTCTGCCTTCTCATCCATATTTATGAAAGAAAGTGAAATACTGCCATCATATTCAGCACCACCCTCAGTGGTAAATTATGCTATGCCACCAGTTGTCTTCGCATCATCTGGCATTTTGTCCCTAATTGAAACCATGAAAATTTCATCTTTACCCAGTATTGACAATATTAACTTAAAGCTTTTGAAAAATAAGAAGGATATTTGTGCACAATTTTTATGCTTTCTTTTTTCACAGTCACTGTTATCAGGTGAACTACCATGCAATTGGAAAAGCGGTAACGTCATTCCAGTCTTCAAATCAGGTAAAAAAAAATTCACTTAACTACCGTCCCATTTCTCTTACCAGCTTACCCTGCAAACTCATGGAACACGTCATCTACTCCAATGTCATGAACTTCCTGATTGGCACAACTTTTTTTCATCCTGCGCAACACGGTTTTCGAGAAGGCTTCTCATGCGAAACACAGCTGGCCATTTTTATTCATGATTTGCATGCTAATCTTGACTCTAACCTACAGACCGATGCTATTATTCTGGACTATGCAAAAGCGTTCGACAAGGTTCCTCACAAACGCTTACTACTAAAACTTTCATATTTGAACTTCCCCTCTAATATCTTTAAATGGATAGAAGAATTCTTGACTAACCGCTCACAGTATGTCACCGTTAACAACCACAACTCCAATCCTATTCCAGTAACGTCAGGTGTCCCACAAGGGTCTGTCCTCGGTCCGCTTCTGTTTTTAATTTATATGAACGATTTACCAATGCATGTCTCTAGTAATATTTGCATGTTCGCCGATGATTGTGTAATTTATCGCAAGGTTAATAATGCTTCTGACCAAACATCTCTTCATGACGACCTTAACCGCATTCAGGAATGGTGTGCCAATTGGTTAAAGGAACTTAACCCTAAAAAATGTAAAATCCTGTCCTTCACGCGTCGCCACAACCCACTTCATTTCCCATACGTCATAGCTAACGTCCCTGTACAACCGGTTCTATCATACAAGTACTTAGGCATTACCTTGTGTGGCGACCTGTCCTGGAGCACACACGTTACAAACATCATTTCATCCACTAATAAAACACTTGGATCTTTAAGACGTCATCTCCGCCAAGCCTCTAAACATGTGAAGTTATTAGCGTACAAATCCCTTGTCAGACCAAAATTAGAATATGCCTCACCCATTTGGAACCCCCACCAAGCTTACCTTATAAATGCACTCGAATCAGTCTAAAACAGAGCAGCCAGATTCATCCATCATCATATTCTTACGACATCAGTGTGTCAGCATTGAAAGCTGAATCCGACTTATTGCCCTTATCAATTCATCGCCGCACTGCCAGCCTTTGCTTGTTTCATGAATTTTTCTATAGTTCACTAGGCCGCGCACCCTACATCGTCCCTCCAGCCCACATATCTCATCGCACTCATCATCCTTTTCAAGTTTCCCGACCTCGTGCCCAAACTACCACCTTTGCCACATCATTTCTTTCCTGTACTGCAGCAGACTGGAACGACCTACCCAATGACATCGCAGCCATCACATGCTCATCCAACTTTGCCAATAATGTTACCAGTCATGTTTCATTGTGTTAAGACTTGCTCACCAAAATATATGTACCCACCCCTTATGTAATACCGCTCGTGGGTCTTTAAGGTAATAAAATGAAATGAAATGGCAGCTGAGGCACGGGCCCCGTATCTTGAAAGGGATTTGCAATGTGGACAAAGTGCTCGTCCGCGCAGACGCTGTATATTGAAAATGGTCTATGATGTCTACAAAGTGTGGGCCCATGTGGGCGTCGTATCTTGAAAGCGACCTGCTATGTGGACAAAGTGCGCGCCCGTGCGGGCGCCATATCTTGAAAGTGATTTGCAATGTGGACAAAGTGCGCCCAGTGCCGGTAGCTTCGTATGCACTGTGTTTTTGATGTTTAGTTCGCATTGAAGGTAGAGACACCACGAAGGTTAAATTGCTCACTGCTGTTGCCGCACTTATCTCGCTTAATTTGCTATCACAATCGATGTTTCGCCTTTCGGGCAAAACTGACTTTTTTTTTGTTTGTTTTTTACTTTGGATGTTTGTCATTCACTCTTTGCAATAAAGTTGTTAGACATTGTGACGAAAGTTTCGGAAGCGAGGCATTTCGGATAGTACGGACTTCAGATAAAACGGATGTTTTTTGTCAGATTATCAGGGTCCGTTGTAACAAGATTGGCAACCCAAGAGAAGCTACGGTGTTTTCACTGCTGCTGTCATTTAAAAATTATGTTGCCGAGTTGACCAAAGCACAAATTTTGCACCTTTTTATTGAAGAAGTGCTAGGAGCACTGGAGGATAGCTAGGATGATACCTCCAGTCGAAGTTTTATTTTTATAGGTTCCCTGATCTGCCAAAAATTGTCAAATCTGACAAATAGTTAAATTTCAGTCATCATTTCAGATGACACACGATTTGCTAGTAGAAGAATTACAACGGAAATATTTAACAATGTGTAGAAAAACTGTCACTCAAACTGATCCATTTCTATAGGCACAATAATGAAAGAGTTGCCTAGCCTTGAATGCATGATACAAAGTTAAGGAGCACCAGTGATTTGTGGGTGCCAGATTATCTTTTCATAGTGTTTCTTAGGGTTTGAGCGATCAAAGGTTACGTCTGTGTGGCAACAAGCCAAAGTGACGTGAGCTTTATGTGTGTTCAGTGATTATCGCTACAACTTGTGGAGGTTGGCTCCCACAAATGAAAGCTCATGAATGGCTTTTCAGGCAGATAACACCATAAGACAACCATTTATCTACAGTAAATGGTATTGGCATTTTCAGAACTTACCTTGCACCACATCTGAGAGAGAGTTCCTGGCAAAATTGTCCTCAACTTCTTTGCAAGGAAAAAACAGCTTCCCATGTTGCTTGGTATTCTCAGCGTCAGGGTTCACAGATGCAGAGCCATGAATGTTGAACAAATTTCCTTGCACCTGTTAAAATCAAGGGCTTCACTAAGATAATCAGTTACCATCACAGTATTGTGGGGGCTTTGTTAGTTCAGACAGCCTAAATGCACCACTGATTATCAACATAGAATGAGAAGAAAGAAAGCCTGCGACAAATCTTGACAATAGCCACAAGAAACTTATCATTAAACAAATACTAATTTTCTAACAAAACAACGAAAAACAGATTTATAGTCGGGTACAATTTAAATGTGGCGCAAGCAGCATTGTTTAAGCACTCTGCCATCAACGCTTATTTCTTAGCGAAGTGCAAATAAGACTTAGTGCTGTCTTCAACAAAAACTAAGCCTCAAGGAGCCTAGCAACACCATCTAAGAAATGTGTAGAATACATCTGGTACTAAGAGCACCACCTAATGGAGCTTTTCTAATTGGAAGTTTCCAAAGGTGCCTTGTATAAGCAGAGTCATAGGCAATTATGCCCCTTTTACACCTTTGCAGCCTTCCACTTCCATTTTGTTGTTCTTTCTGCACTGGAATATATGCCACATAGGGCTAGACTGAGTGATGCAGGCAATGTTCCACGCAGCTCAACTGGGTGTGAGCTCCAACCTTGGAGACTGGCACTTCTGTTCTTGCATAGAAAGCAACACCACATGACACCACTTACTCTGCCCCTGAAGCTAGACAGGCAGTTTATTCTTAAAATTTCATTGCTTTTACTGCTCATGTTGCTTTCTAACACTTGTGTTATGCTTCAAGATAACAAGGAAACAACAGTTGCTTGCCAAAGCCTCCAGAATGGTTTGGTGCCAGGTATTGCTTGGTACATCAGTGCCAAACATATTCAACTGCGCTTAATGTGACCATCCACTCATAACCAAAAAATGAAAAAGTGGCAAGATGCCTGGATGATACTATGCTAATATGTTTGTAGGAGTGACGGACCCATTGGTGATCGGGCCTGAAGTCACATGCCTCGGCTACACTAAGGGCAATGCAGAACTGGTGTTCAGGTACCAGCCGGCAACTACCATGAGGGTGCCTACCAGTTAGTCTGTGCACTTACTGGAAGGAATGCGTTAAGTTCGCGTGCAGCCAGGAAGAATCAAGCTGAATTTGCACAATACTGCCTAAAGAGCCGGTGCTGTGCAGTCAAGGTTGCATGCAACATTTACACTTGACGGCATTGCCTGCATTGCACTGGCACGCGGTGCACATTGGGCTGTAGGGTGAGCAAATGTGAAATACCCCTGCAATGACACAGGACCATTCCCAAATTTTAGAAAGACTTAAGCACGACATTGAGCAAAAATCTGTAAACAAATTTTCCGTACTGCTGGCAATTGTAATAATGAATGAAATATATCTCATGTAAAATCCCCCCCCCCCATTTTCTGACTGCCCACTTGGACACCCCTTGAGTGTCCAAAAAAGACAATCGTAGATGACTGCTGCTGGATGACAACAAGGCACTGAATACCAGAGAATTTATAAAAACAAGAAAACAAGACAGCAGATTGTGCCACTAAGACTGACAACTATTAGGCATAGTTTTTCAACGCTCGCCGATAGGATCAAAAAAGAAGAAAAAGAAACAGATGTGTCAGCTCATACAATTGCAACAAATTTGTTCTGGCTGTCACGTTAAACTCACAATTTAACACCAGCAACGAATACTGCACCGACCAGTTGTCACTGTTCCTCATAGTTGTAATATCACATAGCATATTTTGGACTTCAGTAAGGTGGAAACTTGGACCGGTTGTTGTAGTATAGTTAAGATTCTAGAGGACAAACGCTTAGACTGTGGGGATGCGTGACTCTCACACATCCCCTGATATGTTGTTTTCCCTCGTAGCTCCCATCTCCTGTAATCCGGCTTTGCTGCGTGGCTTGGTTCCAGCGGCAGTCGGTCTGGTTGAAGTGCATTGTGAGAGATTGCGCGAGTGTGGCTTTGCTAACACCACTTAACGGCGGGGTTACTTGGGCACAAAAAGGAGAAGGCTTTCTCTTTGGCTCGGGATCGGCAAGCGGAGTGGACGTTCTGCGCATGCGCTTATCCATGCTTCTGCGAGACCGTCTCCTGAGGCCTACCCCGGAATGGATGAACACGATCGTTCGAACACGCCGCCGCTCGCGTGACCGTAAGCGACCAGGAGTCGGTGTCCAGCATGGGGCGAACATATTCGCTCATTATCCGGTCGCGGTGAGTCGGACTTCCGCGATTTGTCGCACGCTCATCAGCATGTTTTGTGGATAGCAACTCGGCTAGCAGGCATTAGTCTGAAAGGTGCAACAAATGCCCTTGCGATTGTTTGCACTACTGTGTTGTCGTTCCTTTGTCCCAAGAGCACGGATGAGACCCAACAAGACAAAGCACACGCATGCCCAGCATTTAGACGAACATGAAACACATGACCAGTGCTTAGATGAAGCACATGTGTATCACTCTTTTATCCATGTTTCATCAGAATTAATCCGAAACCCTTTAACTATGGTGTGCCTCATAATCAGATCGTGGTTCTGGCACATAAATCTCTAGAATTTATTTAATTTAGACTATAGTAAATTAAATTCTGGAGTTTCAAGTGCCGAACTATGATCTCATTATGGATTAACTCCAGGTTAATTTTGACCACATAGAGTTTTTTAACATCCACCCAAATCTAAAAACAAAAACTTTTTTGCATTTTGCTTTCATCAAAATGTGGCCACCACAGTCAGGATTCAAATCCACAACCACGAGCTTAGCAGTGCTACGTCATAGCAATCCCCACCTCCTAGCCACCATGATGGGTAACCAAAGGAACATCAACTGGAAAAAGATGTCTAGTGGCACTGGGAGTGTAGGGAAGAAATTGCACGGATGTAAAACAAGCTTGACAAGGTCACTCTCAACCTCTACGACCGTAAGCACATGAACACCTCAGCTCCAGTTCTTATATTAAAAAAAGAAAAGAAGATGTTATGCCTTAAATACAGCCCATCTCTGTTCCTCACCTGGTCCACAAGGGAGGCTGGAGCATCATACAAGTTCTTGATCAGGTACTCAAAGATATGCAGAAGTCTTGCAATGTAGATAATCTGGATGTCTTTCAATGGGCTGCCACCAAAAAGAAAGAGAGCAAATATGTCAAAAACGATAAAGCTCATTAAAATTCCTAATCATAGAACTTCCAAAGTAATATGATGGCACCTCCTACCCTTCAAACTCTTTCGAGGAAATCCTACCATATTTTAAACTTTTAACCCCCAAGTTCCTTTCCAAGAAACACACAATTTTTACTTCTTCTGCTAAATTTTTATGCAATCTATCCTGATTCAAAGAATACCTAGTCTAACCTCATCACCGCGAAGCCGCACCTGACATAAGTACTTCCACTATATCCGATATTTGTTATAAGTGTACATGCGGAAATTGGTGTGAAAAATTTAAGATTTACTTCGTTATACAGAGGTTCAACTGTATTATTTGTATGGTTTATTGCCAATATTCCCAGAAAATATTTAGGAAGCTCATCCTGAAATACGGGGTTTTCCTCAACACACATCACATGCGAGCTTAAAATCATAATGTATGTACAAATGATAACTAAAGATATATAAAACCTGAAAAGGATACACAAAAGGGTTCAAGCACAGCTGCATGCATTGGAATAAGCCAACAAGCATGGGTTTTCTTAGACAAAAAGAAAAAATGTAACTAAGGACTGTACATGCATGTCTCATCTATAGCAATATAGTCCACCTCTGTTATTTCGACCTTGAATGGATGGGCAGAACTGATCTGGTTATCTAGCAGGCCGAATTAAAATAAGAGGCAGAAAAATGTCCACTCACAGGAGGCTGTAGTTATCCAATTCCAATGAGCACCCAGTTTGTATCAGTTCAAGCCCGAAATCTAACATGCGCCCGGATTTTATAACAAGAAAAATGTAGGACGTCTACGATTCTGGCAATCAGAAAAAGATTAATCTTGTAGAGTTAACCTTCACAGAATTGAAATTTAATTATGCTTAATACTTATCGCTGTCACTCTCGAGCAGCTCTTTATTGCTATGAGCCACAACATGTTCTACGTGTGGTCCACTGGGTTCTGCGTTGTTAGGATGACTCTGCAACCATCGCAAACGGGATGATGGTGGCCCACATTTAGCATCTAGACTAACCAATTCGCCATCATGCAATGCAGAACTCCTACACCCTGCCCCCCAAAAATTCAGTGGCCGCAGGGGAAGGGCCACAAACAAAGGGACTATGAAAAATCGGAGCGCCAAGTGACACAGAAGAGACGGGTGGACTAGGGTGGTAAAGACCTGAGTAATGCAAGGACAACTGGTTTAACAGGAAATTGGTTCCAATACTAAAACTCAACAACAGCCTGCATGGATTACCTGTTCCCGACAATTGGCTGTTTAAAGATTATTCATGTGGCCTGGCACATTCATGCGCAATTCACAGTACCAGTGCACTGATGGCGGCACGGCACATATCCATACAAGCTGGTTTGCTTCCACACTGCATCTATTTCTACCTTACCTTTATAAAAACGAGCAAGCACTTTAACATGCGCGAGGTGCACTGTGGTGTCTCATTCGGGTGACGCAGGCATTTAGGATTAACGTTTCAATCGGTAGACCACTCCACAGCACGAGTGAATTACAACATTCACATGCAAAAAATAAGTTAACTTTTGTGTGTATGACACGGCTTTGGACAAGCAAATCCTTAAATTCTCGCTTTTCGCAATCTGGGGAAACTGTCTGAGGTGTGCAGAGGTTTTGGACAAGCTTCAAATAGCCATATATCTCAAATTATCAATATATTGAACTACTTTGTGATCCCCTTTATGTTCTTTGTAGCCAAGTCTGTCATATGTACGAAGCATGTAAAGTCAGAGAGCAGGATGCACGTGCCCAGGGCTGTGTACAGTAGCAGGCATTGTCTGCCAAAATTGGCATGAGCTCTCATAATACATGTGCTGCACAAGCCCACATGCACAGGGAGAAGCACAATGGAGCAAACTATGATGTGCCACGATACGAAATTCCTTGACAATGCCAACACTTGAAGTTGACAAAGTTCCCTCAAAGGGACTTTAAAGCAACAAATGGAGAATAGGCCGAAGAAATGCAATAGACCTGTATGCACCACGCCCACAGATCTACACGGTGTGCAAACAGCAGTAGGCGCCATCTATATATTTTAGGCCCTATAGCGACGTCGCGCGGGCTAAGCCTATGTTCGCCACCCCCGCTTGCATGATAGGATGGTACTCTCTCTCTCTCTTTTTTTTCTTTTTTTCCAGTGGGCTTGGGATGGGGGTCTGCTTAAATCATGATTTCATTATGAAACATGCAGTAGTGGGGGCACCGGAATAAATTTGAATACCTGAGGGACACTAAAGGCAAATAACGCCTCAATGCTTGTTTCATGTCAAGAAAGGACTTAGTTTACGAAGAAAATTGCATCTGGAGGGTCCGAATACCTTTTTCAACTTCAAGTCTCCTGTCACTTAACCAGGGGAGTGGTGACATTGCATACGCCATCACCACCCTCCCTGCCATCGGTAAGTAAAATGGCACCCGACAGATGGCGTCACCGAGCCAAGACAGAGCGGTGGATTCGCCGCTGCAGCTGCTTTTTGGTCACGTGGCATAGACCATTTGGGCATTCCGCAACATAAGGTGACAGTTGAATTTTCCACTACTTGCCAGTTTGGGCAACTTTCGCGAGCCAGCAAAACCAGTGCAGCACGAACGTGATAACGAAACTGCTGAAACGCAAAAGCGTGGGCGGCGCAAAGTCGAACAAAAACGAAGCCTTTCGACCACCCGCATCACTGTCAAGAGTAACTTCAATGGGTTTGTTTTTCTAAAAATGAAATAGAACTGGACAAGTAGCATTTTATTTCGTCTTACTATACAATACAATGTTTTTTGCAACGAGTGGTTGAGTACTAGTGACATAATTTAACTGAGCAGTGCCTTAGTCATCGGGCAAATACTTGAATGTCACGGGGGAGTCTCTAATTATGTCCTGTATTTACCTCAGTTTCTCGATTATTAAGGCTCTGTTCGCGATAATATTGACGCCTTAGAGATTCTCAAGCACTAATCTATCACTTTAGGCTGACTTAATATGTGCCTTTAGTGTCCTTTTTTAACATTCACTCAATGCACATTCTTGCATTTCACCCCCATCGAAATACGGCCAAAGGAGACGGTAGGCCTAGCTCGCTGACCGCCACAATTATGGCCGAGGGCACTTGCTATCTGGGTGCAGCTCATCATAACGCGCTTATTTTTAACATGATTAACGTGGGCTTAACTGAATTAGTTTTGTTGGTGTCACTGGTGCGAATACAAGCAAAATGTAGTACTTGCAAGCTAAATGAGCCGCCTCACTGAGATGGCCAGCATTTGCTTTTCGTCTGCGAGACAAAATGCCATAGGATCATTGTTTGCGATCATGCTAGTGTTTTAGTACTGGGCGCTGCTTTACGAAACATGCGGGAATTCGCCATTTTTTATTATGATTATTAAGTAGTATTTCATGCGAGAAACACACTGTAGCAGGTTTCTATGTCACCGTGAGTGGCAAAAGAAGTGATCGCTTTGGCTGGGTGATAGGACCGGTCAGGTACCGGCCCTATGGCAATGCTGACTATGTAAGCCAGTGTAATCAGAGCTGTTGACTACGGTCATCAAATTCCTCCAACTCTGTACCAACTCTATACATTTTATTTCATGCACAGAAATTCCTGAACACGTTTAGGCGCATTTATGACATCGGCACTGCGATTCACGCAGCCATGACCGTGCTTCCTGCGTATGTGAACATGTGCTAGTCTATCTACACTGCAGGCAGCTCAATCTTTAGAGATGAAAATAAATTTCAATTTGAATGTGGCGTGTTTTGAGGTGAATGTGCTACTTGACCTATATATCCAGGCTCACCCTAATCTAGCTTTCCCACAGTGCGGTACGAAATTGTAATGACAAGCTATTAACGACGATCCTAGTACCCTTGTTGGTTAATGCACGCCACACAAAATAACAAAGAAGCTTAACTGTTACGGAATGTTCGATGCATAACTGGTGATCTGATTTCAAAACCCAACTTACACTTTTTAGCACGGTGGCCCCATCGCTTGCCGTGGTTTTAATCAACAGGAAACCTAAGATAACTTCAGTCCCTTTCATTTTTTTCAGCACTACGCAGCTCGGCATTACGAGTTTCCTTTGCTGTAAAACCATAGAATAAGGACTGTACACATAGAACCGCACACATACCCGCAAAAACCCAGCGGCTACTTAGGAAGACGCGGCAGCTCGGTGGCAGAGTGCCTATCATGCGAAAGTCACTTCCGACGCCACCCTAATTTCGCGACGTAGTGCCACGGTATAAGTCTATACCAAACGGAGTTAGCATATCATATGCCACAAGATTGACAAGGTGCACACTTAGTACAGGGGCTGAAATATGTTTAAATTATGTGGTCACTGTTTACTATTAAGTTTTGCTTTGAACTGATTCTTTCTCAGCATTCTAAGCTTTTTCACAAGCATCACCTCGCTACATATATCAGGGTGCGATTGGTATGAAAATGGAAAAGTAAGGTACTGCAGTAGTATGAAAACAAACCGATTATAAGACCCATGGGGGAGGGGGGGGGGAGGGGACATATTTCCTACCTCTGGGATACTGGGGCCACATTAATTATTGTCTTGGCAACGCTCAGTAGTACCATTTTCTTCTGCATTAGCTGCAGGTTGTGAAACAAAAAAAGCAGCAGCTGGGTGTGCTCCACATTCATGTCTGAAAAAAAAGAAAAAAAAATGCAGGTATAGAAAGCAAAATATGCAGATGGTACAATTGTAATGGCTATCTTGTGGTGCAAATTCTTTTACGAATTTGAATATGTGACACTGCAAGTGTGGCAAATGTGTATTTTTCTGGCAAAACCACTTGTGCTGCATCAATGGGGATCTAATAACACAGATCAGACATCAAGGTGGCCTGCCTTTTCAATGAAAGAAACATGCTGTTCTGGAGATTTTTTTCACCTTAAGCAAAAAAAGTGGGCCTGGAAAGCTCTAGTGAGTCATGTTTGGAGCTTCAGCTTGGTACTAATGATTGTAAGGAAGAGTAGAGCTTCTGGTGGCCTCTCTCATGGGCACGTAGATAGACAAAACCATTTTGCTGCCTCCACTTCTGCGATTTCGTATCCTTGTAGTGCCACAAATGATGCATCGCATTGAGGACTACAAAAGCTTGCTTGACTTCTGTTTCAAGAAAGGTGAAGCATCAGATAGCCTTTCTCTATGGCCATACCTTTCTTCAACTCTAAAACATGAATGAATTCACAGCAACAGGCAAGAGAAAATAAATGAACTCCTGATACATTAGAACCCTGCTGATGCGTTTTTAAAGGGACCATGGAGAGAGAGAGAGAGGAGAGGAAAAAACTATTAGGTTCTTTCAAAGATTTAGCGTCCCGAGGTCTCCATCATCTTCTTGGGCGCCGGCAACTTGGAGCCTCTTCCGGCAAGGGTGGGCCCCTATTCCAGGGCACCACTGAGCCTAGCTACCTCACTAGCGTGCTGCACTAAGGCCCTTTGGGCCGTGAGCTCGCAGCTGGTAAGCCGACTCTCCCACTGCTCCGCACTCGGGTTATTGTGTTGGTGGAATGATTGATTGTGTTTACATTCCCATGTGACATGATAGAGCGCGGGTGTGGCCCCGCACCATGGGCAGGTGTCTCTGTGTTGTGTTGGGTACATTTTGTTTAGGATGTATAAATTTGGGAAGGAGTTTGTCTGCAATCTGCGCCAACTCGTTGCTTCCTCCTTCGTTAGAGCTTTGTGCGGTGGGGGATATTTGGCTTTCGTCCCTCTGTATAAGTTTAAGATTTGTGTGTATCCTCCTTCACAAGCGTGTGGGTGATACTCCGGGGCGTGCGACTGCTCTGCTCGGAACGTGGTCTCTCGAGCTAGGCTGTCTGCCCTTTCGTTACCCTCTGTGCCTGCGTGGGCCGGAATCCAGATTAACTTGTGCGTAACGTTCCTCTCGGCGAAGTTGGCTCCGCCAAGAATTCTGAGGGCGGCTTTGCTAATCCTGCCTCTCGTGTAATTTCTGCACGCTTCCTTCGAGTCTGTTAAGATGTTTAGAGGCCTGCCTGTCCTATATCCTTCTACTGCCGCCAGTGCCACGGCAATTTCTTCTGCCTCCGCTGTGCCGGCTGCCTTTGCTGTCGCACATGTATCAGATTGCCGTCGCCGTCCACCACCACCGCCGTGGCCGTGCGCTTCCCTTCTCGCAGGTACGTGGCAGCATCTGTGTATACCGCGTTGTCTAGTAGCGCTAGTGTCTTTTCCGCATATTCGGACCATGGAAAAAAAACTTATTAGCCCGGAAAACGTAACCGTGAAGGAGGGCGCAAACCGCCACAGCACAACGTCAGAAACAGTTCCGAGTATTGCCAGTGCAATTATTTAGATGACTTGTGCTCTTATTGTTACCAGGAACAGCACAAGCGGGCGTGTATAATTCAGGGACATGTACAGTGTTCCGCGAAAGTGGCCCCACCGCAATATTTCGTATTCACTTCACCGCATAACACTGTTCTACTGCGCCGAAGCTAACTAAAGAGAAATAAGACACTCACAGGCCCCAAAGTAAATGTAGCCCAGTACTTGGCAGAATTGGCCCAGTGGGCTTCCCGGTAGGTTTTGATCGATGCACACTTTTTCAGATGCTTCACCAACAGCTCTGTGCCTGGTTTCTCCCAATGCTTGTGCAGCGCCTCGCTTGTGCAACTTTGTTCATTTATTGCAAACTTCAGTTGTTCAAGTGCAAACTTCAATTGTTCAGTTGCAACAAGTCAGTAGCTTGTTGCAACATGCGAGAGCCAATTTCTTCCTGCGCCATTATATTTACATGGCGGCCCCTTTCAAATACGATGTAAGGTGCAAGAACATTACAGAATGGTGCTGTATCAAATGGGAATACATAGAAGTCAATGGGATTTAGGTCAGGACCGCAAAAACATGACGTAGCAGTCTGGAAAACGCAACAGTGAGGAATGCATCAACGGGATTCCACTGTATTACAATAACAAAAGCTATTCACAATGACTAAGTCATAAATAGAGAAATTTTTGAGCTGTTTAGAAAAATTCGCACAGGAATAGCTGGAAAGACAACTGCAGTTGGAAACCAAATGGTTTTTCTAAAGAATGTAGCTTTCCAAGAAAAGTATTATAACTTCTAAACGGCACTGAACCAATTCCACACAGTTCCCCAAACGTATTTATTAATTAATTAATTTATTTATTAGTATACCTACATTTCACCCATCCAAGCATTACAGTATGGCTAATGGCTAATTACATAATGAAAACATACGAAGTATGCACCACATACATGAGTGAGCATTAGAGAGAGAGGGAGAGACACACACAGAGATAGAGAAAAAAAATTGGTGTGCAAATTAGCGCAGTCGGCAGAATTATCAAGGGAAAGAAAACATGGAAACTATACAATTCAATGATGGATGAAGGCACATAAAGGGAATGCGAAACTTATCCTGGAGGTACACAACCAACCAAAATGGGAACACAATAACAGCACTGGTAAGCAGTTAAGCCAGAATGTAACATACACTGATTCTGGCATGTGAAAACAGCTTAGATAACATCTGCGTGGGAAGCAGATGAAAAAAAAGGGGGAAAAAACAAAAAATAAACGAAGAGAAAACACATAAAAGAAAGATATCTATAGGCTAAACTGGAATCGTCAAATGGTGAAGCAGATCAGAAAATGTGTGGTCCGATTCTACCTGCGTGATGTCGGTGAGCAGCAAATCCCAGTGTGATAGTGCACAAAAAAAAAGAAGAATTGCTGGTATGTCGATGTGTGTGCAAAAATTTATTTTATCTTGAAGGGGTGGTCGCTGCATGTTGACAAGGGTATGTTGGTGGCTGCAGATACAGTAGAGCCTCATTGATATGTTCCCATTACGTTGGTTTTCCCAAGAGAGTTATGCTCATTCTTTGCCGGTTCATATATTCCCGAAAAACAAGATTTTTCGGCATCAACGTTCAGTACGTCACCAAACTGCGATTGTATGATACATTTTCCGGCTGCTAGACCCAATGTAAACAAGAAAATGAGTGAGGCACGTGCGATAAAGAACAGTGTATAGCTGCCCGCCACGGCAGCTTCACCGCTATACTCGTCCACCCGTCTCACGTGAAAACGACGACGCTTAGTTTCTTATTCCAGCACCAGCAAATCTCCGCTTGGGTAGTCGCATGCCACATTCGCAGCTATCGCCATGAAACCTAGTGCAATAAACATCTTCACCTATCTGTTTTACAGCGTGTGACACATAGTGCCACTGGTAGCCTACTGCACACTTTTAGTAGGCGATAATCCAAACACGCCGTCATTCCCTGCTGCAGGCAGTGCGATGTGGTCATCGCAGTTCACTTCAGCGGCATCCACCGTCACCCGCCAGCTCGATATCATTTTGGTTTCCCGTCACCCTCTTACACCACGCAGTATGAAAACAACAAAACGCAGGGTGTCTAACAAGTTGACATTTCCAAATTCCCCGAGTTTTCCAGGTTTTCCCTGAGCGCCTTTGCGAAATTTCCTGAGTGATGCAGAACTACGTTTTATGTCAAGACGGGCTGAAACCACATTGCCCAATGCTGTCGCTCTCTAGTAAGCATATGAAACAAATAAAAAAAAAAAAACGACTTAATCGAGTTTGAATACTAACGAGTAGTGTTTATGTTATTCAAAAAGAGAATAAAAAGGAGGGGTTAGTAATATGCACAGCAAAATAAATGTCTTCAAAAAAATTTCAAATCGAGTAGGTCATCCTAAATACAAATAAAAAGGAGATGCATACAGAAGCAAGTATTTTCTAATATGAGCTATTTCTATCAACTGATAGCACGCTCAGTGGTATGAGGCCCGAACTTTGTCACAATTAAGATTCTCTCTCAAGAGCTCGTAAGTCAACCTCAACTGCCCTGACATACTCTCAGCCTGCGCCCGATGCCTCAGTGTTGCGTTTCATTGCTTTGAAGAGCTTATTTTCGTTTGGATGACATACACCTGCATCCCGGCATCAGCCAACACTGTTTTTTCAGCTCAAGCTCCTTCAAAATGGTGGCAGCACGCTTCCTTTCCTGTTCATTCCTCAATGCGTACATCCTTTCTGTTCTTGTCCTCCTTCCGCCACTCGTTCACCCCACGGCCCATTTGAAGCATTTTCTTGGTCAGTTGCACAGTCCCCGTCCGATTTTTCGAACTTCCTAGGGGCCGCAAAAATGTCCAAAAAATCGGCCAGTTGGAAAAAAAATGCATGTCATTTAGTGTCCTTAAGGGCTCAAACCCCCTCAGGCACATTTGAAAACCCCCTGAAGGCCGGCCGGTACACGTATTAGGCATATCGGTGCTCGTACTGTGACAGGAAATACTGGGTGCACGCATGTATAATTAAGGAATACATACTTTCCCATGGCAATATCCCCTTCCCACGCTTGTTATGCTTCACCGCAATACTTTTCCGTATGCTTCACCATGTAACAATCCTGTACTGAGGCGAAGCTGACTTTCAGGAACCGGCATTATCCAACGCACCGTGCTTTCCGATTTTCGAAGCCAATTGCGAGGACCACAAAGGCGCAGTCGGTGCCATTGCTGACAGCAGCGAATTCTTTCAATGAAAAACACGGCACCCAAAGGAAAGAAGCTTAATAGCTAACATCGAAGCAGCTAGGTTTAGCGTTGCCGCAGTGCTGGCTACGGCTGTTAGCGGAACTGCGTGCAAGAGCGCCGGTTAGAGGCAGCAAGGTAATCAATACGGCAGCGGTGTTGGCTTTGATTAATGCCGTTTCTGACCTGCGGTCACGGCAAAAAGTCAGGAAAACTGGACGGCGAAGGGTTCTTGCATCCAAAATTTCAGACGTTCGGATACATTGATCATATGGGGTACGTGGTGGTGCCGCAAAGCCGTCCAAATTATCGGGCACCTGGAAAGTCCGTTGTTGACTGCACACTGGAGACTCCTCCAGCCGACGACAGGGCGTCAGATAATTTATTACAATTCCTATCTATTACTCGAGCCAGCATTACCACGACTTTCAACCCTTTCAACAATATTACCGCTAATTTTCCCAGATAGAGGCACAAACTCTCTGAGTTTTCCCCGAATTTTTCCAGACTACTAAAAATCCCTGAGAATTTCCTGTTTTCCCAGTTGGTAGACACCCTGAAAACGTGTCTCAGGCCGCCGAAGCACCACCAGCTCAACGCAATGATCCGCATGACGCTTCACATTACGTAGACGACAGCAATAGTTGAGTCTGCCCAATTTTTTTTATTTACCTCGGATCATATGTTTTCCCTGTTAGTATGTTCTTTCTCACATTTTTTTTTCCCAAGACATATTGATACATGCACATTGCATGTTTCTTGTGGCCGATGCACGCAGGTACCCCATCAAAGACGACGAACGCTCTCTGGCTCTCGAGCTGTCAGCTGAACAGTCTAGCGCTGCATTATCCTTCGTAAAAACACTTTGTATATAGTCTCCAGTTTTTATTCCTTCATCTGCGTAACATTTTGGCAGAGGGTGCCGTTCCCCGCCCTCGCCACGGAGCTCCACAGCGGCCGCACCTTGCTTTCCGCAATGGCTCCCGGTGATGACACCTCGTCTGCTTCTACTCCTGCGACCCCACCAACACGTACGTTACGGTTACCAACCCCCGCGATCCTGGCATATTTTCCGGCCAAGATAATGTCGACATTGAGGACTGGCTCACCCTGTATGAGCGTGTTAGCCAAAACAACCGCTGGGACCCTACCATTATGCTAGTGAATGTCCTATTCTACTTGGACGGAACTCCTCGTGTCTGGTTCCGGACACACGAGGACAAGATCTCTAGCTGGGATGCTTTCAAGGAGAAGCTCACCGACTTCTTTGGAAATCTCACCGGTCGGCAGCTGGCTGCTAGAAAAGAGCTTGCTACCCAAGTTCAGTCTTTTCCTGAATTGTATGTCTCGTGGATAAAAGACGTGTTCGCTCTTTGCCAGAAAGTCGACAACAAAATGGCCGAGGTTGACACAGTCGGCCACGTACTTGAGGGGATCGTGGACGACGCATTAAACTTGTTGGTCTTCAACAATGTGTCAACCATCGACGTCATTCTCGAGGAATGTCGCCGCTTTGAGCTCGCCAAAAGCCGCCACGTCATTCCACAGATCTACGGCTGGCTCCTTAACACGGCTGTGACGTCGTCTTGCATCGACCTTACCGCTTCACCACCTTTAAATGAGCACGTCACACTTATTGTTCGCTGCGAGCTCGAGGCTACAAGTCCTGCGCCGTTCCATCCACGCCCATTTGACAGCACCATTGACCAACCAGCCCCAGCGATCTCTCTCATTCAGGCAGTTGTGCGGCAAGAATTTGCCAACCTCGGTTTTCCTGCTGTCTGCTAGGTCTCCCGACTTGACGCCCGACCGGTGCCGACACCTATGCCTCACAGCGATCGGTATTCCCCTCCCAGATACCACAACCCTACCGAGTGGAGAACTCCGGACAACAAGCCCATTTGCTTCCGTTGCCTCGGCATTGGCCACGTCGCTCGCCACTGCCACACCTTCTTGATGTCGCCGTTTTCGAGCTTCTTTTCCCCATCTCCTCGCCTATATGCCGACCAGTGCCATTACTCGCCTCGCCGTATGCCGCCTACCTCAGACGTATCCGTCGATGACAGTCATTGTGCTCGCCCGCCGTCACCGCAGTGCCGTTGGTCCCCATCGCCCCAGCCACGCCACTATTCGTCACCAACCAATTATGGACCCTCCCGAACGGAAAACTAGACCATGCAGCTCCTGGGGGTAGTGCTGCATTAACTTCATTACGTAGAAATCCTCCATTGACGCTCCCAACGAACCAGAACTTACTTGATGTTCACGTCAGCGGTGTCCCTTTGAAGGCGTTGATACTGGAGCCCAGGTGTCCATAATGAGTTGTAACCTCCGCCATTGACTGAGCAAGGTTCTCATGCCTCCTACTACTAGAGCAGTACCTGTGGCCGATCGTAGCACTGTTCACGTCACTGGAATGTGTACTTCCCATATCAGTACCGCCGACCACCTCATTCCACTTCTTTTTACAGTGCTGACCAATTGTCCCCATGACCTAATCCTTGGACTCGACTTTCTTACGGCGCATTCAGCTTTGATCGACAGTTCTGCCAGTATCCTTTGCCTCGAGCTTGCTTCCTCTACTCACGCATATTCGTGCCGAACTGTCGAACAACTTTAGCACGACCGCCTTCATCCGCTTGCCGCCTAAAGCCTTGACTTTCGTCGATTTGCTATTATCTTTTCCTGTGCCTGATGGTGATTGTCGCCACACCTGTTCCTGATGTCCTTTTAATGCGCAATATCACTGTGCTCCACTCCGTCGTCGCCAATAACCGGACATGCCTCCCCATTGTCAATTTTGGCCTGACAAAGGAAATTCTACCCCAAGGCATATCGGTTGCAAGGCTGCGTGCTATAGGAGAGCACCACGTCATGACATTTTCAGTTGACGTGTGCTCAGGTTCGTCACCACGTCCACAGGATGCTATTTGCCCTGACGCAACATTTTGTCCTATGATTGCTGTGGACCTACTGCCTGAACAAGCAGCAGCTCTGTGCCGCCTTTTGGGTTCCTACCCCGACATCTTCGACCTCAACAATCGCCAATTGGGCCAGACTTTAATTTTTAAGCACCACATAAATACTGGTGATGCCAGTCCTATTTATCGCCGGCAATATCGAGTTTCTGCTTCAGAGCGTAAGGTTATACAAGATGAAGTGAACAAGATGCTTGCCAAAGGTATTGTTGAACCTTCGTCGAGCACTTAGGCGTCGCCCGTGGTGCTTGTTAAAAAGAAAGATGGCACATGGCGTTTCTGCATAGATTATCGTCATCTAAACCGTATTACCAAGAAAGACATCTACCCCTTGCCTCACATTGATGACGCCCTCGATTGTCTCCACGGTGCAAAATACTTTTCATCAATAGACCTTCGGTCTGTTTATTGGCAAGTTTCCATGGATGAAAAGGACCAAGAGAAGACTGCATTCGTACTCCTGATGGCCTATATGAATTCAAAGTTATGCCATTCGGTCTATGAAACATCCCAGCAATGTTCAAACGTATGATGGACTCTTTACTTTGAGGGTTCAAATGGTCAACATGCCTCTGCTACCTAGACGACGTTCTCGTATTTTCACCTTCATTTGAGACACCTTGAGCACTTATCAGCTGTTCTTCAAGTCTTCCGCGAGGCTGGGCTGCAACCAAATTCATCGAAGTGTAACTTCAGTCGTCGGCAGATTACAGTGCTGGGCCATCTCGTCGACGCTTCTGGTATTCAACCAGACCCAGAGAAAATTCATGCTGTCACGTCTTTTCCTGTACCTCAGTCTGTCAAAGACGTCCGAAGTTTTTTAGGACTCTGCTCCTACTTCTAACGCTTCGTTAAAGACTTCGCAGTGCTTGCCCGACCACTTACTGATCTTCTGAAGAAGGACGTGCCGTTTAAGTGGGGCCCCGCTCAAACTGCCGCGTTTGCCCAGCTCACCAACATTCTCACCACGCCATCTATACTGGCCCACTTTGACCCATCCTCTCCTACAGAAGCACGTACCGATGCCAGTGATCACGGTTGGTATCGGAGCCGTCTTAGCCCAGCGCCAACAGGGTGAAGATCGTCTTATCGCCTACACTAGCCAACTCCTCACAGCAGCGGAGCGCAACTATTCGATTACAGATCGTGAATGCCTGGCTGTCGTCTGGGCGGTTTCCAAACTCCGCCCGTACTTGTATGGCACGCACTTCTCTGTAATAACGGACCACCACGTGCTCTGCTGGCTTTTCTCACTCAAGGATCCTACCGGCCGGCTTGGTCACTGGGCTCTGAGGCTGCAAGAATATTCCTATGCAGTAGTGTACAAGTCGGGCCAATTACATCAAGACGCAGACTGTTTATCCCGCTATCCAGTAGACAAACCACCCTCCGACCCTGACCCCGATGCCGACGCTTGCATTTTCTCCATTTCTCAGCTGCTACACGTTGCCGACGAGCGACGCCGTGATGCCGCCTTGCGCGTGATCATTGATGGCTTGGAATCTTCGTCTTGTGATTCGTCCCTTCACCTGTTTGTTCTCCGGGATGGTGTATTATATCACCATAATGTACGCCCCAACGGTCCTGCTCTACTCCTCGTCATTGCGAAGCACCTCCGGTCAGCTGTTTTCCAAGAACTTCATGATTTACCAACGGGGGTCACCTTGGCGTCTCCCGCACCTACGACCGGATTCGCCGACGCTTGTTTTGGCCATGCCTTGCCCGCTCCGTCCAGAAAAACATTGCGGCATGAGAGCAATGCCAGCGCCAGAACACATCGTCGCTCCCTGCCAGGTGGGTTCAACTGCTTGACATTCCTTCGGAGCTGTTCTTTCACGTTGGCTTGGACCTACTTGGCACTTTCCCTCTATCCACATCTGGCAACAAGAGGGTCGCTGTGGCGACAGATTACGCCATGTGCTACGCCATCACCAGAGCACTTCCAACAAGCTACACCACAGATGTCACTGATTTTCTTTTACGCGACGTGATTCTGCAGCATGGCGCTCCACACCAATTGCTTACTGACTGTGGTCGGACATTTCTTTCTAAAGTCATCACCGACATCCTGCAGTCCTGCTGAACCAAGCGCAAGCTAACTACGTCTTACCATCCACAGACTAATGGTCTCACAGAGCGTCTGAATCGTACCCTAACAGACATGCTTGCAAAGTATTTCTCGTCCGACCATACTGATTGGGAGCTTGCCCTACCCCATGTCACTTTTGCGTATAATTCTTCGCGTCACGACACTACCGGTTATTCCCCGTTCTTTCTGTTGTTCGGTCACGAGCCTACATTGCCACTGGACGCATCTCTCCCGTCCGCCGCAGCAGACACTAGCGAGTATGTGCTTGAAGCCATCACCAGGGCAGCCCAAGCACGCGAAATTGCCCACGCTCGCCTCCTGACCTCACAAGAGAAGCAACGGCGCTTGTGCGATCACCAACACGGAGACGTCCACTTTTAACCTGGATCTCTGGTACTCCTGTGGTCCCCCGACTCGTATCGTTGGCCTGTCTGAAAAAACTCCTGTCTCGGTACACAGGCCTATATTGAGTGCTGCGTGCCGTGACTACAGTTACGTACGAATATGCCCCAGTCAGTACCAGTGCCTCATCTGCACCGAATTCCACTGACGTTGTGCATGTTGCCCGCCTTAAACCATATCACTCTCCAGTTATCACCGATATTTAGACGCACCAAGACTGTGCTTCCGCCGCCGGGGATAATGATACATGCATATTGCGTGTTTCTTGCGGCCGATGCACACGGGCACCCCGACAAAGACGAACGCTCTCTGGCTCTCGAGCTGTCGGCTGAACTGGCTAGCGCTGCATTATCCTTTGTAAATATACTTTGTAAATAGTCTCCAGTTCTTATTCCTTCATTCGCTGTTAGACACGGGGCCGTTTCCTGAGCCTACTTCGAGTTCCCCAGACCACATTGAATCACACCACAGCTAATTAAGGAGCGCAGAAGCACGGATACCACATTCCTGAGGCGTGGCATGTGCAAACAAGTTGGCGGCCCCCACTTCGTGTGCCGCCGGTGGAGCTATTCACGGCTTGACTCTTCCCGAAAGTGAAGCGAGAGCCTGGGACTGTTGCGGCTAACGTGGGTCCCAAGACAACACGGCTGTAATGCACCGTGAAGAGAATACAACTGCATTGTTCAGGGATTGGTGCAGCTCTCCGCCAGTCTAGATAGCCTAGATAGGGATGATTCAGTTATTAATCATTCGGGCTGTGTGCGTGAGACAGCGATCGATACTGACGGGCTGTGAGCCGATGCACAGTGTGAGCTGGGCAATGCAGTAGAGGGCAGTTCGCAAGAGTGCGAGTTGCATAACTCGAGTAAAGCCTGCTGCATTGTTCAAGAGTCGGTTGAGCTGTCCGCCAGTCGAGGCAGAGAGAGTGTTGATTTAAATGAAAATCAGACTGTGCGGGTAAGAGACCGATCCGGGCCGATGAGATGTGTAATGGCCAGCACGAGGCGCCAGAGGACGGCATAAAAGGGAATTCCAAGAGAAAGCGCCGCAGAAAGAAGCGCCCTAAAGATCGGAATGCGGTGGCTAATGTAGCGAAGCCAAAAACGGCAATGGGCGCGAGGAAAAGAAAGATGCGTTTGTCGGTGATGATGTCGACGCATCAAACACGTTCGAGCCACCGCTCAAAAGGGGACCGACAAGCATGTTCTGCACGGACGCGGACAAAGGGCACGGGGCAGTTGAATTCCTCGTCGTTTCGTCATTCTTTTCGAAGCTCAGCGTGTAGTACACAGAAGCGCAAGGTGGCAAGACGAGACCAGGTGGGGAGTAGCGACGCGGTTAATCGAGTTCGTGTTGAAAGCGGGGCGCCAGGACGCAAATTGGCAGGGGACTGTAACGTCTTTGGGGAGCTGATAGTGAGTCAGCCCTTTTGTTGTTCCCCGGTAGCCAGAGTAGCTTTCGGACCGCGACCACCTCGAGTACGGCTCAAAGTATGAGTCAGACGTAAACGTTTGGCACGGGAAGCCAAGAGAGCTTCCGTAGGAGTGAAAGGTGCTGTTTTGTTTTATTTTTGAGCATTTTGAAAATTTTCGCGATTTGAGGCTAGTATTTCTTTCAATAAGTAAGGTATGAGCTTTATGTGTCGTTCGTGAAGCTCCGAGATTTGAAAGATGCGTTTTAAGTAAAACTTTAGTTTCGCGAGTTGTTCATTAATGAGTAGATAGGCTCTTTTTTTTGTGTGTGTGTGAGTAACCTGAGTGTCAAGGTTATCGGTGAGAGGCCTGTCGTAACGCGCGTGTGTATTAGTTAACGTTCTTTTTTTTATAAGCGTTTTTTTATTTTCTAAGGTTAACCACATAGGTTTTCAGTGAGTGCATGATTTGCACTGAGAAGCATTCTTAGTTCCATTAGCGCGTGTCCTGGGCGGACGGAAGGAAGCAGATTTTTGACTGGGTTGCTCGTGTGTGTTGAGGGCAGCCGTATTCTGACTTCTCTGGTTAGCGTGCCTGGAACTAGTTATTAGAAGACGCATTTTTTTTAAAAGGGTTCTGCGGAGTGCATAAGTTACGCAAATTAAGTTCTCGGTTAAGGTACGTGTCCTGTATGGATTAGAGAAAGACACGTGAGTAGGCGTAATACAAAGTTTGCCTACGACGCAAGTACGCGTTCGGAATAGTGACCACAAAGCTAGCGCGCTTGTGATTACGTACTTGTGAAGTTGACCAGACTGTTCAGTGGCACCAATTCGTGCGATAAGTACGCCACTGCGATAGGATGGAAACATGCTGTCCGAATAGTTAGGCCACTTAAGTTATGTTCGGCTGTTTTCATTGTTTGTTTGCAACGGTTTTGCTACAACAATGTCCTCTGGTCTTGTCGGCATTCGGGGAGAAATGGATAGCGGTTTGGAAAGGTGGTTGGAACTGCTTTGTCAAAATTGGGGAAATAAAAGATCAGGGTTCATTTTGACTCGGTAATAGCCTGGCGAGTCAGGGGTGAAGAGCCTGCGCTTACGCGTGGTGCAGAGCATGTTTTGTTTTGTTTGTTTGACGTATGTTCTCCAGGGCCCAGGATTCCGAAGTTCGTCAATCAAGGCTTGACACCAGTACCCTGCAGGTTCTTTCAGCGTTCCTCATGACCAGCGAATTGAGTTCACCGGCCATTCCGAATTTCCGGGGCGAGGACGAGCTGTTAGATACGGGGCAGTTTCCTGAGCCTACGTCGAGTTCCCCAGACCACATCGAATCGCACCACAGCTAATTAAGGAGCGCAGAAGCACGGATACCACATTCCTGAGGCGTGGCATGTGCAAACAAGTTGGCGGCCCCCACTTCGTGTGCCGCCGGTGGAGCCATTCACGGCTTGACTCTTCCAGAAAGTGAAGCGAGAGCCTGGAACTGTTGCGGGTAACGTGCGTCTCAAGGCAAGATGGCTGTAATGCACCGTGAAGCCACGACCGCATCGCCCCCATCCGGCTATTGTGACGGCGCATTGCAAGTCAGCAAGGCAAGACCGCAGGAGAAGTAAGCCCTCGGACAATTGGGGACCCAGCGGCGACTCTCTTCGCCGGGTATGACACCATCGTACGGGCGCCTACCATTGGCCGAAAATGACGACACTTGAGCGGGCTCGCCGATTGGCCGAAAATGGCGTCATCAGAGCGGGCTCGCCCATTGGCCGAGCGTGACGTGTCTTCGAGACACCGGGGGGCTTGAAAGACGCAGAGCGGGAGCATTCCTAGAGCATTTCTTGATTGTTCTCTTTCGAACTTCTTGCGACAGGCCGCAGCGTCCAAGTTGCTGCAGGCCCGTAATGACGGTAAGACTGTTAATTGAAGTCTCACTGTAAATAATGTAAATAAACCTCCCAAGTTTTTCATCCCAACATCCTCCTCAACTCTTACAATTGGTTGCTAGCGGTGGGATCGCCTCCAAATGCAACATCACGTAACAATATGAACGAGGTTCTACTGTATATATATTTACCGAGGACTGATCGATTCAATAAAATATTTTTAATGAAAGTGACGGGAAAATGTTTTAGACGTGTGGCAAGCTCATCCCAATTTAGGTTACATTTCATTTCAGTAATGCTGCTTGGCATAGAATATTTTCTAGTCGCGAAGCGCGCAGAGTGATTTTGAATGGCTTCGATTTTGTTAATTAGTATTTAGGTATGGGGTCCCATATAGCACACACGTATTCCAGGATAGGGCAACCGTTGGTAAGGTAACTGCCTCACTGTAAGCGGTGCGTCCTGCCTTAAATCTTGTATCATGAACGTGTTCATTCCAAGTTAGATTTGATGAAAAGGTTACATATAAGTACTTGGCTTTGTTCACTTCTTCGATGACTTTTAAGGAAAAATGCAAAGCAGTACAGTTGAACCCACTTATAACAATACCGGTTTTAACAATATATTAGTTACAACAATGAGAAGCTGCTGCACCGTCAACATTTGTACGTTGTCCAGGGTGAAATAACCTGCTTACTACAACGCATCGATGCCGCATTATCGGTTATAACGATGAAGTCTGGCTGCCGAGTGTCCGAGCCAAAACGTAGTGAAATGCAAAATCCTTGAAAAGAAATAAAGGAAAACGAGAAATTCAAGCCGCTGCATGATGGGCCGCTGCGCACTCATTTTCCAGCCATCTCCACGCGCCTCTCTCCCGTTGCCCTTACACCCCTCTGAACACGAATGGGCTGCGCCCATAGCTCTAAGCCACCTCGCCCTCCAAAGCACGAATGAACCGTGCCAACTGCGCTGCTTGCAGATTGCTCGCATATCGCTCGCTGGCTCCTGTTGCGTACTCCAGGGTAGCGTACCGTACTGCTGCCGAGAAGTAGCGGCGCCTGCCTAACGAAGCTCGACCGACATTACTTATTGGGTAGCGTGGCGTTTTCGGCGGGCTGTAGGCATCCAGTAGATCATGGCGACCAAGCAGGGGCGAGACGATTTGCTAGTGCGAAACTTGCACGGTTTATTCAAAGGTAGTTGAAAGAAAATAAGAAAAGCATGAAGTATGAAGTCTCAAGTAAGAAGTATATCAAAGTACATTTCGGAGCCCCTCAAATAGCTCTCTACAAGTGTGGGCGGGATCTTGCGTCCATCGATGACATGTGACAGGCACGGAGAGAGGGCCCCTCCTCCTGCAGTACCAAACACGGAAAGGAGAGGTTGATCCTCTCAGTGACGAATCCGGTTGGGTGAACGACCCCTCCGGTGCACGTGGGCTCCGGTGCATGGAAGGTCGGGTGAATGACCCCTCCGGTGCACGTGGGCTCTTGTTCAGAGAAGGTCGGGTGAATGACTCCTCCGGTGCACGTGGGCTCCGGTGCATGGAAGGTCGGGTGAATGACCTCTCCGGAGCACGTGGGCTCTTGTTCAGAGAAGGTCGGGTGAATGACTCCTCCGGTGCATGTGGGCTCTGGTTCCGGGAAGGTCGGGTGAATGACCTGTCGCCACGTGGTGTCAGACGCCAACCCTAACAGCATCTCCGGCGGGGGAGGAAGATCCCGACGTGTAGGGGCCAGCAGCCGCTGAACGAGGGATCGGCGTTTCGGTATCAGGATTCCCCGTGGAGATCACGAACCCTTCGTTCGTAGCAGGTAAGATTCCGGGGAGTGGTCTTCCGTCCTTGGTGACGCTCTTGATTTTTCTCCTTGGTCCGGTCCGGTGAAATTGGTCTTTGCCAGCAGGTCTCGAAACTTTTCGTCTCCTGCGAGGGCACGCAATCACCCCAGAACAGCGCCGGACCCACAACCACAAAGCAGCGAGCACACGGCCACTCTCCCCCAAGACACACCCGGCTTTTAACAAAAAAAAAAAAAGAAAAAAAGAAAACCCGCTACACCTTTCCCATTTCCTACGCGCGTCCTTCCCCCCTTAACACTAAAAACAGCCATTTCTTGAAAGCGTTAAGACGTGGTTATTAAAATCAGCTAACAATCGGCTTCACTTCGGAAAAACATATAAATGCACGAAAAATATGCCACGGAAACCCGGATGAGCATGAGGCTTTCGATACTCTAGGGGCAACGACTTAAACCGTCGGCATTGCCGTTAAGCTTACCCTTCTTGTAGCGAATATCGAAGGTGTACTGTTGAAGAGCCAAGCTCCAGCGCAAAAGACGACCGTTTTTCGTAGACATGGACTGCAGCCATGTGAGGGGACAGTGGTCAGTCTCTATGGTGAATCTTGAGCCAGCGATATAGCAAGCTAGCTTCTGTACCGCCCAAACTACGCAGGCGCATTCCTTTTCTGATGCACTGTATGCTTCCTCACGAACTGAAAGCTTTCTACTGGCGTATAGTACAGGGTGTTCGTTCTCGTCATCTTTCTTTTGACAGAGCACCACCCCCATACCCCTGTCACTGGCATCACACTGAAGAATGAATGGCTTAGAGTAGTCGGGCGCGTTCAACACTGGCTGACTCGTTAGTGCATTCTTCAGCATACTAAAAGCCTTTTCTTTCGCGTCATCCCACTTTACTGTTTGTGGTTCTGTTTTTCTGAGAGCATCCGTTAAAGGACTCGCAATCTCGGAATACCGCGGAATATATCGTTGGTAATAACCAGCCAAGCCAAGGAATGATCTGATGTCCCGCTTGATGCGTGGTTGCGCGAAGTTGTCTATCGCGGTCAGTTTAACCTCGATAGGCCGACGATGGCCTTGCCCTATTACATGACCTAGATAAGCTACCTCCGCGCGCCCTAATTGGCATTTGGGAGCCTTAACAGTTAAATTGGCCTCTCGTAGACGACACAACACGGTTCGCAGGTGTTGCATATGGTCCGCCCATGATGAAGAAAAGAAAGATAGCTATGTCATCGAGATAGGGAAGTGCAAAGTCCTCCATTCCTCGTAGCACCTGGTCCATAAGGCTAGAGAAGCAATATGGCGCATTCTTCAATCCAAAACTCAGGACTTTCGGAAGAAAGGTTCCCATCGGGGAAATAAACGCTGCAAGCCTGCTTGCCCTCTCGGTCAATGGAACCTGCCAATACCCTCTGACTAAATCGAGCGAAGAGATGAAATTAGCACTGCTCACCTTTTCAAGCCTTTCCTCGATATGCGGTATTGGATAAGTCTGGTCCTTCGTGATTAAATTGAGCCTGCGGTAGTCGATACATGGCCGCGGCTCTTTTCCTGGGACTTCAACCAAGATAAGAGGCGAGGTATAATCACTCTCTCCTGGCTCGATTACACCTAGCTCTAACATCTTCATTTCAGCGGTCATGACTTCACGTTGACGAGGCGAAACGCGATAAGCTTTCGAACGAACAGGGTCCGACGAGGTTAACTCGATATCGTGAACGATCGCAGTCGTCCTGCCCGGTGTGTCTGAAAATACGTCTTTAAATTCAAACACGAGTTCCCTCAGTTCGGCCCTCTGAATGGGATTAAACCGTCTGTTCTACTAACTTATCAATGGTCTCGTCAATGTCTTTTGTCTCCGTCACTGCTGGTAACTCTGGAAAGTCGACAGGCATTTCCTCAGGTTGGTTATTCAAAGAGGGTTTCAGGTTCATTACCTTTTCCCCAACTTCAAAGTGTCGCGTGCGAGCCGTCCTGTCATAGTAATACTCAGCATTGCATTGTGCCTTACGCATTTCCTGCTCAGCGGTCATTATGGCAGGGCTTACGTTCAATAAGTTGCTGCATTCTGCCTCGCGAGACATTTCAGGCTCCGCTGCTTTCCTGGTTTTTTCATTAGCTGGCGTACTTTCCGCCTCATCCCCTATAGGGCTATCCTGTTCAGTACTAGTTGACCAATCAGCTGTCAAACCGGTTTCTTTCACCACTGGACTTTCATCCACTGCTTTAGCCGCGAGCTCCTTTGCCTTGGAACGAGTTAGGGCTTGCACTGTTCCCTCACTAAACCCGATTCCCTTGCGTCGTAGCAAATCCTCTGATTTGTTAGAAAACAAATACGGATACTGCGGCGGAAGATGTGCCGAGACGGCGGCTTCAGTGTCCAGTACTTCGAAAGGGCCTTCAATACGAATTTTGGCCACCGGGAGACAAACACTGGAGGCCTCTACGGCTTGCCTTATCGAAGCACATTCCCCTGTGAACTGGCCTGCCTCTACGTACGACGGATGCACTACGTCCATTGTGGCTGCCGAGTCGCGAAGCACTCTACACGGTTTGCCGTTTACCACGAGGTCTCGAATGTACGGTTCGAGCAAGTTCAGATTCTCTGCGTTACTAGTTAATGACATCAACACTAGTTTGGGATTTTTGCATCCCACGAAGATATGCCCCGTTTGCCGGCAGTTGTAGCAAACTACTGCTTTCTTGGCCTCGAAAGCCTTTTTCTTTTGCTTTTCTGCCCTCTGTTCGGGTGACTCCTTTTCTCCTTCGCTGTCCTGGTCACTACTTTTCCCTGAATCTGATTTTTCCTTTGTTTTATACCGACTCGACTTTGACCATCGTTTTGGCTTGTCGGGTCTGCATTTATTCATCTCCTCCTTAGGAGCTTCGCTGCCTTCGTCCGCATGGCGAGTTACGTGCTCCTCAGCGAGATCGGCCGCTCTCGAAACAGTGTCTACGCCTGGCCTATCCTGAACCCAATGCTTGATGTTTACTGGCAGCCGGCGGTAGAACTGTTCTAAGGCAACGCACTGCATTGTCTTTTCGGCATCGCGGAGTGCACCTTCTTCTCTGAGCCATTCCTTCAGGTTTACCTCCAAGGTGTATGCAAAATCTGAATATGACTCACTTTTGGTCTTCTCGACTTCCCTGAACTTTCGCCTGAATGCTTCCGCTGATAATCTATACTTTTTGAGCAGGGTCGCTTTGACTTCATCGAAGTCCTCTGCTTCTTTCCCCATGCGGGCGATAATATCAGCTACCTCACGTGGCAGTAACGTAAGCAAGCGTTGCGGCCACGTGTTTCTCGCGAATTTTGCCTTCTCACACGTGCGCTCAAACTGCACCAGAAAAAGACTTATGTCCCCTCCTACTGCGTAGGGTGCCATCAAGTCTGTCATTCTGCGCTCGCTTTCACGTGCCTCTGTGCTAGGTCTTTCAGAATTTTGAGCTTTCAAAAGCTCAATCTCTAGGCGCTTCATTTCGAGTGCGTCGCGTGCAACACGGTCGCGCTCTTTTTTTTCCTCTAGGCGCTTACGCTCTTCTTTTTCCTCAAGGCGCTTACGCTCTTCTTTTTCTTTAATGCTCTCGAGGCATTCCGTCAGTTCCTCGTCGTCTGCCCCGGTCGCTTCGATCGCCTCAATGATCTCCGGCTTTCTCTTTGATTCGGCAATTTGGAGGCCCAACTCTGGCGAAGCTCAACAATCCCGGCTTCTTTAGTGCCTTCAAGTTCATGGCTGCCCTTAGTGCTGCTAAACCTTCACTCTATACAACCTTGACGTACTCAAACTTCCGTCAACTGATTTAAAGAAAAATCACTGCTATGTACTTTCCAAAAAATACGTAAAAGCCAAGTGATATCTCAGTGAAGAAAAGCCGTGCACTCACCATATGCAGTCATGATCCGGACACCTTCCTTCCGAACGTTGTCGCCAGGACGAAGAGGCTACGATCTCGTAGTTGTCGTCCAAGTTGGGGTCTCCAGGATTCCGTATCCCACCGCTGCCACCAGTTTGTTGCGTACTCCAGAGTAGCGTACCGTACTGCTGCCGAGAAGTAGCGGCACCTGCTTAACGAAGCTTGACCGACATTACTTATTGGGTAGCGTGGCGTTATCGGCGGGCTGCAGGCATCCGGTAGATCATGGCGACCAAGCAGGGGCGAGACGATTTGCCAGTGCGAAACTTGCACGGTTTATTCAAAGGTAGTTGAAAGAAAATAAGAAAAGCATGAAGTATGAAGTCTCAAGTAAGAAGTATATCAAAGTACATTTCGGAGCCCCTTAAATAGCTCTCTAAAAGTGTGGGCGGGATCTTGCGTCCATCGATGACACGTGACAGGCACGGAGAGAGGGCCCCTCATCCTGCAGTACCAAACACGGAAAGGAGAGGTCGATCCTCTCAGCGACGAATCCGGTCGGGTGAACGACCCCTCCGGTGCACGTGGGCTCTTGTTCAGAGAAGGTCGGGTGAATGACTCCTCCGGTGCACGTGGGCTCCGGTGCATGGAAGGTCGGGTGAATGACCCCTCCGGTGCACGTGGGCTCTTGTTCAGAGAAGGTCGGGTGAATGACTCCTCCGGTGCACGTGGGCTCCGGTTCCGGGAAGGTCGGGTGAATGACCTGTCGCCACGTGGTGTCAGACGCCAACCCTAACACTCCTCATTCAGCGCAGTTCTGCAAACAGCTTAATCACTTGCGTTTGTCTTTGTTGGTTGCATCAAAATTGTTCCTCGCCACACTGTTTCTCAGCCTCATTTGACCAACAGTTTGTTTGACTCACGAAACGGAACGGAAGATGGCTGATGCGCCCATTGATCATTGGCAATACACAACATCACCGGTGAAAAAAAAGCCTAAGTGCTTCTAACCGATGAGGCGATCGTTGCGAATGTGCTTGCATCAGATAGTGACGGCGACGACGGCAGCGATGACGTGGCAGCGCAGGCTGCCTTAACATTGTCCTCACAGGAGGCCCGCAGATGATTCTGTCCCTCCAGGGCTTCGTTTTCATGAGGAACCTTCCGCTGTACTACATGGAGCCCCTGGATGCCTTGGAGAAGGATGTGGGCAAACTTTGCGTAAAGCATGCAAGGCTGATGGACATAGACGTTTTCTTGTGCAAGCCAGTAAGAAGTACGTGGCGAGATGCTTGTGGCGATGTAGACTCAGTGTTTCTTCTGGATTTCTCAAGCTGACAGGCTGCTGCAGCAGCCTTCTCGCAATTTTTAAAAGGCCCCTTTTGGGACCACCAATGCGATGCCTCGGCGGTGCTTGCATATCACTTGCCACCAGTGACCCCTCTTTGCAGTTGTTATAGCAGTGCCACTCTATAACGCCGAGAACCGCGGCTTGTTACATGCGATTGGAGTACCCAGGAAGCAGTTAAACGAGTGAACACAATCAGCAGCCGGGTGGATGAAGGTGGTGGGGAGGGGCACTGGCCTCCCACCATTATAGTTTTCTCACAACAGCTCTGCCATCCCCCTATTTTGATTCTTTTTCATGCAACCCAGTTATAACAATTATCGCTTACAACATGGAATTTTCGTGGCACTTGAATATTGTTATAAGTGGGTTCGACTGTACACGTCTGCGAGTGAACCTGCTATGTTTACATTTGTTAATATTTAAGGGCACCTTCTATTTTTGTGACCAGGATAAAATTAAGTCCAAATCGTTTTGTAATACTCACTGGGCCAAGTGATCATCGCATTTCCTGTATAAAACACAATTTTTCGGCTTCAATTTTGCTTTTCCGCTGCAAGGGCACTTGGGTTTACACTCTCAGGATTTTGGTTGCAAACCATTGTTCAGTGACTGCAAGGTTGTAGCTAAGCACAACAATAAGACTACACGCGAGATAATTGAAGCGGAAAAATTTCATCGCCCTGGGAAAAACTGCTTCAGTATGGCTTCATTGGGACTATCCTAAAAAGAACTTAGTTATCTTAACAGGGCGGGATTTTGTGAAAGTGGAGCGATAGATGTGTAGGCCATCAACATGTCTGTCTTGGGTATCACACGTATTATTTAGAATTTATCTCGCTATTGCAAATGCATGCATGCAAGTTTGTCTTGTCAATTGCACATGCATACTATTTTATTATGTATTTCATGTTACATCACATTCATGTATGTATATGCAGTAAAAGCCCGTTAATTCGAACCACAAGGGGAAGCCGCTTCAGTTCGAATTAACGAAAGTTCGAACTAACAAAAGTGAAAGAGAAGAACAGTACACTGTGATTTGGAAGCACTAGGGCATGTCAGAAATTTAATGCTTGAAAAAGTCCGTGATCGTAGTCTACCTTTTTTCCTTGAAGGCGACAGCTAGCACTTTTTGCTCTAACGAGCGAACATGGCAGAAGGCCTCCTCTTCACCTTCTTCAAAACTGAAGAAGCATTCAATCCAGCCATGACTTCCACAGCAAAGGGCTGCACTGGCGCTTCGTCTTCATCTTCCTCGTCACTACCATCGACAGGTTCAGCGCTTCTGACCGGAGAAATTATGTCATCTTTCAGCGCACCACACACCCCTGCACCCTTGTCCCCGTCGACATAGTCAACAAAGGAGATTTGCAAAGCCCGTGAGATTCGTGACATGCAAGAAGTCTCGGAGGTCAATGTAGAACGGAGAGGAGGCAGCCGCCGCTGTCTTTTGGCCGACACTGCGCCGGTTAGATTTTTCCCGATTTTGCCTTCTCTCGCTGTTCTCTCCGTTCCGGAGGCGACGCAGCCTTATGCGTAGGCAGTAGGCACGTTTCTCTGGCAGTGTGCCAGACTCAAGCCGCCAGAACTATGGCACGTAGTTCAAATTATCCGTGGCGGAACCTTCTCACGTTCGAATTAACGGGCTTTTTATGCATAGACTTCTGTGGAGCTTGGCCGGACCAAATCGTAGAGTTCGAATTATCCATAAATTCGAATTATTGAAGTTCGAATTAACAAGCTTTCACTGTAAACCACTTGATTTCTTACCATTAAAACCAGCTGAAAGTTTGCGCTTGTGTCTGTTGTTCCCCAGTCCTCGTTCCAAATGGTGCACAAATAACAATGATCATGAATTGTAACCAACTAGGCCAAACCAGTACCGTACTAGTTAGGGATATTGGCCTGTAGTTAATGACCTTGTCCCATAGCCCTGCTTTGTGAATGGGAACAATGTTACGAGTTTTCCAGTCCTGAGGCAGCTCACAGTCATTCAAGGACTTTGTGAATAGTAATGCTAAGTATTTAGAAAGGATGCCAGCACAGGTGTTGAGGATATAGTTTGAGATACCATCAGGGCCAGGCACAGATTTTGTTTAATTTTGTGAGAAGGCTCATAATCCCGTAGTCGTCGATAATAACGCTTGGCATGGAATTGAACTTGTTTAATCTATATAGGCAGGTCGGGGCAGCATTGAGCATAGAGCAACAAAAAACGGAAATAAAATAAACATTGAAGCAGTTTGCTTTTTCACTCTCGTTGCTTACAGTTACGTCCTGTTGTGTTAAAGTTGGAATCCCAACTTCATCTTTGCTGTTTGTTTTTACCAGTTTCCATAATTGTTTAGGGCTCTCTCTGATACATGACTCTAAGGTTTAAAAATAAACTGTTCTTTGCCACTGCAATTTTCGAGCTGATTGGACTACCAAACTATTTTAGATTGTCGACGATCAGTGGTTCTGGACTGTGTCTGAGATACTGGTTTAAGCATTTCTTTCCGTTTATAAGTGTTTTAATTTCAGTGATAAACCACGGTTTATTTCACCTTTGTTTATGGAAAAGAACCTTGTATGTAACGTGCAAGTCAATAGGCATTAAAATCTGCTTCAATATCGTGCATAGCTCAGATACAGTAGCCGTAGGACTAAGCATTGAGGGACTGTCAAAATGCCATTCAAGTGGATAAATTATTTCGAAGTAATCTTCTTCTTTTAACAAAAAAGCATTTCTAGGCCTTGGAACTGCTACATAGGGGTCTAGGACTTAATGATGCGACGACGCATTCGTGGTCGCTTATAGCAGGTACGGTATGAACGGAGTGTGGAAGTAGTGTTTCCACGACGACTTGGTAAATCGAACTGAAAGAGACTATAAATAGCAATGAGATCAAAAAGTGCATAGCATAGTGATGACTGTGAGGAAAGCATAGGTAACTTATTTGACCATTGCAATGCAGGTAAATTGGAATCACCACCTATTATGAAATAATCACTTGATATCTTCAATAAAATGCCTCAAAACATATGAAAAGTAGAACTAAATTATCATTGGGCAAACGATAAAATGACCCAATCGTGTAATGCTCATTTCCAAGAGCTATTTTACACCAGATGGATTTACACCCTGTATCACCAAAATCAACTAAAAAGCTAGTAATAGTTTGTTTTACAAGTAAAAACAAGCCTCCTCCTTGTGTATTTCCGTCGTTTCGATAGGAGGTGTACCCTGCAGGGAACACCTCTCAAGTGAGAATAGTGCTGTCCAACCTAGATACCATCCCGATTACATTGGAATCCAGGGAGGACAAAAGGGCTTTAAGTGTGTCATTCTTATTTTTCACACTACAGCAGTCACTAAGTGTTAACTGCCGTAGTGTTAATGCAATGATGCTTAACACTGCTGCTGTTCAATGACAATTAAAACATCCACACACACTGAAAGTACATAGCCATTACTTGAACAGCTTGCATAAGTTCTCAGATCCTCTGTCACATATTTAAAGTACGACAGCTTAATACATAAAAATAATTAAGTTGAGAAATACCAGAGTGCAGCAATTATGTTTATGTGCCTGCGGCTTAACACATATGCTAGTTTCAAGAAACTAAGTAATGGAAGGTAAGATTATAAAGTACATGCCTTCACTGTCGTCGACGTGTGAAGAAAGGATGGCCTTCTGCATGGTGTTGAGCACCAGGCGAAAGATGAGTACGCAAGCTGTGTCATTCTCACTCCTCAGGTCATCCTTGTCTTTCTGCTGTCTCAGCAAAAGAACCTGAGGGCATGCAAACAATATTTTGTATTGCCAAATTTTTCAAAATGCAAAGCACACCCTACCGTTGCCAGTAGCTATTGCATTCTGTTGAAACTGTGAAACAGATCGAATGTAAATGTAATTTATCATATGAATTGTAATATGTATGAAGGTGCCAATGCATCCGGTGCTGAGCGCGAAAGTGATCGTATCTTGTAAACCCAAAGACAAGGCAATCGATTGAGATTACTGCCCCTTTGTGCAAATCTACGTCCAGCGCCGACTCTGCATGCAATGCCTGTCAGGTAGCACCAAAACAAGCGTTCTTGAAGTGAGGGATGCGAATTCCTGGACAATCGCTTAATTACGGCTCGATGTGTGGCACTCCATGCTGCAATCGCCATCTCATGTGCCATACACAATTCTACATCGGCGGGATGTGCATTTCCTTCTTTTTGTTGCATTTTGCTCACCGAGTCGCACATTACGCACTGCATTACGTATGCAAAAACCATCACATGTAACATGCGTGCTGCTTCGAACTGGTGATGAACAAACAAGATGGCGGCCATGACGTGTTTCCAGCGTACGTGATCGCTTCCGGCGCTTGGTTGTTTTTGTAAATAAAAATGTCGGCGCCCACACAAGTGTAATGTGGTGGTATTTTATGCAATTTTAGTGCAAAGCAATCGCATTTGACTACATCGTGGAGCCTGCTAGCCTTGCGTGAGTAGGTAATATGCAGGGTTACGTTCCGGCAAATCACGATGATGCATGATTGTAGCACAGCGACATTTCATTGTCAAGAGGTACGAAATGCATTGACTCCTATGGTCATTCGCCAAGGATACGTAAATATTTCGCTGTCGCAAGAATTTCGTTGTCGCGGAATTTCGTTATTGTGGGTTTTGACTGTACAGATAATTTAATATATAAAATGTGCCTATCTGAAGCTTATCTGACACACCTCCACATGTCTCGGACACTTTCCAAAGATTGTTACATGCAGTAATTTACCCAGTTGCTTTTTCGAGATGGCGCAGAAAGCACGAATGTTTTTTTTTCGCACACAAATGTCCCAATTACTTGCACTGTAGAGTAGTCTGACGTACTGATCGCAACATTAACCCTAAAAGCCTGCCTCACCGAGACGCGAAACCACGGTGCACCTCGTGTGCCCTTGAGTGCTTGCTTCACTTTTTTTTCTTTTCTTTTTCCAAAAAATGTAGAAATGGGTGCACTGCGGGAAGCTAACCAGCCTGTATGGATATGCAAGGTACTAGGCTGAGCGTATGCCATTTAAATGGCCAATCCTCATACTGTACGTCGGCAATAAGGAATCCATGCAGACTGTTGTGTCTGGTCGAGTTTCAGTATCTGAATGCACTTCCTGTTGGAACCAGTAGTCCTCGTTTTACTCATGTCCTGACTGCCCCAAGTCTACCCATCTCTTCTTGTTTACCACTTAGCGTTCCAACGCCTCATGGTCCTTTTGTTCTTGGCCATTTCCTTCCAGCCGCTGCATCGACTGGCGACTGCGAACACTGCCCAGACACACTTAGATTTGAAAGTGGCTTTCAGCTTGTAGAATAGCTGTGTCCATTCCCATTCACATGAAATTGTAGAGACCGAAGAAAACACGTTCAGCTCAGACCGCAATGGTCCTTCCACGAAGTGCATCTGAGGCGTGCAGTGGTTTTGCTAAATCAAACACTTATGTAGAAATCCATCCAAACTGGAGTTGGGATTGCATTCAGTTCACCCGCCCATGTAAACATCAAGTGCTGTTCACGGAAAACAATGGCCTACAAGGCCGATCTCAGCATAAGCATTCCATTTCCAGTATGACATTCCATGCCCGGAGCTATACTCAATTGAAAGGAACGTCACCTACGCTTTCTTGTGGAACATGTATCGGACCAAGCAGTCATTCATATTCTTGAAGGAGAGGGACGATCTGCTCTTGCCGAGAACGGACGGTCACAGTTTGTACAATCAAGCCATCCATGTGCACAGCGAGCTTGCACACATACTGTGCTTTTCCCTCCATACATGTACTGCCCATCAGATTCAATGTCTTGTTGACAGTAACTGCCAATATAGTGACGTTTCAAATTCTTTGCATTAAATACTTCCAAAGGTGCAAGAAGTGATGCGTACCCGTATAAGAAGCAAAGTTGCAGAGGCACTGCACTCAGTGTTCAATACTACAGTTAAACCTCAATATAATGAAGTTAGTAAAATTGGCAATTTGCTTTGCTACCGTATTTACTTGCATAATGATCGCAACCCTGAATTTTGTTGTCAAAATTCGTTCTTTTTTTTCTTTGTCGTGTAATGATTGTACTCCGAACTTGCCGCAGCGATATGTCGTGTGCCAAGTCTAGCGAATGACGATTGCACTTAAAATCTGTTGAATGCTGTCAAATGCTGTCGAATGATATGTGAACGACTCTTCAAGACATACCAAGCATTCTACACGCACCAAACAGATTCTTAAGCAGATGCCCCATTTCATTCCTTTCATCACTTTCCGCAACTCCATGAAAAAAAGAAAGCTACCACTAAACTTGCCTTGGCTTTATAATGGTCGTGATCAACAACAAAAAAAGGCGCTTTTCGATTCCTCTCGTCTGCACTCATGGGCAAGCAACAAATCACGAGCGGCAACGATAGTAGCCACATTTACACTGATAAGCTTGAAGTGTACCTTATTCATACGCCGACGCTTGTAACACAGCTAAGATATTCGCCCACCTTAGCAGAAACATGCGATATTAGGATAGTAGTGAAGACAAATGCCGCAGTTTTTGCAGCATGCCCGTCATGTGTTTCTATGTCACTGACAGCTAAGCGAGCCCATCTCCATTTCTGTCCCCTCAAAGTGGAAATGGCTATGTTATTGCAGCAAACTTGCCGATATTAACGATATTATTCATTACTGATACAGAAGAAACTGTTTCAATGCACGTAATGTACTCACGAGAAGAAAAAAAATCTCGTTCAGCAAGTTCGACTTGCCCGCCGGCTGCCATTTTGTTTTCATGTCCCACATTGTCACAGCAACAGCCACCTGTTTGTTGACCTGTTGTCATCCCGCAGCAAATGGGGGATAAAAAAGAATTTTTTCTTTTCGCGGAAAATTTAACTCACGTAATGATCGCACCCCTGAATGTGCGTAAATTTTTTTTTACAAAAGAAGTGCGATTATGCGAGTAAATATGGTATAACAAAATTTTGTTGTATTGACATTCGACCTTTTATGCAAATAAGTAGACACCGATCGATTTTTCTTAGACGGAAATGGGCGCAGAGTTTTCCAAATTATCGGGCAATCGAAAAACGCAAATTTGAATGAGATAATTCATTTTTATAAATTTGGGAGTTGGTGACGAATGATGTGGTTTCATGCCACGTACGTCATCGATATCTTCTTGGCACTACAAATTAAGCGAAGCCAGCAGCTGGTAGCGTCGCCTGCACTGGGACGAGGGGAGATGCGCATGAACGCCAGTGTTCGGACAGGTGGCGCATCTGCTCCATCGATTTTCGACACGAACCACATCCCATCAAGCTGGACCCCAAAAATTTTGGTGCCACTGACTTCACACAGGTGGGCAAATTTTTTGCCTTTCTACATCAATTTGAAGATATCTGCATGCTGCTGCGGAGTGAACCCTAATGAGAGCCAAGCTCGGCGCCAGGGATTCCCCGAATACGGTGGCCGAGAAGATCATCGGCTATGACCCATCGTCCATGAATTGGACAGAAATTGAGCTTAAGACCCCAGGCAAGGACTCTATGCCCATCGAAAATGAGTGCCTACAAGCTTTTGTTCGCCTGTGGCAACAGAAGCAGCAAGCCAACGTGGAAGCCAAAGAGGACGCCACTGTGACACTCCGGACGTCAACCGTGGGGATTTCTCTCTTTGCCAGGAATCTCAGTCGCGCTAGTTCTGCGCCGCCTCTATACACAAAGATGGCAAGCAACTGGCGTCTGTAACAGATGCCTTGACTACGATCTGAGGACTTCATTGTGGTACTTATGATGATGAAGATGATGTATGGGGTTTTATGGCGCAAGGGCCAGGTATGACCAAAGAGCGCCATATCTGTGGTAGTGGGTTCGCAGTGTAATTATGATTACTATGAAATTGGTGTGACGTGGCTGTAAAGGGGCCTTAAAATATACGCTCTAAAGTGCATAAAATCTGTATAATAAAATTATGGCGATGACGTATGACTTGTACTATGAACATTTAGATGCATTTAAAAAGAATGATACGATAGGTAAAATATATCTGATTATAAGAATTCCTAGAGCACTACTGCCTCCTTAGAGCCCTTGAAACACAAGGGCCTGGAGGCATGTGCTATGCAAAACAATTATCGCAGCGACATCCTCTAAAGTGAGGAAGCGCTACGAATGCATGGGACTAATAACATGTAAGACCACATCTCTTAGAAAACCTAGGACTGTGTCTGTATTAAAAAACGGTTCTGGACCGAGGAACATTACAGGGTGAAGAGGAATGTGCTGCCTGTATGCTAAGGAAAAATGACTCATTCTTTCAGATTTGGCTTCCCAACACTCCAGAAGGACGTGGAGCACGGTCAGCCTCTCCCCGCATCTACCACAGGTTGGAGGTTCACTTCCAGTAAGCAGATAATTATGGGTGCAAAATGTGTGTCCTATTCTGAGGCGACAGAATAGGACATCTGCTCGCCGAGATCTCGTTGGGGAGGGCCAAAAACCTAACTGGGGCTTTATAACGTGCAGTTTGTTATTTGTTTGCGCGTCCCACGTGCACTGCCAGTGATTTTGCAGTTTATTTCGTAGGAAAGGCCTCAGATCTGTGGCAGGCATATCAGCGGTAGGGTTAACAGCTTGCGATGTGATTGATGTGGCCATCTTGTCCGCGAGAACATTACCTTCGATTCCTCTATGGCCAGGGACCCAGCATATTATGATATTCTGGTTAGATGAGTACGCTTTACACAATACTGAATACAGTTCATTGAATACGGGATTTTTATGTTTGTAGTGTGACATTAAGGCCTTCACGACGCTTAGAGAGTCTGTATAGATCGCTGCTTTTGGAAGTTTTGATCTTCTTATATGCTTCACAGCAGAGAGTAATGCGTAGGCCTCTGCCGTAAAGATGCTTGTTTCCGGATGCAGTACATCGGATTCAGAGAAGGATGGGCCGACGGCTGCATAGGATACCCCGGCATTTGACTTCGAAGCGTCTGTGTAGAACTCTGCGCAGGAGCGTTTGTACTGAAGTTCTAGGAAATGCATTCTGATTTTGGCCTCAGGAGCGTGCTTTGTAACTTTTATAAAGGATATCTCACATTGTATCACCTGCCAAGGAGGTAAGAGCTTGGTTAGGTGCATTAAGCAATGCTTGAGGAGTGGGATATGCATTTCATCGCTAAGCTCCTTCACACGCAGCGAGAAAGGCTGTCTTATGGAGGGACGATTACTGAAAAGTGTAGCGCATGTCATATCGGTAACGGTATCAAAACATGGATGTTCAGGATTAGAGCGTACTTTAAGGAGATATATAAAGCTGATGTATGATCTTTGTAGGTGGAGAGACCATTCATTCGATTTGGCATATAAGCTTTCAATCAGGCTTGCTCTGAAAGCGCCCGTGGCTAAACGGATACCTAGATGGTGACCAGGGTCTAGCATCTTTAGCGCGCTCGGGGCGGCAGAATGATAGATCACCGCACCATAATCTATTCGTGACCGAATCAGGCTCTTATAGAGATTCATTAGACACTTTCTGTCACTACCCCACGTAGTCTGCGATAGAAGTTTCATTAGGTTCATTGTTTTCAGACATTTTTCCTTAAGATGTTTAATGTGTGGGATGAAAGTGAGTCTATTGTCAAGTATAACACCCAGAAATTTGTGTTCTTTGTTTACAGGTATCTGTTGTCCACACAGTTCTAAGCAAGGATCCGGAACCAGGCCTCTCTTTCTTGTAAACAGAACACAAGAACTCTTGTGAGGATTGATTTTAAATCCATTTTTCTCTGCCCACTGTGACACCTTGTTCAAACCATGCTGTACCTGTCTCTCGCAGACTGTGAGGTTGCAGGATTTGAAACCTATTTGTATATCGTCTACGTAGACGGAATAGTAAATAGCTGGTGGTAAAGATGCACGAAGCGTGTTCATCTTTACGACAAAGAGCGTGCAGCTAAGTACGCCACCCTGGGGTACCCCAGTTTCCTGTATGAATGTACGCGACAGTGCAGGACCAATTTTCACTCGAAATGTACGGTTCCCTAGGTAGCTCTCTATAATATTTAACATATTGCCGCGGATACCTAGCGCGGAAAGATCGCGCAGGATTCCGTACCGCCAGGTTGTGTCGTACGCTTTTTCCATATCCAGAAATACAGATAAGAAAGATTGCTTGTGCCCGAAGGCATCGCGAATGCTTGCTTCGATGTGCACAAGATGGTCGGCTGTAGATCGCCCTTCCCGAAAACCACATTGAAATGGGTCAAGCATTTTACTGGACTCTATGAGATGTACAAGATGGCGATTGATCATTTTTTCAAAGAGCTTACAGAGGCAGCTCGTAAGCGCTATAGGACGGTAGCTGGTAAGCAATGAAGTGTCTTTACCATGCTTAAAACAGGGATTACAATAGCCTCCTTCCATTTTGATGGAAGATAACCAGCAGCCCAGATATTATTGAGAAGTGTTAGTACCGTGGTTTGTGCGTTGGAGTGTAGGTGCTTAATCATATCATACATGATTCTATCGGGGCCCGGTGCAGAGCTCCGACATGCTGATAAGGAAGCTTTTAAGTTCAGCAATGGTAAAAGGGCGATTATAAAGATCATTTGGCGTGCATTTCCGATTCAGAGGCTTGAGTTCTTCTATAGCTTTATATTTAACAAAGTTCTCCGAATAGTGAGTGGAGCTAGACAAGCGCTCGAAGTGTTCACCCAGAACATCAGCCTGGTCTTGCAGGGTATCGCCTTGTGTGTTTACCAAAGGGAGGGAGTATGTTTGTCGCCCTCTTATGCTATTTACCTTGTTCCAGACTTTGGCCTCATCTGTATACGTGTTGATACCCGATAAAAACTTCTGTCAACTCTCTCTTCTGGCATGTCGGCGCGTTCTCCTGCCTTCGGATTTTGCTTTTTTAAAGTTAATAAGATTTTCCGCAGTGGGAGAGGCGCGTAGCAACCCCCACGCTTTGTCTTGTTTCTTACGAGCGATCCTACAATCGTCGTTCCACCACGGGACACGCCGTTTACATGCCAACCCATTTACTTGCGATATGCATTTATATGCGGCATCTATTATGAAGGCTGTAAAAAACTCCACTGCAGCATCAATTCCTAGCGAAGACATGTCAGCCCATGAGATACTAGTAAGAGATCGAAATTTCTCCCAGTCAGCTGTCTCAATCTTCCACCTAGGAGCGTGTGGTGGATATTCGTTTTCTTTAGGTGATCTTAGCAGTATAGGGAAGTGGTCGCTGCCGTAAGGGTTGTCGGTAACTTCCCATTCAAGTTCAGGCAGTACAGACGGGGAGACTCTGCTAAGGTCTATGGAAGAATAGGTTCTGTTTGCAAGAGAGTAATATGTGTGTTCCTTTTTATTCAACAGACAAGCACCAGAAAAAAGAAGGAACTGTTCGACAATACATCCTCGCGCATCTATACGAGGGTCACCCCACAGGTAGTTATGTGAATTGAAATCGCCAAGAACAACATAGGGTTCTAGCAATTCATCAATAAAGGAGTGAAATTCATGTTTGCTTAGTTTATAATGTGGGGGTATATAAAGTGAGCAAATAGTGATAAGTTTGTTTAGCAGAATAACTCGAACCGCCACTGCCTCAAGGGCCGTTCGTAGCTGCAAACATTGACAGGCTATGCTTTTTTGAATTATAATTGCAACACCGCCCGATGATGCGAGAGCATCATCACGATCTTTGCGAAAAGTAACGTGCTGTCGAAGAAAATTTGTGTGTTTTGGTTTTAAGTGTGTTTCCTGTAAACACAGCACTTTTGGATTGTGTTTATGGATGAGTTCTTGCACATCATCAAGGTTCCTTAGAAGACCTCTGACATTCCATTGTATGATTTGCGTATCCATATTTAAAGAAAATTGGTGCTGTGTTTACGGAAATGGAAGTGATGTCTTAGGTTACAGAGCTCTTTCGAGGCCCTGTAACGGGGGTTCTGCCCTTTCTGGAGCGTTCGAGGGAGCCTCGCCGCTCCTTAGGCGTTTGGTGCGCCTTGAGGACAGGTGTAGTGTTCATTGCCTCTAGCGAGGCGCCGGACACGTGCTCTTGAGAGCGAGAAGTTTTCCAAGTGAGTCCTGCCTCGGAAGGCAAGACCCTTGCGCCCACCAGCCCGGAGGTCGATGGGGCACCCTGCGGGATTTGGCTGCGCCGGCTGTTGCCAGCGCTGGGAGGGGCCGGGGAGGTTGGGGCAGCCTCGGCTGCGCCCACCTTCGGGGTCGATGGTCCCCCCTGCTGTGTTGACGGAGCAGCGCTAGCTGCAACCGCCGCGGGGGCAGATGGCGTAACTGCCGACTCACTGCTTGTGGGTCGGAAAGCCGCCGGAGGCCGTTGTGACGCTGCCCCCTTACGCGCCACATCGGCAAAGCTGCTCTTAGACAGGTATGACACCCGCCTACGTGCCTCCTTGAAAGATATGTTTTCTTTGACTTTGATTGTAACAATCTCTTTTTCTCTTTTCCAGGACGGGCAGGCGCGTGAGTATGCGGCATGCTCGCCATCACAGTTGACACAATGTGGAGTGTTCTGGCACGTTTCGGAGGAGTGTTCATTGTCACTGCACTTGGCACAAGTCAGCCGGCCTCGACAGTTCTGTGAACTGTGGCCGAAACGTTGGCACTTAAAGCATCTGAGAGGATTGGGAACGTATGGCCGAACACAAAGTTTGATATAACCAGCCTCAATGGACTCTGGAAGGACACTTGAGCCGAAAGTGAGTATCAGGTGTTTCGTCTTGATCTCTTTTCCACCTCGCCTCATCTTAATTCGTTTAACATAACATTCTGGTCACTGAAGCCCTCCAAGAGTTCAGCCTCAGTGAGCTCCATCAAGTCATCGTCAGAGACAACACCACGGGTGGTGTTCATCGTGCGGTGCGGTGTTATAATTATTTGGGTTTCCCCAAATGACACTAGTGTTGACAATTTTTCATATTGTTTTTGATCGCGGAGCTCCAAGAGGAGATCACCGCTTACCATCCTCGACGCCTTATATCCAGGACCAAAGGCTTCAGTCAATGACTTCGAAACAAGGAAGGGTGAGATAGTTCTTACTGGTTTATCTGGTTTTGCAGAATGGATGACATGGAAACGCGGGAACGATTCTTTTTGGCGGCCAAAAAATTGGAAGACTTTGTCGGTGCGCCCTCTTTTCTGAGGGCGATCAGGTAGTGGAGGGAAGGAAGTAGCCATGTGTGGACGTGTATTTTTCGGCAGCAACGCCAGCCACCCACCATGGAGTCCAACAAGGGGACGCTGCAGGGCCTGAAAAACAGGGCCTGCAAACCCCAGCTGTACGTTGCCACTATAACCCAATATGACATAACCAAGGTTGGCTACTCACACAAGGTTAACCCTCGCTGCCAGGAAGGTCGGAAGTAATAAAGAAATGAGAAGGAGACAGGAAAGGTGGAAAGTAAGGGAAAGGCGAAGGTAATAGGGAGAGAGAGACAGGAAAAGGCAACTACAGATTTCCCCCAAGTGGGTCAGTCCGGGGGTGCCGTCTACGTGAAGCAGAGGCCAAAGAGGTGTGTTGCCTCCGCCGGGGGGCCTTAAAGGTCCGAACACCCGGCATCGGCTCAACCCCCAGGATCCCCCTTTCCCCGGACACGGCTAAGCCGCGCACGGCTACACGCGGGAGGGTCCAATCCTCGTGTGCTCGGGTTCGTGGTGTCGCAACACACCAAACGCCTGCTGATGCAGACGCCCCTGCGGGGATTGTGGTACTTAAGCCCAAAGGGATCCTGAACCTGAAGATGGCATTCCAACATGGTGATGTAGAATCAGCAGTGGCCCAGTACGTGGGCGAAGTGGCGGCTGGTGACCTGAACATTCGGCCCATATGGGACCAAAACGTGATGGTGTGCGGGACTCAAACAATGTTGGCGGCGTGCTACCGCTGTGGCATGATGGGGCACTGGTTGGACAACTGCCCTCACCCGGAGGAAGCACCCGGAGGAATGTAGATGCAGATATTACGGACAGCAAGTGCACCGAATGTGCACCGTCCTGTTTGATCTGAGGAGAGGCCCATCCCGCCGGCTCCGCAGAATGCATGGGGAAATTCTGGAAGCTGCAGTGACCGGGTCAACACACCAGGCAGGAGGTGTTACATCATCAGCAAGACGTCAGCAGCAGCAGCAGCTAGCACAGAAGAAGCAAGCCCAGTCTGGGGCCAAGTCGAAGTCGCCAATCTTTAAAGCCGGAGATTTCCCTCCTCTGGGCAACTCTCCAACACAGGCAAGCAGCTGGGCCGGAGTCACCTCACAGTCCTTTCCCTCTTCTCCCTCCCCTCCATTGAACATAAAATGTACAAGGAGCTCGAAAAGCTCAGGAAGCAAAACAAACAGATTACACTGAAAATTAGCACACTCAAAAACGCTAGGGCAGATTCGCCGATAACAGTGGACCCATGGATAAAGGTGAGGATTCAGCATCCGTGTGCTCGGGCAGTATGCTAACATCAGCCCAGCTCGACCTTGAAAGTAACATAGAAGCTCGACTCTCAAATTTGGAACAGCCGAAGGCGCCATTTGCTGAGCAGATGGCGCAACTCCAAAACTTGATCAACCAGACGGTACAGTCCGCTATACAACTCCAAACAGCATATCATTGCCACGGTTACGCAACAGGTAACTCAGAATATTAAGACATGGATACAGAATAACCCTCGCCTTTTTTGCCACTCCAGCCTCCTGTGTGAGGTTGGGCATCCTACCGAATTCCCCCGCACAACAGAGGATGATGAGCATGAAGCGTTTGCAGACTCGCTCAATACCATGCGGGTACCGGTATAGTTCTCTTAGCGAGTCTGCCACACCTAAAAAAACAAATTAATCATGGCTAGAGACGGGCAAAGAAAGTATAAAAAGTCCGAACCTATCTTCATAATACAGTGAAATTGTAGAGGCTTTAGGGATAGGCATAAATGAGCCCACTTGCGCCCCTACCTTGAAACTCTGGAATATCCTGTTGCTGTGGTTGCTCTAAAGGAACCTGGCACCCAAGCCAAAATTTGGGGATATAACACTGTGCAGGGTGTATCGTACACGGCACAGGAGGTTGACCTCGACCTGAACATAGATTACTGTTACACCATGGTGTCCATATTACCCAAGCGCAGAACAGACCCAGTGGTATACGTGCTTGATATCTAGTGCCCCTCTGAAACACACAATTTTACCTTCGCGAACATCTTCAGCAGGGCACAGACTGAAAACGGCTGGACATAACCCCCTTGTGATCGTCGGGGACTTCATTGTCTCGTGCGGGTTGTGGGAATACGAGAGAGAAGAGGTGAGGGGATGCAGAACTTATGTCCACCCTGAGAATCATTTTACATATAGACCCAGCCTACCCCACTTGCACTGGAAACTCAGTCACCAGGGGCGCGTGTCCCAACTTGACCATGACTAAACATACAACACGTTGAATAGACCAACATGAATGACACATTAGGAAGTGACCACTGCATCATCAATACCGTAGTGCATACCAAACCTTTAAAACGACCAATCACACAGGCCAAACTTCCCAACTGGCATGCTTTTTGCATGTCCACTTTCCCCAGCAACCTCTTTTCCCAGGCGTTCTCAGCCCCAGCACAGGACATTACTGCCACCCTATGCTCTCATGAGAAACACATGAACACAACAGAAGACATGCCGGCAGTGGACAACCACCTTCTCCACCTTTGGGAGGCCCGCAGGGGTCTCACAAAACGATGGAAAAGGCAGAAACATCACCGAACCATTTGCAAATGAATTCAAGACATTACACAAAAAGCGGCAGAGTACGCCTCGCACCTTGCAGACTCCAATTGGGTCGACAGATGTAAGATGGCCGCAAGACAAATATCACAGAAAAATACATGGCGACTTTTCCGCAGTCTGGTTGACCCCACACAAACACAGAGGGAAACAACTAATTCCACAGAGCTCTTCATAACTTCCAAGGGACCGCAACACAGCTAGCGGAGACACTTAGGGACAAGTATCTCTGCCAACAGCAGGACCCGCGTGGCCCGGAGTATCTCTATGCGGGCAAGGCAAATCTGGAGCTGGATGCATTATTCCAGCTGCATGATCTCAAAGCAGCTTTTGCAAAAATTAAGAGAGGCACAGCCCCTGGCCTGGTAGGGACCGCATCATGGTCAAACTTTTGGCCAACCTACCAGATGCTGTGTACATACACCTCCTCGAATACATCACCTCTATCTAACAAGGGGAAACTCCCCTTTCAATAAAGTGGAAAACGGCCCTTGTCACCTTCATCCTAAAATCAGGCAAACTCATCAATACGGACAATCTCAGGCCTATATCATTGACTTCATGCATGGGGAAACTGATGGAGAAAATGGTATGGGATCGCCTATCGGAGTACCTGGAAAACAAGGAGGACTTCGCAGCCACAATGTTTGGCTTCAGAATGCACGAATCGGCACAGGATGTCCTATTGCACTTGCAAAGGGAGGTCCTTGAACCCACAGCCATGCCTCACAATGACCGAGTAATACTTGCTCTCGATCTCAAAGGGGCTTTTGACAATGTGAACCAGTGTCACATTGGAACACCTCAGTACCACAAACTGTGGCACCAATACCTTCAATTACATCAAAGATCAGCACTAATTAGTTTGCAAACCGAAGAATACGGACCCTATCACATGGGTACAAGGGGCACACCACAAGGGGTGGTACTGTCGCCCCTGCTATTTAACATAGCGATGATGCACCTCCCCACTCAACCGGTGAATGTCAGAGGGGTACAGCATGTGTTGTATGCCAACATCACCATCTGGGCAACGGAGGGAAATCTGGGCCATATGGAGGAAAGCCTCCAGGCAGCAGCTAGCGTGGTGGATGCATATGCTACATGCTGTAGCGTCCAATGTGCACCCACCAAATCAGAGTTTGTCCACATTAGGACATCGCCTAAAGATAACACAAAGACCTCCTTATCCCTATATGCTGGACATATCAAAGAGGCACTGGAGATACGAATTCTAGGATTGTACATCCATCAACAATTGTGAGTGGACACAACACTGGACAAACTACGCAAGATTGGAGACCAGGTGGACCGTATGGTGTGCCGCGTCTCCAACAAGAAGGGGGGCTTACGGAGCAAAGATGCCTTACGATTTGCACATGCTTTCGTCATTAGTAGAATACCCTACTTGGTGCCCTACCTTCACTTGTGCAAACATGAAAACGACAAGATAGATGTCACAATATGAAAACTGATAAAGCAAACACTTGACCTTACATAAGCCACCTCAAACACTCCCTTACGGCACTAGGGGTAGTCAACAAGTACCAGGAATTCAAGGAAGCTCACCTTACAAATCAGTACACACGACTAGCCCAAACATGCTGTGGACAGGCACTGCTTGACAGGCTACATATACAACATGACGTACATACACAGGACAGAGTGCAGGTACCTGAACTATGGCGCCGCACCACATTAGTTCCCCCTCTCCCCATGAAAATGGATAAAGAAGAACATGGGGCCGACTACCAGCGTGGACGCGTGCCCTCGAGTGCAATTATGGAAGACAAGACGGTGTATACAGTCAAACCCATTTATAATAATATTCAGGTGCCACGAAAATTCCATTCTTATAACCGATAATTTTTATAACCGGGTTGCATGAAAAAATCAAAATAGGGGGATGACAGAGCTGCTGTGAGAAAACTATAATGGCAGGGAGGCCAGTGCCTCTCCCCACCACAATTACTTCACCCAGCTGCTGATTGTGTTCACTCGTTTAACTGCTTCCCGGGCGCTCCGATCGTGAGTAACAAGCCGTGGTTGTTGGCGTTAAAGAATGGCACTGCTATAACAACTGGTCACGGGTGATAAGTGATATGCAAGCACCGCCGAAGCATCACATTGGTGGCCTCAAAAGAGGCTTCTTTAAATGGCAAGAAGGCTGCTGCGGCAGCCTGTCAGCTTGAGAAATCCAGAAGAAACACTGAGGCGAGATCGCCACAAGCATCTTGCCACATACTTCTCACTGGCTTTCACGAAAAAACCCCAAGACCGTCAGCCTTGCATGCTTTACGTAAAGCTTGCCGACATCCTTCTCCAAGGCATCCAGGTGCTCCATGTAGTGCAGCGGAAGGTTCTTTGCGAGAACGAAGCCCCGGAGTGACAGAATCATCTGTTGGGCCTCCTGTGAGGATAATGTTGAGGCAGTCTACCCTACTGCGCCATCGCTGCCGTCGCTATCACATGCAAGCACGTTCGCGACGGTCACCTCATCAGGCAGCCTGCCCTACCGCGTCATCGCTGCCGTCGCTATCTAATGGAAGCATGGCCGTGATGATTGCCTGATCGGCTAGAAGCATGTAGTTTCCAAATCTACAGCCGTATGCCTTCTTTTCACCGGCAACGTCGTGCATTACCAATGATCAGCGGGCGGATCAGCCATCTTCCATTTCAGCGGCGAGAAACTGCATGGCCAGGAACATTTTCGACACAAACAACGAAGACCAGCGTGAGCGATTAAGCTGTTTGGAGAACTGAGCTGAATGAGGAGCCAGCGAGCAACCTGCGAGCTGCGCAGATGGCATGGTCCATTCGTGTTTCGGAGGGTGGGGCGTTGCAGAGCTGTAGGCGCAGCCGAGCTGTGTGCGCAACCCATTCATGTTCGGAGGGGGGGAAGGGCGACGGGAGAGAGGCGCGCAGAGATGGCTAGAAAATGAGCGTGTGGTGGCTGTTGGAGCAGCGCCCCATCGTGCAGTGGCTTGAATTTCTCGTTTTCTTTTCAAGGATTTCGCATTTCACTATCTTTCAGCTCGGACACCCAGCAGCCAAACTTCATCGTTATAACCGATAATGTGGCATCGGGGCATTGTAGTAAGCGGGCTGTTTCACCATGGAAAACATACAAAAGTTGATGGCGCAGCAGCTTCTCATTGTTATAACTGATATATTGTTAAAACCGGTATCGTTATAAGTGGGTTTGACTGTACTACAATGGCATTGCTGGCCCAAACCGCAGGGTGTGGTGCACGGCTGCAGTAGTTCACCAACAACGACGGGTGGATGGGCTCACCTTCAGAGCTCCTGGGCCCAACACAGGCAGAGGAAGTGGCCACTGCCATGGCTGTTTCTAACCCTTCTTCCAAACATATGATTGTGGACTCGAGAGGGATGTGCCGTAACTAAGCAGCCAGATGGATCACACCTCTGACAGAAAGAATATTGTTACGGTGAAGGGAAGGAAGAAGTTGGATTGGACGAGAGGAAGACGAAGTCTGGCAGTTGCCTGAACGCCATTAGCCTCAGTTGTAAATATACATTATTTTACACTCCTGGGCCTGCTTTCTTCCTGCAACATTTTGGTGGAAGGTGCGGGGTACAATCACGGAACTTCGCAGAAGACGTCACCTACCTGCCGCCACAATGGCAAATCAACCGACACAAGCGACAACGCCTCAGCAGCCCGTGCCAACGGTCATCCTCACTCATCCGCGGGACCCAGGGACATTTTGTGGCATGGACAACGCCAACGTCAAGGACTGGCTTACAATGTACGAGCGAGTGTGCGACAACAACAGGTGGGATCCAACAATGATGCTAGCAAACGTGATATTTTATTTAAGAGGAACTGCGAAGCAATGGTACGACACACACGAAGCTGACCTAACGAGCTGGGATGTCTGCAAAGAAAAAATGCGAGACCTGTTTGGCAGACCTGTTGGTCGTCAGCTGGCAGCAAAAAAAGAACTTGCATGCCGCACTCAGACGTCCACAGAAACCTATGTCATGTATATACAGGATGTGCTGGCCCTCTGTTGCAAGGCTGATGACAACATGACCGAGGCAGACAAGATTGGTCACATACTGAAAGGTATTGCAGACGATGCCTTCAATCTCCTGATGTGTAAGGATTGTGCCACTGTGGATGCAATTGTAAAGGAGTGCCGGCGCTTCGAACAAGCGAAGGGCCGCCGCGTCACTTAAGCTTTCGACCGATTGCCAGATACCACCGCGACATCTTCTTACGAAGACCCGCTGCGGTTCGTTCAGCCCACAGGACCGGAAGATATCGCGTGCATCATTCGCCGTGAGCTTGAGGCCATGGTTCGGGCTCCAGTTCATCCCGACTGTCGGGAAAGCGTGCCTGCTATCTTCCTTATACAAGCAGTCGTTCGGGAGGAAATACCAAGTTTGGGCATTCCATCTCTCTGCTCAGTCCGCCATACAAACACCTACCAGATTTCTCCGGCTGCTCACTCCCAGACGCAAAGCTTTCCGTCACTCCGTCACAACCCAGCTGACTGGCGCACAGCGGATGATAAACCCATCTGCTTTAATTGTTTTGGTATTGGACACATTGCCCATCATTGCCGCAATCACTGGTCGTCGCCTCCTCGGTGGTCGTCTCCGAGTCACTACCGCCAAGTACCAGACAATCGCACTTTCTCGCCCTATACGCCAACTAGGAACATCAACGCCGACAGTGCTCCACCAAGATCTAGCCGCTCCCCGTCTCCTCTCGTTCACCGCTCTTCGTCCCCTTCTCCAACTGGTCACTTCGCTTCGGGAAACTAGGCGGTACAGCTCCCGGAGGTGAAGCTGCAACTACGACCCGGCCCACAAATCCTCTGTTGACCCTGCCTACATGTGGAAACCTACTGGACATTGAAGTTGACGGCGTTCCTGTTAGATCTCTCGTTGATACAGGAGCGCAGCTTTCAGTTATGAGCGCTGCCCTCTGCCGAAGGCTCAAGAAGGTACTGACACCCGCCGTGCTGGCCACTGTGGGAGTTGCCGATGGGAGTACTTCACCTGTCCTTGGAATGTGCACAGCACGTGTGACCATTGGGGGCCATTATACCGTTGTTCTATTTATCATCCTTGAACACTGTCCGCACTACCTAATTCTCGGCCTCGACTTCCTTTCGAAACACTCTGCCCAAATTGACTGCTCCGCAGGTGTTGTACAGTTGGATCTGCCGCTTCCTGCCGATGCAACAACTTGTGCTTCACACCGCTCATGTTCTGCTGAGTTTGCAAGGCTGTCTCCACAAGTGGCTACAAATGTCCTCCTGACGCCCTGTCCTCCCGTACCTGATGGCGAGTACGTCGTGTCGCCGCTTATTGACGTGGTTTTGTCGCGCAATATTGCCCTGCCGAGCACCTTAGTCCGGATCCGCGAAAACTGCACTCGCATGCCCATCCTCAATTTTGGATTTTCGTCGCATGTGCTGCCACACGGTATTGCCATAGCGCATATCACTCCTTTGAAAGAATTTGAGGTTTCTTCTTTGACCTCTGAATCCTTCCTCAGTACCAACGGACCTTTGTCACCCACTCCTCCGTACTCGACGCCTACGGACGATGTTTCTAAGATGATCACCCCTGACCTTCCTTCCGAGCAAACAGCAGCTCTTAGTCACCTCCTGTCATCTTATCGAGACATCTTTGATTTGGACGACCGTCCACTTGGCCAGACATCTGTTGTCACGCATCGCATCAACACCGGTGACGCCAGCCCCATTCATAGGTGGCCATATCGTGTCTCCGCAACAGAAAGGGCCATCATACAAAAAGAGGTAGACAGGATGATGGACAAGGACATCATTGAACCTTCAAGTAGCCCATGGGCATCACCAGTTGTCTTAGTAAAGAAGAAAGACAACTCGTGGGGCTTCTGCGTTGACTATCGTCACCTCAACAGAATAACAAAGAAGAATGTTTATTCCCTGCCTCGCACTGATGACGCTCTTGACTGCCTTCATGGATCCCAATACTTTTCATCAATCGACCTCCGCTCCGGCTATTGGCAGATTAGTGTCGATGAGATGGATCGCGAGAAAACCGCCTTCGTCACACCGGACAGTCTGTACCAATTTAAAGTCATGCCCTTTGGATTATGCAATGCGCCAGCTACATTTGAGCGCATGATGGACTCTCTCTTGCGCGGCTTGTAGTGGTCTACATGCCTCTGTTACCTCGACGGTGTGATTGTGTTTTCGCCGAACTTTGAGAGCCATCTGCGGTGCCTCACAACCATACTCTCAGTGTTTCGTGGGGCTGGCCTTCAGCTAAACTCCTCCAAGTGCCATTTCGGTCACCGTGAAATGAACATGCTTGGCCATCTCGTAAACGCCGCTGGGATCCAACCCGATCCACAGAAAGTTCACGCCGTGCGAAATTTTTTTGTACCTTGTTCAACAAACGATGTCCATAGTTTTCTGGGCTTATGCTCTTATTTCCAGCGATTTGTGAAAAATTTTGCCGACATAGCTCACCCTCTCACTGACCTTCTTAAGCTGTCTCTTTCTCTTGGGGACCACTGCAGGAGATAGTGTTCTCTACCCTGATTGAGCGGCTTACAACTTCCCCAATTCTGTCACACTTTGACCCTTCTGCGCCCACTGAAGTACGAACTGACGCGAGTGGTCATGACATCGGCGCTGTCCTCGCCCAGCGTCAACAGGGCCAAGACCATGTCATCGCTTACGCTAGCCGCCTTCTTTCCCCGCCCGAGCGAAATTACTCCATTACTGAGAGAGTATGTCTCGCGCTCGTGTGGGCGGTCGCGAAATTTCGGCCGTACCTTTTCGGTCGGAGCTTGTGCGTCGTAACTGATCATCCCGCCCTCTGCTGGCTCTCCTCTTTGAAGGACCCAACTGGATGACTTGCACGCTGGGCCTTGCGTCTACAAGAATATACATTTTCTATTATGTATAAGTCAGGGCGCCTGCATAAAGACGCTGACAGCCTGTCCCGCAATCCCGTGGATCAACCGGACGATACTGATGCAGACTCGGACATCAGTGTTCTATCCCTCTCCGGCTTCCTCCATATTGGCAACGAGCAGCGCAAAGATTCTGTTTTTCGAACACTTATGGAACGCTTAAGCTCCTCGCCCAATGACCCGTCCCTCCGGATGTTCACCTTGCGCGATGAAACGTTATACCGTCGTAGCGTTCGTCCCGACAGCGCGGAGCTCCTCCTAGTCGTTCCCAAGCACCTTCGACTAGCCGTGCTCCAGCAACTTCACGACGCTTCTACTGCTGGACATCTGGGCATCACTCGTACTTACGACCGCCTGCGGCGACACTTCTTCTGGCCCGACATTTATCGCTCTGTGCACCGTTATGTCGCTTCTTGCGACCTGTGTCAGCGCCGGAAGACACATGCTATGCCTCCCGCTGGTTTGCTGCAGCCAATTGATATCCCTACAGAGCCCTTCTTCCGTGTGGGCCTAGATCTCCTTGGCCCCTTTCCAATTTCCATCAAAGGAAACAAATGGATTGCTGTAGCAACTGATTATGCCACGAGATATGCCATTGCACGAGCGCTACCAACCAGCTGCGCTACAGATGTCACCGACTTCTTACTATACGACGTTATCCTGCACCACGGTGCCCCTCACCAGTTGCTGACGGATCGCGGCCGCTACTTTCTATCGAAGGTCGTCGACGATCTGCTCCGCTCCTGTTCTACAGAACACCAGATTGCTACCGCGTACCACCCTCAAACGAACGGCTGCACTGAGCAACTCAACCGCACGCTAACAGAAATGCTGGCCATGTACGTTCCCGACGATCACCACGACTGGGACGTCACTTTACCATACATCACTTTCGCATACAACTCGTCCCGTCATGACACTGCCAGATTTTCACCATTTTCCCTTATGTATGGCCGCGACCCCACCTTGCCCTTTGACACGTTGCTACCTTCCGCAGTACAATCACCCAGCAGTGGTTACGCTCGCGATGCTATTGACTTAGCCGCTCAGGCCCGAGAAGTCGCCCGTCATCGCCTCACAGTCTCGCAAGCTTCTCAAAACCGACGCTGCGACCTTCGGCACCGAGACTCCCATTTTTCACCTAGTTCCCTTGTCCTTCTCGGGACGCCTTCGCATCGCGTCGGCTTGTCGGAAAAACTACTTTCCCGTTATTCTGGTCCGTACCAGATCTTACGCCAACTGTCCGACGTGACATACGAGATCACCCCAGTCGGTCAGCCTTCAGTGCCTCCCAACGTCACCAGCGATGTTGTTCACGTCCCCAGGCTGAAGCCCTATGTCCCCCCATTAAGTGAGGCTCTATAACTTGCACCGGGACGGAGCTACTCCGCCGGGAGGGTGATGTTACGGTGAAGGGAAGGAAGGAGTTGGATTGGACGAGAGGAAGACTAAGTCTGGCAGTTGTCTGAACGCCATTAACCTCAGTTGTAAATATACTGTTACGCCCACAAAAGGGGTTACTTTGAAGCCGGGTAGAGTTAGATGGATGGCCTTGATCTGCTGAGCGCCTGTCAATATTGTCGATACTGTCGAAATGTGACGCTCTTACGTGCAAAGTGGGTTCACGCCTCAACAAACAGTAGGCGGAGGCACCGAAGAGTGGTGAACGAAGAAGACGACGTGGCTGGCTAGCTGAATATCGACAGGCGCTCAGCAGATCAAGGCCATCGCATCTAACTCTACCCGGCTTCAAAGTAACGCCTTTTGTGGGCGTAACAGAGTGGTGGAGGTATCTCTGTCGACATCGAAGATTGTCCAGCGACTTCACCTCCAACGGCCGCGCTGGCTAGTTTTCCGGAGGTGGCGATGGGTATCGACGACGCGGAGAGGGCAACCGGCTTACACGAGGAGCGGGTGGTGGTGTCAAGCTGCGATCGGATGATGGAGAATGGTTCTGCAGTGGCTCCGGGTGCTGGTGAGGCAAGCTTCCTAAATATGTGTGCGACGGCGAATATGTTTCGCCCAGAGGAGCGCGGTACCGCCTAGACATCGTTGATTGGTCGAACCTCGGTGGTTGGCGGCGATTGCAGTACCTGGCAATGTGACCCAAGTCGCCACAGCTATAACACACAGGTAAACGACGATCAATGAACTGCCCTTCGAAGCGCTCAGCCGTGGGGGGTCGTGTAGCAGAGCAAAGCGGCTGAGCCTGCTGCACAGGAGGAACGGTCGGTCTCCGTGCAAACCTGCTGGGGCGAGGGTGTTCTGCAGGTCGGTGTTCGGGCGTAAATGTGCCCTCACGTGGCCATGGAGCTCCTCTGTGGTTGACATTTGTGACACATACCGCCGGTTGCCAGGAAGAGCAGGGTGCGGCAGGCGCCATGTGTTGCGGGTAATAAGTATCAGGTATGACGTCGCGCGCAAGTTCCTGGTGCCGCAGCAGTTCTTCATGCACGATTTGCCGTATGGTAGACGAAAGATCGGCAGACGGGCTCTCATCGACGCTGGCAACGGTTGTCACATTCGCCAGGCGTCCAAATTTTGGCACAATGCGACGTGGTTTCAACGTCTCAAACGTACGGCAATGACGCACATCTGAGACGGAATCAACGTGTTCCCGGCTTATGAGGAAATTGTATACACCTTCGGCAATTCCTTTGAGGAGATGTCCGACACGGTCTTCCTCAGACATCTGCGAATTTACGATTTTGCACAGCTTGAGGATTTCCTCTATGTATATAGTGCATGTTTCTCCAGGAGCTTGAGCTCTTTAAGCTAGTGTTCTCTTGGCGAGTTTTTGTTTGGCGTAGGAGTCGCCAAAACACATCTTAATTTCCTCAACGAAGCGCTCCCACATTGTGAGTCTTCGTGGTTTTCATACCACATCAGCGCTGTCTCACTCAGAAAGAGTACGGCATATTCAAGCTGAGTGACAGAATCCCAACGGTTGTAGTGGCTCACCCTTGCGTAGTGCGTCAGCCACTCGTCGACGTCTTCGCCCACTTTTCCCGCGAACGAGCGTGGTTCCATGTAGTGCTGCAAAGGTCCAACTGGCACTGACCTTTGAGCAGGTGAAACTAGAGCTGGCATTTGTCCACCTCCGTCCTGAGCCATAGGGAAGGTCGTTGGCAAGAGACCGGCAAGACGACGGCTCCGGCGAAGTTCTAGATGTTGCGACTCCGTGGTACGTTGTGTCGTACCCCGCACCTCCACCGCTCTGTTACGCCCACAAAAGGCGTTACTTTGAAGCCGGGTAGAGTTAGATGCGATGGCCTTGATCTGCTGAGCGCCTGTCGATATTCAGCTAGCCAGCCACACGTCGTATTCTTCGTTCACCACTCTTCGGTGCCCCCGCATACTGTTTGTTGAGGCGTGAACCCGCTATGCACGTAAGAGCGTCACAATACATTATTTTACACTCCTGGGCCTGCTTTCTTCCTGCAACAATATTGTGCTGGAGCATAAAGAAATCAGATTCTCAGAGAAAACATATTGTCTGGACCCCGGGTCACCCGGGTCTAGGGGGTAATGAGGCCGTGAATGCAGCTGCCCGAGCCCGCATCTCCTGGGTAGACTCCGTGGACCAGGATGAGGGCCAGCTCCTCACCACATTTAGAAAAATTCTAGACTACTATAAAAAATAGTCATCATCGATACCCTATGCCCGCTAAGGCTTGGGAGGGCGAACAACACGTGCTCCTGAGACTTTTCACAAACACGATGTTATGCCTGGCTATTATGAAACACTTTGACCCTATGGTCACCTGGAGGTGCGAGCACTGTGGCATGGCAGCAGATACCTACCACGTGGTATAGGCCAGCGAAATTCAGCTTTAACCCCCAACCCCAACCTTACACGAGAGGACTGGGAGGTGGCCCTGCTTGGTTGCTCAGACCATCAAGCCCAAAGGGCCTTGGTCCAGAGAGCCAGGACTTCGAATAATGGGGACCCGGACTAGGGACACCACCTAGTATGTGGGTTCCCACTAGGGGTCCACACACCTCTTTATTGCAGAAAAAAAAAAGAAAAAAAAAGAAGAAAAAAAAAAAGCTTTTCGCCCCCACCACCACCACTTGGGATGACGCTATCGGGAAAAGCGCCAGTAGCAGGGAGCGAATGGAGCGAACTCCAATGCGTCACCGTAACTCGAGATTACGCAATTTCCAATACTAAACGCACGGTAAGCCAGCTTACATGGTGCCATGCCGTCTCGGCACACCCACTTTTTGCCTCTAAAGCAAGGCATGAAGCTTCGTATGCGCTCAGCCACACTTACAGCCATGCGCAACCATGGCCAAGATGCGTGCCAGAAATCGAAACTTGCAGCAACTTACCCCCCGCCCTCTCCACTCCCCCCTCCGCACGCGCTTGATCACATTACCATGAGCCCGCTCCCCTCCCCTCTTTCCCTCTGCTCGCGCGGGAAGACGGCATTCGTGAAGTCACCATTTTTCTTGTCTCACCCTCCCACACTTTCACTCACACCTAAAGTACACAGAGCGCGGGGTATGATAGGATCTTATCGCACTTGTACTTTATAAGGAACATGATGTGACTCCACTTCGTCGTTCTCATCGCGCAACACACGATTTGAGAGGTGTGTTTATATAAACACTATTATACTGAGGTTCTAAATACATGGTGTTCTATGGACAAAAGGTTATGAAAAGTTAAATACTTCATTATATCAAGAATTTCGTTATACACACGATACATGCGCAGTACAGCACTATACTTATGCATGGGATTTCCAAGGGGATGTTACAACTGTTCCGATATAGACAATAATTCTATATACCCAGGTTCTCCTGTATATTTCAAAATTTTTTTCATTGAAGACAAAGCGAAGCTATTTGAAGCAGCCACCCGCCGTGGTTGCTCAGTGGCTATGGTGTTAGGCTGCTGAGCACGAGGTCGCGGGATCGAATCCCGGCCACGGCGGCCGCATTTTGATGGGGGCGAAATGCGAAAACACCCGTGTACTTAGATTTAGGTGCACGTTAAAGAACCCCAGGTGGTTGAAATTTCCGGAGTCCCTCACTACGGCGTGCCTCATAATCAGAAAGTGGTTTTGGTACGTAAAACCCCATAAATTTTTTTTTATTTGATGCAGCTTTCAAAAACGAAAATTTTATTTAGCGTATTTACTCGAATCTTGCACACTTTTTTCCCGATAAAGCGGGTTCAAAAATTGCATGACCGTTAGAATCAAGTACAACCCTAAATCTGCATTACCATATTGTCATAGGCATTTCAAGATGACCGCCTTGTATGTGTTTCGAGCCTAACTGCCATAGCTTCCTCCATGTGCTGTAGTATGTGTGCTTAGTCCACTGTCTGTCTTCCAGTTTTCTACAGTTACTCTATCAGCATGTAAGTGCTGACTGCGAAGACACACCGAGTTCATCACGATGGTCCACTTTAAAGGAAAGTGATCATGTGTGTGGAGACCAATGGAAATCGGGCTGCATCATGGGTGTTCGGAGTTCCCAAAACTTGCATGCGGGACTGGTGCAAACAGGAGAGACATTTTACTCCAGCAGCTGCTGCGTATGGCACAGCTGCACGGGCCCTATCTTGAAAGCGATTTGCGATGGGGACAGAGTCCACCCATCTAGGCGTGCTGCACTGCGTTCTCGTTGCTTAGTTATTGAAGCGAGAGGCAGCACGAAGGTCAATTCCCTCACTCCCCTGTTTTGATAGCAAGTTACCGTGGTCATAGAGTGAGACGTGTTCATGTATGCTTGTGCACGAGTGACGACATGCTTAATTTCGTAAGTGGATGTTCACAAGTTTACACGGCTAATAAAACTACTATCCTTACTTCGTATCGCTGTCTACTAATTTGCTATCACAATCGATGCTTTGGCTTTCAGGCGAAAGTACAACTTTTCTATTCATTGCAACTTTAGTGCATTGTAAGTAAATGTGTTTTTCTAAATGAGAGTTTTATTTCTGCTTGAACGTGTGAGGTGCGCGGTACTATAAAGGACTTTTTTTTTGCGACTAAAATGGGTGCACATTACAACCGAAGGCACATTAGAATTGAGTAAACATGGTAGTGCCCATTACAGTGGAGCTACATTAGATATGCCTATCCTACTTGAACAGCCCAATTTTCCTTCCAATCTCTAGGCAGAGTTTAAGCATAGCACACCAATACTTGCCTGTGCCAGCACTGACAATGTACGCCAGTAGATCTGCAATGGCCATTCTTTCTGAATCCACGGGTTGATATTTAGATGAGTCAACAAGCCATCCTATGTACAGAAAAAAAAAAAAGTATTTAAGCAAACACAAGCAAGCCATTATGATGAAGCAAAAAGCTATTAAACATGCCAAATTTCACGTTAGGTATAAAACACATGAAGTTATTTGTTAAATATTAAATTTTTCAATACTTACAGTATCAATGATTTGTAGTTACTTTGCCTAGACTTTCTTTCAAGATGTCAGAGAAAAATACAATAGACTGTTTAAAATGAAGATGGGACCTTATAAATTGGTTCTTGCTTTATGCCTTGTATATTGCCATGAATTGCATCTATGAGAAGCTAAACAGGGGTGCGATCGGAGATCGTCGTTCGAAACGTGTGTTCAGTTTACGTTCAGTTTCGCCTCATGCGATTGGCCTAAGCCATGCCAATGGGCGTGGCTGACGACGTCGGCACGGCCTAGGCCAATTGAGTGAGGAGAAACTGAATGTGCCTTTCTAACAACGATCTCCGATCACACCCCAGAAGTCTTAAAAAATTGTTCAGTTTATTCATGGGTACAGCTTACCAGAATTGGCTTTATTTGAAATGGTGGCCAGTTCAAACTAGAATTGAGACAGGCACATATCGATAACATGTCAAATTTTATACTGGCCTACTTGCGTCAATTATAGAAGCCACTAAAGGGTGCTCATGCTCCAACTAGACTCATGGCAAAGTGCACATTCTGACATACTGTTCTTCCTTCATTGCTTGTATTGGCCTGGCTTGCTCAATTTCACAAGTGCCATGCTATGCTATCTTGCCAGCAATTTGCAGCCATAGGAAAAAGCTTACTTACAGTATCATTTATGTAAAACCCAGCAACAAACTTTACAGTTTACCTGGTAGATATCATCCAACAAACCAGTGGCCAATACATTGTGGATGAACCTGGCCAGTGCTCTGGAGAAGTCCTCATACAGTTGGCCCAGAGACGCTCCAAACAAAAGACCAATTGTGCCTGCACAATGCAACACGTATTACAGTTGGGATTTGTTATACTTTTTGGTAAAACATGTAGATGACATGGTACAAAGCCTTACTCAATTGCTCTAATGTGTGGAGACTTGCTTCCAAGTACCGTATTTAATCAAACTTAAGCCGATTTTTTTTTATTTTTCCAAGAAGACTGAGTGAGAACTCACAGGGGGCTCTGCTTAGAATTGAGGTTGCAGTTAAAGGCTTCAACTAAGCATAAGCATTCTCGCTGCCTTCAAGTGGGGACACACCCCACGAAAGTGGACTTTTGGACCGTCGGCTCAATTTTAATAAAAACTGGTTACTTTTGAAATTATTCATCAGCCTTAGCACAGATTGTAGCATAGCCATGGCGTGCTCGCAGTAATGCCATACCAGTGAAGCATCAGCGTAGTCAGTAGAACAAAATGAACCTTTATTCAAAGGTGTAGAGCGCATTTATAAGTAGCCGAGTGGTAGGAAGATAGGAAGGAGCACGTGTTAGTAGTGATAGTCCAAACTCTGAAGGATCGCCAGATGAGGTGCGCGCACTTCGAAAACATGTGAAGTTGCAGCATTCCTTCCTCCTCAGAAATGAAAGTGTTGCACTGGCTTGCGTTTTCTCGTTGAGCGTCTCAGAGTTTGTTGGGCGACACCTGTATGCAACGGGCCACCGGAATATCTGGTGCCGCAAAATCTGGAAAACGGGTGCCATTTGGAATGCGCCGAGCAGTTATGCCTTCATCCGGGTTCACCGTTTATGGATGCTGTAGTTGTGTTGCTTGGTCTGGCTCACTGCGATGTGTGGTGGTTGTAGCTACTGTCGGTTTATCCCCTGGTGCTTCTTGTCGCGGGTGGACCTGGTCTACGTGCCGCTGGACGACTCCGTCTGATGTTTCCACTGTCACAATTCTCGCTCCCGACGTCGCCTTCACATGACCGGGCATCCGCTTGCTCCCCACACCGTAATTGCGGGCATACACATCACTTCCAGGTAGCGGCAGCCAGTCATCTTGGTACTCTTTCGGTCCTGGAAGTGCTGGAGGAAAGCATGTGCCCAAGCGTAAGCGTATTTGATAAACCAAAAGTAGCTCTGCTGCGGATTTAACCGATTTTCGCGGAGTCCTCCGGTAGTTAAAAAGCAACCGTACTAAGTTCTCTTCCAGTTTTCCTTTCGTCATTTTTCGAAGGCGATCTTTTATAGTTCGCACTGCCCTTTACGCCGCACCATTAGACTGGGGATGGTATGGAGCGCATCGAAGGTGCACAATGTTGTTGTTTGCCAAGAACAACGCGAAGTCTTGACTGGCAAACGGGGTCCCGTTGTCAGAAATGATCGTGCGCGGTATTCCAAACCTGCTGAAAATGCCACGCAGACAGTTAATGGTAGTCTGCGTTGAGGCATGCGACAAAGGTATTGCTTCGAGCCATTTGGTGCGTGCGTCGACTACTACGAGTATCATTTTTCCGCAGATCGGACCCGCGTAGTCAATGTGAATATGGGACCACCTTTCGCCTGTTTCAGGCCAGTTAACGACGGGAGCTGCAGTTGGCATTGGCAGATTTTGTACACAGTTCTGGCACTGTGCAGACACGTCTTCAATATTTTTGTCAAGGCCTGGCCACCAGAACAAAGAACGTGCGACAGACTTCATTGCCGGTGAACCCTGGTGCGTTTCATGTAGAAGATGCAGCACTCGCTCCCTAGCTTCGGTCGGTATTATGACCCAATTACCCCAGTACACCAGTTCATGTGCTACGGATAGTTCGAGCTTACGGTCATAAAACGGCAGTACGGCCCGGGCCATTCCGTTTGCATTTCTGGGCCACCCATGTAATATGTAGTAATATGTACCGTTTGACCTCGACCAGGACAGGGTCAAAAGCCGTTAATGCCTTCAGCTCACGCGTTATGGCACCATTGTTCAGCTGGTTTAGCGACAGCACATATTTGGGCGGCTCACCATCGTCGTCAGATTCCGGAGATCTCTGCGGAAGTCGGCTCAGGGCGTCAGCATTCAGCTTCTGTCGTCCTGGTGCGTACTGTAGCTGGTAGCGGTTGGTCCCCAGGTGGAGTTCCCAATGTTGCATCAGTGCGGCGGCCATTGTGGACATCTGCTTGTCCGATCTCAACGGGCCCAACAATGGCTGGTGGTCAGTCACCAAGGTAAATTCCCGACCTAGAAGGTAGTCACGGAATTTCGTGATGCCGAATACCAGTACCAGTGCCTCTCATCGAGCTGCAAATAGTTGCGCTCCGCCTGCGTTAATGTTCACGAGCAGAAACCGATGGGCCTGTGAACGTTACTGGTCGTGTGAAACAAGACAGCTCCCACACTGTACGGAGACACGTCACATTCAAGTTTAAGTTCCTTCGAAGGGTCGAAATGAACAAAAACCTTGGCTGTTTTAAATCAAACGCGAGCTCTTGAGGCTGTTTCCATTGCCAACATGCATTCTTTTCAAGCAGTTGATACAATGGACCAAGTCTGGTTGACATGTTCGGCAGAAACCTCGCGTAAAAAGTAATCACACCCAAAAACGAACGTAGCTCGCTGACATTACACGGGCTCGGTGCCCGCACGATAGCGTCAAGGTTTTTCTCTGTCGGATGAAGCCCATCACGATCGATTCGATGGCCTAGATAAGTTACTGCCGGGCTGCGCAAGTTGCATTTATCGAACCTTAGCTTTACACCGCACTCTCGGAAGCGCTCTAAGACGTTTTTCAGCCTTTCACCGCCGTCACTCGCTTTTTCGGAAATGAGCACATCGTCAAGATAAGCCTGTGCTCCTGGAAGGCCAGCCAATACCTCATCCATTTTTCTTTGGAATATCGCGGGCGCAGAGGCTATACCGAAAGGAAGTCGATTGTAGCAAAATAGCCCTTTTGGCGTATTAATGACGCAAACTTTCTTCATGTTATCGTCTAGCGCCACTTGATTGTATGCATCCTGTAAATCCAGAGTGCTGAAATAGACCCCATCATGTAATCGGGCAAACATATCCTCAATGATTGGCAATGGGTATTGCTCAGTTGCACATGCTGGATTTACTGTGGCCTTGAAATCACCGCAGATTCTTACTGCGCTGTCTTAAGAACTACGACTATCGGCGTTGCCCATTCAGAGTGTGCCACCGGCGACAGCACGCCCAGAGAAACTAAATGGAATAGTTCGAGTGACACTCGCTCGCGTAGCGCGTATGGAATGGGTTTGGCCTTACAGAACTTGGGTACGGCGCCTTTCTTGATGTGCAGGCTGGCTGGGAGACCCTGGATTAGCTCCAGTTCCTCGGAGAACACGTCATGGTAGTCACTGAATATGCTGTTCACGCTGGATTCGCTCGATTCATTTGTTGCCGCCGAGTCTTCTACAAAACTAACTACTGGAGCACCTGCGCTGTTCAGCTGCTGGATTAAATCGCGACCGCAGAGGCTTGGTCCCGCACAGTCTAACAAAGTCACAGGGTGTCTACCAAGTTGACATTTCCAAATTCCCTGAATGCCTTTGCGAAATTCCCTGAGTGATGCAGAACTATGTTTTATGGCAAGACGGGCTGGAACCATATCGCCCGATGCTGTCACTCTTTTGTAAGCATATGAAAAAAAAATTTTTTAGAGAACCGACTTAATCCACTTTGAATACTAAGGAGTAGTGTTTATGTTATTCAAAAAAAAAAGAATAGAAGGGAGGGGTTAGTAAAATGCACAGCAAATAAAATGTCTTCGAAGGAAATTGCAAATCGAGTCAGACATTCTCAAACACAAATAAAAAGGAGATGCATACAGAAGCAAATATTTTCGAATATGAGCTATTTATACCAACTGATAGCAAGCTCAGTGGTACGAGGCACAAATTTTGTCACAATTGAGAGTCTCTCTCAACAGCTCGTAAGCCAACCTCAACCGTCCTGACACTCTCAGCCCACGCACGATGCCTCAGTGTTGTGTTTCATTGCTTTAAAGAATTTATTTTGGTTTGTATAAGGGACACTTGCATCTCGACGTCAGCCAATAGTGTTTTTTGTGCTCAGGCTCCTTCAAAGAAGCACTCGCATACTTCATTCCCCGTTCATTCCTCAAAGCGTCGGTCCTTTCTGTTCTCGTTCTCCTTCTGTCGCGCGTTCGCACTACGGACCATTTGAAGCATACTCTTGGTCAGTTTACAGTCAACGTCCAATTTTTCGGACCCCCTAGGGCCCGCGAAAACTTCCGAAAAATCAGGCAGTCCAAAAAAATAAATGCATTTCTTTTACTGCTCTTAAGGGCTCAAATTGACACAGACACGTCTGGAAAAGCTCTGAATGCCTGTCAGTACACCTATTAGGCATAGCGGTGCTCCTAGTGTGACAGGAGAGGGCTGGTGCACGCGTGTAAAATTAAGGAATACATACTGTGTCCCGTGACAATTGCCCCTTTCTACGCTTGTTAAGCTTCACCGCAATACTTTTGCTAATGCTTCATTGCGTAACACAACTGTACTAAGGCGAAACTAACTTTCAGGAACCAGCACTATGGAATGCGCCGTGCTTTCCGAGCTTCGAAGCCAAAATTATTGCTGACAGCGGAGAAATGAAGAAACATGGCACCAAACGGCAAGAAGCTTAATAGCGAACATCGAAGCAGCTAGGCGTAGCGTTGCCGCAGTGGTGGCTACGGCTTCCAGCGGATCTGCGTGCAATAGCGCCGGTTCGAGGCGGCGAGGTAATCAAAATGGCAGCGGTGGTGGCTTTGATTAATGCTGTTTCTGACCTGCGGTCACGCAGAACGTCCGGAAAATCGGACGGCAAAGAGTTCTTGGGTCCAAAATTTCAAATGTTCTGATACATTGACTCTATGGGGTACGTGGTGGTGCCGCGAAGCTATAGAGGCTAGAAGGTTATCCTAGTGTCGTGAAGGCGCGTGCCGACGTGAAATACTTTGCTATGCTCCGGCAGATGGCGCCAGCGCTCGCTGGCGGGTTGTTCTTGCGGGCTCCGGCGCGCTTTGCAGCGGGCGCTCGCAAGTGACCGGCGCTTTCCGCCGATTTGCAAGTTCAGAAAACAGGCACGCAATAATCTATGAGGGCTAGTCAACCTTACAGTATTGGCCAGTACGCTTATCGTGACGAGCGGTGAAATAAAACTTCGTTTTGGGCTAGTTCACCCATAGCTGGTTATGATATGGCAGCGTAAGAGATGAAGACACACAGAAACTAGACGGTGCACTTGTCATGTGTTTCTATGTGCCTTGTCTTCGTCCCTGTTGTGCTGCCATTTTAACCAGAGTGACGGAAGCTACGCAAGCGGCCGTAATAAAATGGGGTTGGTATATTTTTTTTTTCTACGGGATAAGCGACACTAATCAGCCCACAAGCGTGGAGAGAAAATGGAATGCATTCCGTTTTTCTTGTGCATATAGTTTATTGCAGCTTTACAAAATTGCACACTATGGTCCGCAAAAACGCTGTATGGGGAGCGCTTTCAAAACCTGTTACAAGCTTTTTTTTTTTATTGCACAACAAAGGTAGGTATGTACAAAAGCAGGGAGCATTCTCGCGACTGTCATTCTACTGGCATCGCCTCATTTTCAGGAGCTTCTGTTTTTCTCTTTGAGTGCTTCGTTCCATGTTCTTTGCTTTTGCAAAGAAGTGCAGCCTCGTCAGTGCATAGAACTTTATTATGTTTGTTGTCAAACACCGCCCATGCTCACTGCAACCCACTTCTTTAAGCTTCGCTCCCTGAAGGAAATGCAAAAAGCAGACCATGCTTTCAGCATGAAGCTGATTCCTGCTGAAATACAGAGTAAATGTGTCCTCAACTTTACAAACAAGCTCCTCAACAGCTTTGGAAGGGTAGATCAAGCCCCCATGATCAAACTGCCTGGTTAGTATAGAATTTACATCAGAATCTGCTTGTAGGGGCAAAATACAAAGGCAAGAGGCACACTCTGGGCATGGAAATTTTTTTAAAGACTTTCTGACAACATAGCCGGCTATATAATATACTAATCTACTGTCACTGTGCTTTTCGACACAGTTGTCATGATCAAACTGCTTGCCTTGTGTTTTCAACACAGATTCTGCACACTCCAAATTGCCATAATTTAATAGCTCATCAATAATTTCTGTTAGGTGGTCAGCCTTTCCTTTTCCAACGTCTCTCTTGATGTTCCTTGCCCAGGCCTTCAAGCGAACAGGGTCGGATGGAGTGCGGAACAACGACACCTTTTCTATAGACTACTTGTAACCGCCCTTACAAAGGGGAACAAAACATGTCCTCTCTTTTTTTTTGAAGGCATTATCACAGAAGTTCAACGTCGCATCGCACCAAGCCGTGGCACTACGGTCTCAACGAAAATAAAGGCTGCAACAAAGTGAACACGTCGTTACACGTGCTACCAAAAACTGACGACGACTTGTGTCTGCATTCCTTCGGCTGGCGTCGGTAACCCGCCACAGGAGCGCAGCGCCCTCTTCGAACTACCCCGCCAAGCATCCAAACTTGTTTCTCCGGCGCTTCGGGAAAGGGCGCCCGCTCCCGACACTAGGATAACCTTCTAGCCTCTATAGCGAAGCCGTCCAAATTATCGGGAATCCGGAAAGTCAGTCGTTGACTCTACACTGGCAACTCCTCCAGCCGACGACAGGGCGTCAAAGACGATTCGTTATGACTCCTGTCTGTTACTCGAGCCAGCATTACCGCAACTTTCGACCCTTTCAATAAAATTAAAGCTAATTTTCCCTGATAGAGGCACAAAATCCCCGAGTTTTCCCTGAGTTTTTCCAGACTACAAAAAATCTCTGAGAATTCCCGGTTTTCCCGGTTGGAAGACACCCTTAATCAGCGCACACTCCACTGTAACTCCTTTATGAAAAACCTGGAGCGCAAGCTCCCCAAGTACTGGAAGGCGTCCTATGTAGCAGGATAAATTGAGACTGGACGGTTTCAGTTTCGGCCATTGCTCACGGTGCTTATAATACAGTCGACGTGGGATGACACAAACGGCCTACCCGGTATCGACTTCCATGCTCAGCTGCACATCGCACCAAGCAAACATTCAGCGGATCGGCGGTTCCAGACAGCTTTTTCGTTGTGATACCAAAGTTCAAATGTGGGCGGCTTCGTATTCCTCGTCGGCTGAGGCTTCCGTCCCCAAGAGGGTGTTAGTTTGTGCCGTCCTTGCAATGCCTTGTTCTCGAGCCCCACGACTTCGACATTTCTTTGCAAGGTGACCACATCGTCCACAGCGGTAACAGCGAGCGTTAGACCAGGGGCAACATGCGTCATTATGTTTTGTACTACTGCACCTTGCGCATTCTTGACGTGCGGTAGCCCTCCTCTCATCCACCAGAGTTTCTTTCTGATACGCCTGTACCTTTAACGCGGGTGTTGTTGCCGGTCCGATCATCTCTTTTACATCACCTGACCATATACCACAAACAATGTGATCTCATAGCATGCGATCCAAAGCACTGCCAAAATTGCAATTGTCAGCTATTCGGCGAATGTCTACCAGGAATTCATTAATAGGCTCGCCTTCCGCTTGGCAACGACTGAAGAACTTGTAGCCTTCGGTGATTTCGTGTCTCTTGGGACTGTAGTGCTCACTCAAAACTTCGACGACTTCTTCATACGTCAACGCATTTGGCTTGCGCGGGAGCCACCTTCCTTGCCAGCACTTGGATCGTATGCGTATTTAACGCAGCAACAAGCAATGCTCTTTTCTTAGTCGAGTCTTCAATCGCATTCGCTTCAAAGTATGCTTCTACTTTAATAAGGTACGGCTTACACTTATCTTTGCCTTCTTCGAAGTCAGGAAGTAGGTGAGCCATGATGGCGTTGGTTCCTCGGTTCTGCGTGGGTTCTGGTTCAATGTCGACTTTCACTGCACGGGCGATGTCCATCCTCGTCGCCACTGTAGGATAGCCATGGCGTGCTCGCAGTAACGCCATACCAGTGAAGCATCAGCGTAGTCAGTAGAACAAAATGAGCCTTTATTCAAAGGTGTAGAGCGTATTTATAAGTAGCCGAGTGGTAGGAAGATAGGAAGGAGCACGTGTTAGTAGTGATAGTCCGAACTCTGAAGGATCACCAGATGAGGCGATAACAGGTGCGCGCACTTCGAAAACACGTGAAGTTGCAACACAGATCCTATTGCACCCTTGATGGTTATAGAAAAGAGGAAAGCAAGCTTTACAATGATGATAGCCATTTCATGCTAAGCATTTCCTTGCGCTGCGAATGCACTCTCGAAATGGTGGTCAAGGGCAAATTTTTTTATCAGAGGCATCACCATCTAAAAATATGAATCATCCCTTTATTACTGTGCAGACATGGCTGAAATTTTGCTGGCACCTTCGTATTGTCTAAGAAACCAAAGCTGCAGGAAAGAACACATTTTTGGGAGCAAAAATTTAAATTGTTTGCCCTGTGTCCCACCTTTCCAATCCGTTTGAGGGCTGTGGCTGTCACTATACTAAAAGGCTGACTGAGATACAGTATGCACCCGCTGAACGTGGCCTGTACCTAACCACCAACCACTCCTCGTTAAACATATGTGGTGAACAGGATAGTGGTTTGTGGAAAAACATGGCTGCTATACTGACCTCATGACCTTCTGTAAAGTGCTGCATTACAAAAGCAATGCAGAGAACTGAGGGCAGCTCATTGTGCAAGTAATGAGGTGACAAGCAATCAGCTGAATATGTTAATGACAATGGTGAGTGAGCTTGTATCATTAAGCGAGCGTTAACTGTGTCATGCGCAATCCCCTAAAACATTATTGACTGCCATGGAACAGGTAAGAATATACAGCATCTCAGTTTTGTTCCTACTTCAATTCTCTTACACACATGAAAATTTTTGCAGCTTCTGATTTCTGGATATTGCGTTTGAGGTCAAATTAGATTTGAGTAAATATGGTACTTCCAATGCATTATACAACTGGTGTCTATGGATGCAGGCCTAATACTGCCTAGTGACTGAAGGTTTCTTTCAAATGTGGCATGAATGACAGCACTACCTTTGATGTCTTAGTACCCAACATGGTGATCAGTTCAGAAGAAGGGACAGGAGATATACAAGCAAGACAAATGCACTATTAACTCGTTTTTATTCAGGCAGTACAGCAAAAATATAACGCACAGATGACATGCTTACAGACAGTGTAGTGTCCCTTTATACTTTATCACTCCAAATAAAAAACAGTTAATATAAGCCGAATCTGTCTAGTATGTATGTATATATCTTTAGCCCATTGTCCGCATTTTTGGCATTTTAATTGAAACCAACCAGTCCAGCTTTGAACTCTTGTGCTTCGCACACAACTGCCCACTTTCCGTGTCCAAAGATGCACGCATTTAAATTGTGTGTGGAAAATAACCTGTGCAATGCAGCTTTTGGGCATCCACTAGTGAAGCACAGCATACCATGTGCCACCACTGCTCTCATTACATCTTGCACCACATCAAGAATGCATTGAACACATCGTTGAGACACCAGTGCTGAACACAGTGGTTCACTTTAAACTCTGTGATAAACTTCTCACTGCTCTGGCACTGAAAACTTGGCAGCTTTCTGTTCCTGGGCTCACAGTTTACAATGACTATCTTCACAATCCATGCTTTTTGCCCAAGCAAAATTAACCCATGTAATCCTGAATGTCATGTTTCACGATTGACCAGTGTCTCGCATGTCAATCAGTCTGATGTAGTATAGTTGACTTCGGTTAATTCGGCCTTGATGGGACGGATGAAATTGGTCAAATTATCTGGCGGGTCGAATTAAACAAGATGCAGAAAAAACATCAAAACATACCTCTGATTCATTTGAAAGTATTAGCTCGATTCTAACATGCCCCTGAATCAAATCCCTATTGTGAAACCCAGTAACCAGTGTCTAGTGCGATGCCGGATTATGGGCCAAGTTCCGCGCACTGGATGTAGAGGTGCTGGGCAGGAGCGGCATACTGAGAGACGCTGGGTACTAATGCGAAAAGCAGCTCTAGAGCGCGAAATATGCGGTTGCCTAGCCACCATACATATCCTTTTGAACACAGAAGGCAACAGAGAGCATTTTAGTGCAGTAAAAAAATAAGAAGAAAGTAAAAATAAAAATGTGTGGACTAGCATTCGATCTTCTGACCCACAAATCCCAAGCCCAGCACTTTACCACTACGCCACTCCAGCACATGGAAATGTGTGGATAATTTGCCATGTTAAAATTCAGGTGCAGTTTAAGTTTCACAGAGACACGTCTCGCACAGACAAGTTGATGCGCTATCGCCCCGCAACTAAAGCTTATGCTTGTATCAGAAAGAAAAAGTAGTTGTCCGTATTCAGCAGTATGCTTGAAAGTGGAACAGCACTGATTTCCTTTGCGATTGGTATTGGTATTTTAACTCCGAAAAAGTCGTAAATGAACCACTGACCCGGGATGCTGTGTGGGCTGTTACAGCCGATTTTGATAGCAGTTTCTTGTTCTTCGCGCAAGGAATATGAAACATTTTCTTATTTGAATGTTGCAATTCAATCAACATGTCTGCCTAGTCACATATCTTCGTCAGAGGAGCGTAGGCTATAGTGCTGCCAGCCTTCAGCAGCAGCACATATACGTATGTTCATAATGGGCCGATAGCGTGTAGACGGACTCTGCAGATACGCTAGGCCTAAGCTTTGGAGGAAGGAATCAATCTTGGTGCGGGTACTTGGCGAATGCTAAAATGTGTGTATTTGAGCCTCAGAACCTTTTATCTATCATTTCTTTAGTACACTAGGGAAAGTTGAAGTGCACGAATCGCCTCAGCTTTGTTATCAGTGCGATAATATCAGTAGCACTAGGCACTATAGCAGTAGGCTTCGAACTCGGGGTCTGTTAGAACGCGCCCGAACAACTTCTGGTTTTCATGTAGACTCCATAACACTATGACAATGGCGAAAACTCACAGTCATCGGTTACATACACACTACTAAAAAATGAGGCATCCTCTGTGTTTGCGCGGTTACATTAAAAAATGTGTCCGCCCAGTCAAAAGGAAATATGAAAAAATGAAAGTGATCTTCAGTGTTAAATATGCATGCATAAACACGGCAGCTCACACAACTTTATTCCAAGCTGCGACACGAAACAGACTTTTATGACCCCAAGATATAGCGTTATTTAGGACAAGAGAGTAGTATCTAGCGATTAAATTGTATAAAACATTTAATATTCAACAGCACCTATACTCCTCGCGTACTGGAACCAGTGCGGCACAAATGCAACCAGCGCAGTTTCCAGTGCGAGCCAGCGAACTGCAGCGAGGACCAGCACGTGTAGAGCACAAACCAGTGTGACCCAGTGTCATGGCAGTGAAACCAGCGTCTTGTCCAGTGTGACCAAGCTCTTATACAACGTTCTCACTGGTGTCCCAGTGACTCCCAGTGAACGCCAGCACCCCTAGTGAGTTCTAGTGTCAAAAAATGCATTGGTTTCACACTGGATGGTACTGGAAGATGCTGGTTTTTGCAATAGGAATGTGCGCCCACTTTCTACGTGTCCAAAGTAGAACTAACATAAAGATAACATCAAAGCTCCTAAATGAACTAGAAATTTTGTGCGCATCCGATTTATTTATCTCTTTAAGAAGAAAAATGGGCAGGGGTTTAATACGTGTTCCACAGTGGCAGCCGGTTTTGTAATGCCAGCTTCACCGCACGGGTCTTTATTTTTAAGTCCGCTTCGCCGCAATAGTGCCGTGTGAGGCGACAAAGCATGCAGACATTGTTCTCGACCTAATTTTCTTGGACAAAAAAAAAAAAATGTGCATCAGAATCTGGCAAATACTGTAATCATACAATTGTGAGCTACTGTTATTGCTTGAAAATTGTCCTAGGGCAGGCTAAAAATAGGCGTTTTCGATGGGAGATGTTTGACATGTTTTTCAATGCATTCACTGTCCCCTAATGTTTGCAAAGATTGATGCTGCAAATAAAGGTCGGATTGGAGTCACCATAGTGGTTAGGTGTGTGTGTGTGTGCACGCTGACTAGACAATTTCTAATTATCCAGCGGATAATTTTAGAATCAAAATAACGAATGTTTTAGCCCACAGAAATGCATGGGCGCTGGGCCAGGACCTTCGTTTGGGACTCAATTAACTGGAGTAAAATGAACAGGGGAGGTATTCTGTAAGAATCCACCTAGTGGACTGTCCATTTCAGCTGCTGCTGATTGGCTGGCATCGCTTGTCTCCTCCTCCCTCGTACTGCTGCATCCAATCAGCAGCGGCCGAAATGAACAGTCCACTAGGTGGACCATTACAGAATCCCCCCCCCCCCCAGATGCCTACTGTAAGTCCCAGGCCACAACGTGGTGCCAAAAATTGTAAAGCAGTCTTGTCAGTCAAAAAATAAATTCTATTCTATCCCATCAAGTACTTCATGTTCCACATGCAATAAGCCTAGATTATAGGCTTTTCCACAGCAACTTCACTGAAAATGTAGTGTCTACCTTATGTTCTCTCTTTTCCCAGTGGCTCCTGTTGCACCATGTCAAATTCAGAGTGTCGAATGAGCAAAATAAAAGGAACGATTTCGCAGCTCAGAAGATAGCTTCGAAGTCAACAATAAGTCACCAGTGAAATTTGTTTGGGACATTTTTGTTTTTAAACTTCTTAGGTTGAGTCTGGCTTTTATATTGCAGTGTAATCACTGTCTCACTCAAGTGGTTTGGACTAGACCTATCTATGATGTAACAGAGTGCTACTGTGGTAACCTCAAAGGGCCCCTCACCAGGTCTGGCCATTTTGAGCTGACAAGCACAGAGCATAGATTGAGCGATAATGAACGTGCCTGCAAAGCATTACATCACTACGCGCCACGGAAAGATCTGAAATTTCAAACTGAATGCCATTTTTCCTTCTCCTCATGGCCGCCACGCTCCAAGCTGGAGGATGATGTACTCGCATCCCTGCGCCTACGTACTCGAGTCCGCAGTGTGACGTCGGTCGTGGTGACATGTGACTTCGAGAATTATTCAAGACAACATCTGTTATCTGTGTGATCTGTTGCTTGAATTGACAAATTGACGTTTAGAAAAATAATAAAACACACAAACGTAATGTCTGCATGTTTTTGTTTTACTTTGCACCGAAGCAAGAGAGATGTACTTCCGCTTCATCTGCTTGTTCCCACGGTCATGCGGTCACATGCATAGGTAGCAAAACTATGCCATTTTCTACCGTGCTCACGCGTGATCATGTTCTGCGATCCGCTTGTTCTGCCTCAGTATTTGTGTAGCATCGAATTATAGCGCTAGTCCTGTTTCCTTGTGCACAGCGGGCAAAATCGTGCGCTGCACGAATGAGACAACAGCTCGCAGGCGAAGCCATCAGCGAAAATGCGTAGCGCCGAAAAAAAAAAAAAAAACGAACAAAAAAGAAGGCGGGGCCTGTAATGTATGCGTCCCGCGATCCTCGAGGTCTGGTATGGGAGAATGCAGGGAAAGAATTTCACTTGCAAAGGCTAGACGGGGCAAGTGGAGAGAGCGTCTTGCTTGGCAGTGGAGCTCACCTGCTGAAATCATGGATCCGTGGCACTGAAATATTTCTATCTCAACTATTAATGAGCCGATTTGAAAAATTTTTGCCGCAGAAAGCTCCCTAGAGGACACATAACTTCCAGCGTATAACCAAAATTTGCTATGGGGTCTGGTTAGGGGGCCTTTAAGGTGGTATGGCTACCAGTCTTTCATTATTGAATTTTCTCTGGCTTACCAAGTCCTTGCTCATAGCAAGACTGACCTTCTTGGTGCTCCAGAAATGTAAACAACCAATTTAGTTTAACTTAAACCCCCTTGAGACACTGTGTGCACAATTGTGCATGCCAAGATAGTGCATCAAAAGCAATAGCACTGATGAAACTAATGAAATTCAAAGGCGTCGCAAACATCTTGAAACAGTTCTCATTGGACCTGTGTTGCAATTTTGAATATGAGTAAGGTGCTTTAGTAAAACAAGTTTAAACGTAAACGTCTGGGTGCCTGCTCTCAGTAACAGCATGTTATCATATCCCTTGTTTTTCACAATTTTTAACATCCAGCATACATTTAAAGTAGGTGGATGGGTGCTTTCCAAGTATGCTACACATGAAAAAGTTGATGTTCTCATATCTAACATTCCTGTAACGAGTTCTTGCATCTGAGTCCACAATCTATAAACATAACAAAATTCATTGAAGAATTATATTAATCCATTCTGCAGCAGTACACTTTTCATGATTCTGAAGAAGCAAGGAATTTTTGTGAAACTAAATTTTCGATACACAGAATGAGTGCCTGAAGGGGATATTTCTTTTTAGTATCCCTTAAACACAATCAGTTTTCAGAAGCATAGTGTGGCCCAAGTCCACCACAGCGATCCCGGATGACTGGGGTTGTGTACCAATGGTCTGTGATGCTACCAATTGATATTATTATGCCAATATGTCACTTGAACCCATGAAGCAATACTGTAAGAGCACATGTTTTAAAGCAGTGAAATTAATGGATGTTAAAACTGTATGTCACACATCAAAGGTGGAGGTTGTGTACTGTGATTACTAAGTCAACAGTTATAAAATAAATAAATAAGACAAGTGTTGCAGCCAGGCACGTATGCAGGATTTTTTGGGGGGGGGGCAACCCAAGGTAACTTTTCTATGCAAATGAGGTGGAGGGTACTTTTACTAGTACAAATGTGAATAATGCTGACTATATGCCATAAAGAGGCGTAAAGCTGCAAAAGAGAATTGAAATAATGTGTATCTCACAGGTACACCTGTGAGATACATCTCTTCTTTCTTGGCAAACAAAGAATCACATCAAATGGACTCTCACATGAAAGATGCGCGGGAAGAACTTTGCCAAGAGCAAGTTAACAAGCGAAAGTGCCAAATAAAGATTTCTAGTAACGTTTTTTTAATTAGCTCTGAAAGAATTTTAGAGAAATGTATATTTGCAGAACAGTCACAGTTCTTTTGCATCCCTCGTTTACTGCTCTAGCAAGTAGCAAAACCGACTCGTGTTGTTATTTGGGAACTTGCGTAACGATGCGTGGTCACCAGTCCCGTACAACCGTGTAGAGCGCAGGATGCTGCGGTTCTAGGCGTACTGCGCCCACCGCGGAAGGTTAGACACCCCTCCCATTAGCACAGCAGGGAAGTGGCTACGTCAGACGGCTCGATTGATAACTGTAGAAGCGTAATTCAAGACACACGGAATTATTCTCCTGTTCCGGCGGCTTTTTATCTACTTCCCTTTTAAATAAAAAGATGTTGATCCATAAATATTTTCACAAACAATTTTCGCTTTTCCTCGTTTGGCTGTTGCCTTGGTTTTCTCGCTTAATAGATCACTTAATTTCTCATCTCCTTGCGACTCTTGTTTCCAGTTGCCAATTTTCCACAAAAAGCGCTGTACAATAAGGGAAAAACCACACGAGGTAATGCGTGACAGTCATATTGCTTATGGGTTTAAGGGTTATTGCAGGGTCTGATGATGGACATTGTTTCGCAATATTTTATTTTCCACCTTATCTAACCCATATCGCGGATACATGGTTCCGAGGATCTGCCAGCGTCGTGGCGAGCTGTCACTCGAGGAAATGATGAAGCAAAAGGAAAAGTTAAACGCAACTGGCGTTTTCTCTGGCCACAACTCGTTCCATGAGCATACAGAGCAGCCGACTATGAACCGAGTCCTTTTCTTGGCCCCTGGATCAGTCTAAACAAAGAAGGTTGAACTAACGAAGCAACAGGGATGCGCGTGATCGTTGGATCGATGGTAACATAAACATTTTGTTGGGCATTATAAATAATATAAAATATAATAATTAAAACAATAAACTACACCCTGCCTGCTGCAATAGATGGTGACAACTGAATTCATCTTGAGTTAATCGCGCGGGCACCGAATCGATGACAAAACTGGCTTCTACACCCCAGAAGATGCCGATAACTACCGCCATCCAAAAGGAGTGAAAAAATTGACTATTCCACTCCGTGAAAATGAAATAGCAGCGAAAGCTGACGACAGTCAAAGCTCTCAAACGAAAAGCAAGGTGTTTCACATCTGCTGCGGGTCGGCCTGAATATAGTGCAATGCTGGGCCGACCCGTGGTGGAGGTAAAGCCGATACGTAGGCCGATCCCGAATGTATTCCAATACCGGGACTACCCACGGCGGGGGTGAAGCAGGCATTAGCGCTCCCCTCACGTGAGTCCATCCCTAAGGTAGTGCAATGCCAGGCCGACCCGCGGTGGAGGTGAATCAGGCATTAACTCCCCATACGTCGGCCGATCCCGAAGATATTGCAATACCGGGCCCACCCGCGGCAGGGGTGAACTAGACGTTAAGCGCTGCTTCACCCTACCCTTGGGTACGTGCTTGGTTGCAGCACATTCTTGGGTTAATAAAATTTGCAAAGTAAAAGGATTGTAAGAGGATACGATACGTCTTCAGATTATTTCCAACAAGACTATGCCTTTTTTATTTTTCCCTCGACTTATCAAAACAATTCTCAATTCTGCACACACACTGCACAATGACTCAATAAAAACACAAACTTGTGCAGTAACTGCAGTGGCATTATCAAGTCCAAATAAAGCAATGTCAGCAATTTAGCTGACATTGCTGAAACTGAAATTAGCTGCTTTTGTTCAAATGACTTTTGTAGCACACATAATGGTGCACTTTAACAAAATTAGCTTAATTAACATTGTGGCTAATTATACTGCTGTCAGCATGCAGAATCTGTCTCAACAGCACAACATCCAATACAATCAGCTTTTAACAAGAACAGCTCACTTTTGCATGTCTCCCGATCCAAGTCCTTGATGATACCCGCAAGGATAACCATCTGTGGTGTGCCTATTCCAGATCTGGGACAAAAAAACAACAAATTGTTTTCACAAATACTGTTACTCAAGAAAAGCGGCAATAAAGAGAGGAGTGTAAACTCACTTGAGATATGCCTGTACTGGCTCAAAGTTGACTAGGTAGGCATTCACAAAGTTGAGAACTTTTGTTGACAACTGGATATACTAAAATGTCAAAAAGGAAGCAATGCACGTGGAACATGTTATGAACTGAACGAGAGTTGAATGACATGTCCCTAATGCTGGTGGAAAGAAGCTTACCCCATGTGGTTCCTCCTTGTCTGGAATGAGGGGCCGGCCATCAGCAAGGGAGCAGCGGACACCTCTACTTTCTGTCTCCGCCTCAGGAAGCCCCTTTGGCTGCAGCGGACCTGGACCAGGGCTATGTTCTCGCGGGGCAGTTGTCAGTTCATACCAGTGGCCCAGGATAGGCTCGCTGTCATCATCTGCATTACAGAGCAACCAAAACTCGAAGATGTCATGTGTATGCCATACTTACTGGGGGCCTCTTCGATTATCAGTCCCGGACTCACCGCGGACTTCCCGAGACGCCAGTCCGGCGTTCGTTTTTCTCGGGTGGCTCCGCGCACCAGTCCGAGGGTTGCTGGAAAGCGCTTGTTTTTTTCGGAGCGAAGGCCTCGGACGCCCTGAGGACTCACCAAGTTGCCCGGAGGTTTTTGGTCCAGCAGCTAGCAGGTGATAAAGAGACGCGCAAGTATGCGGCCATATTGAGGTGGGCTCCATGCGCTCTGGGTCTGTACTTTGCGTTTCCGCAGGACGTTACTGTGCACACTTCCAAAGACATGCTGCTTTTCCTTGTCTTGTGGCCTAATAAATAAATTTGAATTCTAAGAGCTTTAGTTCCATATATTTCGCTATATAGTGAAGTAGTTAAGTGCAAGTTCATCACATGACAAGAGGCATCGCCTTGTCACTTTATTTCAACACCCTATTTTTTTTTTTTTTTTTTCACATAAGCCAGAACTAACCTATTATGGCCAGGTGTCCAAATCAGAACTACTAGGCCTAGCCATAATGAACACACCAAATTTCTTTTTGTTTATACTTCAACTGTCTGCTCACTTTGTACTGCAGGCTGCACATTGCTTTTATGCAATGAAGTGTCTTTGCACTTGTACATCTACATTACAGGCATGTGGGCATGATGACACTAATGAATGAATGACTGCGTGGACAAAAAAAAAAAAAATACAGGGGTGCAAGAACAGTTCTCAGCCTGACTTAATTTCACAGATTTCTCTTGCATTTTCTTGCTCTGATTTAAAGCTCAACCTCTCGCCTAATTGGGATGCATTGGTAAATGGACTGAGACGTAAGTAATGACTAAATTTTCAGGCATTAACACTGAGGTTTCATTCAAGGTAAGTTTCCTGCAAAAGAAATTTCCAAGTTCATACCATTTACCTGCCATATAGCACAAACCAATGCACACAAAAAATACACACGATTTCATAACATAATACTTTAGTGACAAGGAGTCACACTACACGAAGAAATGGTATAAAGGAAAACATTAAAACGAAGCAGGTTATAATGAACTAATGAATGCAGTGAAAATCGCAATTCCACTTGGAATTCTCAGTAAACACAAGCCATGGCCTCAAGAAAATGGGTGGTTCACCGTGCATCATGAAGGCCCCATGTAGCAGTCACTCGATTGCCACTGACTCCCATGTTGTGTGTGCACAACACGCTTTGCTTAGGCTGACTGTCCCCCCCCCCCCCCCCCATTTTATTATCACACCAGAATAAAACTTGAGTAGCAGAGTGCATGGCTTTCATTAAATGTTGCACAGTGTAACGGCAGCCACAACAATCTTCTTGACCTGTGCAGTTAACTTATCGGTTTTGGTTCAGCTCATTCCTTCTGGTGATTGCTTGGCTTGCTGGCATTTCTTGAGCTTGCCAGCAGAGTGGTGAGACCACAGCGGATCCAGACACCAGCATAAAAAAACTGGACTGATTTTGTTGTTGTTTAGACTTCCATTCAGCCATGATCACTGTATGAAACTGCAAGACTGCAGTACATCACAGTGTTGCTCATGAAACACTTATAAGCCAAACTAACATTTTTTTTCGTGTTTTGAAATGAGCAATCCCACAAGTGTCATCACAGTGCAACAATATGTGCAGTTTGCAAGCTAATAGATTTTTGCAGTCACTAGCACTCTACAAATTCAGTCATGAGCATGCGATGATGCTCAGTTTTTTCATTGTACCTTGTGGGCACATGAGTCAATTCGGCACTTGTTTTGGACTGCATACAGGTGCATTTTTGGAGCAATTTCTTAAAATAAACGGAAGTTCATTCAACTCTGTAGTGACTGCATCAAACATTCTGCTAGTTCCATGGTACAGTCTACACTCGTTACAACAAACCCGCATACAACACTTTCGGCTATAACGGACCATATTTCAGCCTTAGTTTGTTCTACCAACTTTATTAATGCAACAAAGTTTGCTTTTAACGGACCGTGCTACAACGAACTATCGGCCACAGCGGACGACATCAGTGGCAATTTTTTTCAAAATCGGCCGTATAAAACGTACGTTTGCCATGTCGGCACGGGCTGACAACCAACTTGCAAGGGTCAGGCGACTATTGTGGCTCAATACTGTAAGTGCGTGCCATCCCTCGTGCACGAGATACGGGGAGGGGGAGAGAGAAAGATGGGGGTACTACTCCGGCGGTGACTGCTGCTTACGGTGCAGCCGCCATTTCTTGAAAGCCATCTGTGATGTGGAGACAAAGTGCGCGCCCGCGCAGGCACCGAATCATGAAAGCGACCTGCAATGTGGACAAAGTGCACCCAGCACCGGTAGCTTCGTATGTGCTGTGCTTTCGTCGTTTAGGTCGCGTTGAAGTGAGAGACAGCACGAAGGTCAATTCACTCACTGCTGCTGCCGCGCTTATCTTGCTTAATTTGCTATCGCAATCAATGCTTTGCTACAATAAACAATAAATAAACAATAAACAATAAAACTGCGACTTTTATTGTTTGTTACTTTGAAAGTTCGTCACTCACTCTTTGCAATAAAGTTGTTAGACAGTGCGATGAAAGTTTCGGAAGAGAGGTGTTTCGGATATTACGGACTTCGGATAAAACGGACGTTTTTCGTTGGATTATCAGGGTCCGTTGTAACGAGAGTCGACTGTAGTACAATGTTACTTTCCTCAAGGTCAGGCCGAGAACTGTTCAGCATCGTTGTAACAAGTCCCAATTATCGTATTTACACATGTAAAGCTTGGCCTTATGCAAGACTTGCATCCTCACTTTGGAGCGTGAAAATTTGGATAAAGCTTTCCCCCTATGCGTGGTCACAGGTATCTGCGTGCCTACCGGTGAGCCATTGCAATCACGAAGGCCACGCCCACGTCTTTATTATTTCTACGAGCTGCTACTACTATACTCCGGCTCAATATGAACTTGCAGTGCAGTGAAAGCTACAGGGCATGTGAGCCAATCAGAGGAACCAATGTGCTGATTGCGTCATTTCAAGACCTACATATCCGCACCTGGAGGAGACAATGTGGAGCAGACAATGCAGCAATAAGTGGTGCACCTGAGAATAGCCTACAGGAAGCTATAGGCCGACCGTCTACAATCAAGTGCCATGACGGACATGTACAATTAATTAGTGCATATGCAACGTAGTTCACAGACGCTTTAAGCTTGTTAATGCTGGGAGAGGTGAGATTTTATGGAAAAATATTGCAGATCCCACCAACTGTGGGAATCTATGCAAGCGAAGCTTTCGCATCTGTGCTTTCGCATTCGCAGCGTGCTTCATCAATGTCAGCTGCGCTGAGGTGCATTGTTTAGCAGGTCTTGCTGGCATTGTGCTTTAGGCCACATTAACAGTGCACTGCTGCAAGAAGTGTGCACATGAATTTTGGACACATGGCATGCGGTTTTGTTCGAGGCTGTTGTCAATAGCAAGGTGAATGGAAACAATAATGGATGGCATAGAGGATGACTAGCTTTGGAAAAGCGCCGATGAGCCGAGCTCGCCAAACGACAAGGGCAGCAGAAGCGATGAGGACGACTGGATAGAAGTGTTCATAGTCGGCTGCTAATGGTTTGAGTTATTCTGCACAGCAATATCATCCGAGAAAACAAATAACTGCAGGCCTCATGTGAGTAAACAGGGTACTTAGAGAATGCAAAATGCACACATATTGTAAACTCCCAGAAAAGGTGGTCACATATGCTCTAGTCACTCTTAATGCCAAATACATTATTACAGCTATTCCATTAAACAGTACTAGCCCTGCTAGAGCCCGACACTGCAGCAGCCGACAATGCAGTCGGAAGACAGCTGTGCGTGTAGGTAACCCAAGTCACTCACACTCATGACCTTATACGTAGCTTTGTCCAAAAGAATCCTCAGGCTCTCTACGGACTATCCGGGCACCATAAATCGAAGAGGCCCAACGTATGCCCACATACCACAGTTCCTTTCAATGGTTGATGGCACTAGCTGTACATATTTGCCTAATGACAAAACAAATTAACATTGCCAAGAGCAGCCCCAAGCTTGCTGGTTTCAATCTCAAATGTTTATAAGAACAAGTTTTTCTTCATGTGATTTAGTTTAGACCTTTCTCCTTTGAACATAAAAGGCTGCATGTGAAAAAACTGCTTACAGTTGAACCTACAGTCGAACCTCAATATAGTGAACAGTACAAATCAAGCAAATTATTTCGATATCATCCAAATTAATTACAGTGAACTCTCCTTATAACAAAATCACTTTATCCTTTATCCAAAGTTCTACGAGGTCCCGACCACAGTGCATGCCTTTTATACCACATTATTCAAAGTTGAGCAGTGCCACAAGCCACTTGGTATGAAGTGAAATCCACGCAAGACAGCTTGTTGCAGGGTACACAATAACCCTTTGCTTTTCTTTGTCAACCCAGACAGGCAGAGAGCACGGCAAAGGCCACTCTGTTACATGGTGGCAGCTTCTTGGGACTCTGGCTACATCATACAAACATAACCGATAAGCAAGGCAGCTGCTGATAAACATCAGACTCTCGCTGGAATCATGTCACTCCTATTGAGCGCTGAGTGCAGTTAGTTTCAATGTACCATTGAGGACAAATGAAACATGAACAAGAAATTATAAAGCAGAAGCCTTTTTACGAGTGACACGAGTTTTGTACAAGCGGACAATCATGCAAAGTCTTGAAGGCAGGAACAAAACAATGCATTTTAATTTGCCTTAACTTGTTCTCGTTCCTATCTGTTCTTGACAGAACATTTTATAAGCCTCTGGATTGTTGGAGTGCCCTTCCCGTATTACTAGGGCTCTGCTATTAGAGCCCCTGCTTTTAGCAAAATACCCCTTACACTAACTCAATTTCCTGTCCCAATGATTTCGTTATATAGGTTTACTCAATTTACATAAAACTCACCAGAGATTGATAAGCTTTTATCAGCAGTTGGCATGTAAATAGGAGGAGCCTATGTGGGTGATCAAGCAAGCTAGAGACCATGCAATGTGACAATGGTCACTTTGGTGAATGCTTCACTTGCCAGTCAAACTAGTGGCGACAACTGCAGGCAATATTTAACCCATTCGCTTCCACGGCTAGCGCCGCGTCGGCCAGGCCAGAAGAGGCCAAAGTGGCCTCTGTAAAACTAGGCGTTTCATGAAACTAGGAGTTTCAGGATGATAAGAAACTGAGCTTGCTGCTATGTGCAGGGGAACACGCCACCACCAGCAGCGAGATGCAGACGCGGTGCATTCTGGGCAACGAGGCTGACGCAGAATGCAGCATGTCGCATGTTGCACCTGCTGCAGCCGGGGAACACTGGATACGTTGACTGTGCCTTGCGTCAGACTACAGAGCGCTGCACTTTTGCTGGCGTGGAATTGTCTTGCCAAGCGTGCATGTGCATATTCGCGACATCAAACTATAAGACGGCCTTTAGAGCGGATGTTTCGAGAAGTTTTTCATAGACGGTAGCCCATTGCAGGCTATTTTCTAGTTGTTTTGCGCTTTGCACACTAGATGGCCATACCTGTCCACATTTTCAGCAGGAGCTGATGGTAAAACAATGGAAAGCTTCTTGCTCACCGAATTCCGCTCTGTTGTAGCCGTTGCAACCAGAAAACTGGGCTCCGAAAAAACATACAGGCTTCCGAGTGGGCTCATTTTTTTCAGCAGATACCACTGAACACTGTGTGCTTAGTTTTCAAGGGCCAAGCCATAAAGTCCAACAGGCAATCTCAGGGAGAAAAACACGAAGCTGCGAAGTTCCTGGACATCTTAAGCTTTTTCTTAGACTCATACTTTTTTCTTTACTGCATCTGACGTGGAAGCTTTTTGTGAACAAAATAAACCAGACATTTTGTAAATGCAATGTTTGTAGCAGATATTAGAGTGATTTTCTTACAGCATGGTACATGCTGAACAAAGCAGGAAAATGCGCTGTGGAACCCCAAGCGTGGCGGTGTGCTGAATGAGCGGAAGCCAAGGGGCAATGAGCAGGATATACTCAGTATTGCAGTTTTGTACTTGAATGCTTCTGGTTATAGCAACTGCAAATATTAATGGTGGGCTCACAGTTTCGAACTCTGTTTGAGCATAAGTGAGAGTTATCAGCAACATCTGCACCGAGTGTGTGTGTCAACAGTGCTCCATCCATATTCAGTTTACAGTACCTTGCCTGACATTCATGCAAGGGCCCGTGTCTAACCATGACGGCTAAGGGCTCTGAGGGCAGTAAATACTGTAGTTTGCACATAAGTAAATAAATTTTTTGATTGATTGATTGAGATTCTGCAATCCCAGCTAATGGGTCATATTTTTCTATATAAGCAATCATAAGGCTTTGTACTTCACATCTAAACTTGTGCTAAACATTTCCGTAGCCCACACAGTGCCATGAGGCACCAATAAAAGTATATTTTTCTTGCCATTAAACTGTACATCCATACCACATATAAAGGAGCAGTGATTCTTGGTGTAAAGCCTGCATAATGTGGGGAGCACATGCATCCATTTCCTCCCGCTTACTCAAGTCATTGCATTCGCACATTGCGGATGTGTTGAGAGCTGGCGTAAACACGGCAGAGCCGTACTACTCCCTCTCCCTGCGCTCCCTTGCTCTTGCGACATGTGCACCTTTCCCCGACTCGCTGGAAAGGGAAAGGTATCCAACGCGTGAGGAGTGCATTTCTCTTGCTAAGGTAAAAATTTATAAAAGAGTGTCACCAGGGGAGACTCACACTCTTTGGCGTCCAGACCTTGGTCCCATAAGTGGCCTCCGTGCCTTACTATCACGTGCAATGAGGCAAGCCTATTTATTACTTATTACACAGTGAACTTCCCTCTATTGTTTGCAGCAATAAACATTGTTGGAATTGACACCGCTGGCTGCCTTATTTGGCCGAACCAACATAGCTGTGATTACACGCGCTATGGGTTGGGGAGTACTATGGAACGACTGTGTGTAAGTAGATCTGGAGCTTGCCTTCAGCCCTAGCCTCTACAATAGTAGAGCACCCCCACAGTAGCTACAGTGGCTTTTGCAACGATGATCAGCAAATCGGCATGCCAGGCAGCATTTGCTAAGGAGACTACGTGCTACAGTAAAACCTCGATAATTCGAACTTGGTTCATTCTAAATTTCGTTTAATTCAAAGAATTTGAGCGGTCCTGTCACTTACAATACAAATTCTACCAGATAAATTGAACAGCCCGTTTGGCTCTATCCAGATAATTCGCAATTTCCGACCAGCAGCAACATGTGACCTCGCGGGGATCGGAAAACAGTCTTGAATGCTCATTCAGCCAAAAGAATAAAATTGATTAGGCTTAGAGCAGCTTAAAAAAAGTCCCTATTAAAGGCCCGATCGAAAGATGAGACGCCTCCAAGACACACCTGCTCAATGGACACAGCACATGCAAAATAGCAACCGAAACTTTAGAAAAAAAAAAAAAGGCAGATAACGCATTAAGGGAATATGAAGACAGTGCTGACCGAAAAAAGAAAAAGGAGAAAAAGTGCCGTCTCCTGGAGCGTTTTGTCAGCCAAGGAAGCGCAGGCATGACCTCCGATCCGAGACCAGAGAATTATGCTCGTTCTTTATTTTTGATAGCGTGTGCCTCCCAATCTTGGAGGCTACAGAGCGGGCCGCTGAAAGCCAAGCCAGCAAGAAATCCAGCATGGCGGCCTCTAAGAACATGCAGCATGGCTAAGAACGAGCGATTTAGTCTGGAAAATCCAACTACGGGGCCTCAATTCCCCCAAGAAATCGGTCGTGAAAATGCATTAGCTCAATGGGAACCCTGACAGTGTATTTATCAAGTCCGGAATATCCATAAAGTCAAAATTTTTTTAGTCAAGCACCTACATGCCTGCTTTAGCGGCGGTTATCGATTCCATGAACATCGTCCGCAGCTTTGTTGAGTGCAGTGGTGGTGATTTTTGTATGCTTTGTGTTGTGAGCCAGCTGGAGAACATGGCACTTGGGGCAGCGAACTACTGCACCAAGCAATCCCGCATCAGTGATTACTTCAAAGTAATCTTTTTCAGACACGAAAATAAAAGTGATTGCTTTTTCTGGCAAGTTCTTGCTTCTTTTGTTCATTTCAATTAATTCAAAAATCCACTTAATTCGAAGAATTTTCGTTGTCTGGCAGCCTTTGAATTATCAAGGTTTTACTGTACATTGCAATCCACAAAAGATGAAGCACTGCTACCAACTGTGTTAGTGATACAGTGAATACACTTATTCTACCAAGGTCTTCTACGTTGGATGGCCCAGTATCAGAGGCCATGGTTGAACCATCATGCTGCAACAATGGTGTGTGGTACACACACCTTAGAGCTTAAGGCACGCTGTATTCACACATCAGGTAGTTGCATACAGTTGTTGCACCCTTCTGGCTGGTGCGCTGTGAAGCCTGCCATGTGCATCCAGTATGCGCCCATTCCAATTTAATATATCCATGTTCACTATAACAAGGCCCGACTGTATGCTTAAATTCTTTAGAATAAGGAACCAAACAAAAATTATGCTAACACTTTTTTTGCAACAATCACCTTCATCAGCACTGCTATCATCTGATGTGCTGAAGTCTTCCTCATAGAATGTGTTTGAATCTGAAGTGCTGAAGTTGTCACCATCTGTTGGGTGCTTCTGAATCCTCTTCAGCATCCCTGCCTGCATAAAAAAAATATAATAAGAGAGCACATATGGACCATACACAACAAAACTGCAATTAACGATATGTACTATGGGCCACTACTGTACAATAACCACTATGCCTACCGTATTTACACGATTGTAAGTCGACCCCTTTTTTTAAATTTGAAAGTCTGAAGTTGGGGGGTCGACTTACAATCGAAACCAAAACATGGCCCCGCCAAAAAAAGCCATACCAACGAGAGCTACAACGTAGTTACAATTTTATGTTTACTCTATGGCCCTACCCGTATCTTTTTGCTATCCCGCGTGTTTGTTCGCTTTTCGGAAGAGTTTTTCAACATTTTTGAGAGTCTTACAGTGCATGCAACACTCATGGGGGGGTGTCAATAGTTGATAAAAGCGCCGCTGTTCCCATTTGCGGCGGCACCCTCAGAACGGCGGCGCTTGCGGGGAGTATCGGTAGTTCATGGAAGAGCAGACACCGCTCGCGGGTTTCTCTTTCTCTGTTTAAAGGCATTGGTATTGGTTTGACTAACTTCTTGACGCGCTCCACTTCGGCTACGTGCTACTTCTACGCTTCCCCAGTCGTCATGAGTGCTGCAGGCCCACTAATCTTTCGGCACTCGTTCACAGCAGCGTTCAAGAGGGCTGCCATCCTTTACGCCGAAGAAACAAATCACTGTGCAGCGGGCCGCAATTTCGATGTTTCTAAACGGGTGGTGCGAGAGTGGCGACTGCAGCGAAGCGAAATTTTCACCTGTGTGACGGCAAGTGAGAAATTTCCCACGTGCCGAAGTATGGACGCTTTCCGGAGCTGTAGGCTAAGCTTGCGGCGTACGTCGCTGAAATGCATGATCGGTCCCTGCCAGTGAAGTGCGACGTGGTCATGAAATAAGCCCGGACCTCCGCCTTAATTTTAAGGTTCTGCTCCGCCGTGAGTACAACGAGTGGCTGGCGGCAGAAGACTGCGAAATTACGCCAACCGGACCTGTCAAAAGAGCCTCCCTGACGGCTGAGTGTGGTTGGGTGCATTTGGCGTGGGCTGCTGTTCTGCAAGATGTCCTGGTGCGGTCGTTTGCCAAATTTGAAATTTCGCTGGACCACGACGCGCTTTGGGACCGCAGCAACGATGACGATGGCAGCACTAGTGAAGACGAGTAGTCCAATGAGCATGTCAGCTACTAATAAATTTTCGTTATCGAATGCGCCCTCGGGTTTTTTTTTTTTTTTTTCCCCGATCAAGCGATATGGGGGGGTCGACTTACATTCGAGTCGACTTACAATCGTGTAAATACGGTACATACAGTCGCCGACCGTTTATTTGGACCTCACGGGGACTGCGAAAATGTCCGAATAAACAGGTGTCCGAAAAAGCAGATTAAGAAAAAAAAAAAGAAATCCTTTATTTCCACGCACTTATTCGGGCTCGGCAGTACGCTTGGAAGAAATCGTGAATACGCCGTTGCACGCTGTTCCGTTTACGCGCAATCAGATAAGCCTGAATCTCGGAGAGGGTCGTACGGTCACTATTAGCGGCTGAAAGCACAGTCACTACTTGTACATACACGCTCCGCATGCGACGGCAGCGTAGCACATGGTGCTCAGAGTCATCGTCCGGCGGTGCAGCAGAAACCTGACGAATGATCTTGCCGTCGTCGAGTTCTGCGCATTTCAATACAGCAGTGTCAGCACCGATGAAACTGTCAAATGAGACGGTGTCCGGAATCGCAATGCAACCACTGCGCAGGTCTCAGCAGAACATTTTCCGCGTCAGTAGGGAGCACATCGGAAGGCGACAAGTTGCCTCCCGGCACCCGCTTGCAGGCATTCCCCAGCGCAGTTTGCGCGGGCACTGTCGGCGCCATTAGACCTTTGACGCGATGTTTACGTATGCCGCGTTGGCTCACCGAAACCTCGACACAGCACACAAAGCAAACACCACCGTACCGACACCGGTCGCACAAACGAAAAAGCGGCCTGCTCGCAGCGTCAGCGAAGAAACAAATCAGCTGCTGGATTGTCTTGACATGGCTTACTAAGCTGAAACCGGAACTGCTGCAGAGCCACTCTATCTAACCAGGCAGAAACGATGATGATGAGCGGGGATTTCCAGTAGCGCCACTTCGTGGGGCAGCAAGACAAAAATGGCGTTCAGCAAGTCGAACCATGCACCGGCGGTCAGAGTCGGTGCATGGTGCTTTCGACCGACTCAAGGAGTGTCCGAAAAATCAGACGAGAGGTTGCAAGGTGTCCGAACTTTCGGCAGTTGTTATACATTATGGTCTATGGGGAGAATGACGGTGCCGCGAGGCTGACCGAATAATCGGGCATGTCCGAATTTTCGGAGTCCGGAAAATCGGTCGGCGACTGTACTGGGTGTTTCAGCAAACACTTTCAAAATTTGTCAAAGGTTGCCTATAACAGATAGCACAATTCTAGTTCATGAGCTGGTCTACTCGAAGAGGTGGACATTACCTGCACAGAAAAATTGAAATGCATAAACAACTAATTACCAAACATTTCCCTAGTTAAGTTTTTAACTAAATTACCTTTGGTGCATATTGCAATTTACAAATTCTAGCCGTGGAGTTTGCAAGGCGATTCGCTTGGAACGATTTCTCAGGATGACACCAGTTTTGAGATATTAATTCCTGAACGTTGTAGAGAAATGCATTGGCATTCCAGTTACTTTAACAAGACATCGTTTCATGCATTCAAGCAAAAAAGTAACTGGCACACAAATGCATTTCTGCATAAACAATGCATTTCTCCACAGCTCACTCAGTTAAGGTAGAGCTGATTGAGCAGTGTGTGATGGTGCATCCACTTGGCTTCGTCGCTTTTGCTGCCAAGTACACTGCACATCTCTGGAGACCTTAAAGTCCTCTACGTGCGGGCTGCGCATGCGCATAAATACTGTGACAGCATGACGGTGGCTGTGCCGTGAGTGTCTATAATAATTGCTATCGCAATAAAAGAAAACAGAATTTATTTCTGTAAGTGTAACCCTCTTCATGCCATTGCAAGATGTCCACATCTGCAAAATATTCAGGAAGAACCCTTGCATTTTGCTCATGCAAAGAAAATCTGAACAGTAATGGTGCAAACCACCTTGTGGTATAACAAGCCACCAACTTCTCAAATCAAAAGAATGCTCTACCTTGCGGTAAGAGACTGAGACGAGGTCAAAGAGCAGGGCAGGTAGGTTTAGCTGCATGAGCACCCGGACACATTTCCATGCACAGAAAGGTGTATTGATGTTGCCCAGGAAAGTGAGGATGCGCTCATCTGCACGGCTGGCCTCCCGGTCGCTCTCTTCAGGGGCCGCACCGGCTTCCAGCCGGAGCTCACCAAACACGCTGGTCAGAAGTGACAGCACCTGGTTGGCAAGTGCCACGGGCAAGACTCCAAAGCCCTGCTGGCTGCAGCCCAAGAAAGAATATGCAAGTTAGAATGAAGCTCTGATAAAAGCAGCAAGAACTGAATGACAGATATTGCAATGAAAGCCCAAGACTACATACAGCAGACTGCAACCAAATTAAGGGGCTTTACGTGCCAAAACCACGATCTGACTATGAGGCATGCCGTAGTGGGGTAATCCGCAAGTTTGGACCACCTAAGGTTCTTGAACGTGCACCTAAATCTAAGTACACGGGTGTTTTCGTATTTCGCCTCCATCGAAATGCCACTGCCATGGCCAGGACTCGATCCCGTGACCTCGTGATCAGTAGCCCAACACCATAGCCACTAAGCAACAACGGCAGGTTAGCAGATATGTCCACATTGGTTTAAACTTGAATTGGTGCACAGTACACACATACTTAGGGAAAGCGCAAGCAGAGTTCAAGAGTGCTGACTTCCAACTAGTTGTATGTTTATTAAAAGCTGAATACTATCTAGACTGGCAAAAAAGAAGGAAATAAGGCATGGGTCTGGTATACAGTGAGAGTGACTGATATATCAACTATCACTCCCTTGCCTTGTTTCCTTTTCTTTGCGAATGTATATACCATTCAGTTTTTCATGAAAATAAAACTTGGAAGTCAGCACTCTTTCACTGTGCCAATGCCTTTTCATAACTATGTGTGCACTGTGAATACATTCAAGATGCAATGTTACAAACTTGTCCTGTCTTCAACTCCTTGTTTAAAGCTGTCTAAAATTTGAACCAGAAGATCCATTTAGAAGCAGTATAAAGCAAATGCATGTAAATTTCAGTCAGGTCGAAAAATAAAATCAGAAATCAGAAAAGCCAGAGCTCACTGTTTCATGCCAGCAAGCCTATGCATTATTTTCTGGCATCAAATCCTCACTGAACTTGAAGCATATTATTTGCATTGAACCTGCATATTATTTGATCTGTTTGAACCAAATTTCCCTAAATTGGGTGCTGATGAGTGGTGTGAAAGCAGAGCTTGTGCTTGACTGAAACAGAGTGCACATACTGGTGTAATCACCACTCAAAAGCAACGGTGGGAATGCTTTCACGGTTCTTATTTCCCTTGCATTTATTACAGTGTGCACGCAGGGCTCATACAGGGGTTGTATGTGGAGGCAGATGGCGACAAATAGTCTCAACTTTGTCCAGAGGAAGGTTTACATTTATGAAGTGAAATAAACAGTCTGTTGGTAAACAAAATCAACATTGCTTCAATTGTTACCAGCATGCTAATCTTAACAATGGACAAAGACATTGGCCAGCTCATTGACAATGATATACATATCATCACCACCATCATCATTTATTAACCCTTAAGGACCCTTAACTTGGCATTACATAAGGGGGGGGGGGAACAATATTGAAATAACATATAATGGAGCGAATGCTATTAAAAAATGAACCAACTACGTTATAAATACAGAGCATGCACACACACACACAAAAAAAAAAAGGATACAGTAAAGAGCAGTGGAAAACACAAGGCAAGAAAAAAAAAAGGTAAAACACATCCTTCCATAGAAGGATGGGATGGAGCAATTAGGAATAAGCTAACAAACGAACACATACTTTGTAATAAGAGATTGACACCCAACCTACATTGAAATACAAGTCAAAGTATACAAAGCATAATGTAAATCAATATGTTCTATTGGACAATGCCTGTAACATAGAAATGGTGCAAGAAAACAAAAAATGCGTAGTTCAAGTTACTTAACAAAGAGCTCAGTTAAGGACTGCCTGAATTTTTCTGGATTTCTCTCAAGAGCAACTGCTTCGGGAAGGCAATTCCAGTCTTCAATGGCTGCGGGAAGAAACGATTTGTTGAATGCAAGAGTCGAACCATCAAGGCGTTGGACGCTGTTGTAGTTGAACAGGCGGCGAGAAGGTCGAGCAGATGGCAGTAACAGTGTACCATGCAGGTTAGAAAAGTGATATAGCTTATGGAACAAGCTGAGACGTGAGATTCTGCATCTTACTTCTAAAAGGGGTCATTCAAGAGTTGATTTAATGTGGTTTCGCTGACGTGTGTACTATAGTTTGATGAAATAAATAGGGCAGCACGATTTTGGACTGACTCGAGAGAGGTAATTAAATAATCTTGGTAAGGGCTCCAAATGGGAGAGGCATATTCATGTTTGCCCCTAACGAAGGTTTCGTAGGCTATTTTCCTTTCCGGGGGCGACAGTGGCGTAGCTAGGTCGTCTGGCACCCGGGGCCCATAGGTCTTCTGTCACCCCCCCCCCCCCCCCCCCCCCAGGTGTTGCCGGCGGAAAGAGGGCTGTCTTCAGACGTATATGACAGCCCCCCCCCCCCCCCCCCGCTACTGGCTCCTTGCACCCGGGGCCCCAGGCCCCCCGGCCAGTGGCGTAGCAACAGGGGGGGCCGGAGGGCCGTGGGCCCCGGGTGCAAGGGGCCAGTGAGGGGGGGGGGGGGTGTCATATACGTCTGAAGACACCCCTCTTTCCGCCGGCTACACCCGGGGAGGGGGGTGACAGAAGACCTATGGGCCCCGGGTGCCAGACGACCTAGCTACGCCACTGCCCCCGGCCCCCCCTGTTGCTATGCCACTGGGGACAGACGTAGTGTTCTTTTTAAGTAACCTAGCGACCTTGAGGTAACAGTTACAACATTCGAGATATGCTCCGACCATGTCAGTTTACTGTTAATGAGGACACCTAGGTATTGGTAGGAGCTAGCATGTGATATAGCTGTCGAATTAAGGGAATACTGAAAGATCAGATTAGTTTTTTTGCATGAAACAACCATGCATTTGCACTTTGAGGTATTAGGCTCCATCAACCAGTGCGAGCACCAAGTTTGAATTAGGTTTAGGTTACATTGTAGTAATGATTGATCACTACTGTTTGAGATTCGACTATATACAACGTAATCATCAGCAAAGAGGCGAATAGATGACGTTATTCTAGATGGCAAGTCGTTTATGAAGATAAAGAGAAGCGGGCCATGAACTGATCCCTGAGGGACGCCGGATACTACTTGTGCTGCAGCTGCTGCTGAAAGCTTACCGCCAATGACTGTGAACTGAGAACGTGCTGTTAGAAAGCCTTTGATCCATGACAAGGTAAGTGGGTCAAGTTTAAGACAACTGAGTTTGGCCATGAGACGACGATGAGCTACACGATCAAATGCCTTTGAAAAATCGTGTAAATGACGTCAGTCTGAAAAGACGAATCCAAGTTCAAGTTAAGGTCTGTAGTGAATTCGAATAATTGTGTTTCACATGATAATCTGGGGCGAAAGCCGTGCTGCTTGCGGAAAAAGAAAGAATTATTATTGAGATGACTGGCGACGTGGGAATATATGATGTGTTCCATTAGTTTGCATGCAACGTATGTCAGCGATATAGGCCGATACTTTGATGGGTCAGAGCGGTTGCCCTTTTTGAAAACCGGGGTTACTTTCGCAGTCTTCCAGTCATGCGGAATTTCACCTTCTAAAAGGGACTGCGCAAAAACTATCTGCAAGATGCGACTCGACACGTACTTAGTACCTTTATGGAACTTTGCAGGAATATTGTCAGGTCCTGGAGCACTCGAAATTTTTAATTTGTTAATGAGGCACAAAATGCCTTCAACTGTGATGACGACCGGCGGCACTGCACCAAAATTTGGTCTAGGCAGCGACAGGTTTCGGAGGTGAAAACAGACGAGAAATAGGAACTCATGACATTAGCCCGCTGATCAAGTGGAATGTCAGAGCCATCTGGATAAATAAGCGCAATGTTATGCAATTGATTCTTTGGTTTTAAGATACTCCAAAATTTTTGGGGGTTAACACGAATAATATTTTTTAGATCCTCATGATGAAATTTGCGCAGGCAATTCGCGTATTTCTTCCATTTAGATGCTGAGGACGATTTCTGAGCGACACGATACAATCTTTTTTTTCTTGCGCGATAGTCTCTTTAGCGAGTTGGAATACAGTCGAACCCGGCTATATCGAACTCGCCAAAAAACGCCTATCAGTTCGATATAGAGCATAATTCGATATAAGCCTGCTAAATAAGTAGTTGTCATAAAAGCACATACCATTTATAAAATCACTTTATTGATGAAACTAGCTTAGTTTCGCATGAAATAGTCCTGCATTTTCTTCTGCTTGGGCAGTTTCGCTGCGTGCGAGGCACGCACTTTTCCACTTTGTTTAAGGAGTCGGAGCAGCTGAGGCCGCAACATTCCGCATTCGCGCAGAAGCACCGGACTAGTGCGAGCGCACCAGTCACTTCGGAAGACGTGGGCCAAAGACAGTCGTTGCTTTCCTCGTTGTGCCCATTTTCACTTGCGCTCGGCACGATGTCGGCAATGTAGTCTTCGTTTCCGGACTCTCCCGTGGTCGCGACACCACCATTTGCGCTCACAAACTCGTCCACCGTTGATTCGTCAACAGCTTCCGGAAATTCTGACAGCTCGCTCCAAACTTCGGCAACACTGGCAATGGCTTCGTCGCATTAATCAGAATTTACAGTCATCACCGAGCACGCGGAAGTCGGTACGGCTGAAGCTATTTTGGATGAACCACTCGTATACGGCCGCACGTACGACTCGGGCGCCACGGGCACTACGGGCACCGGGTCGTGAGTTAGGCCGCTTTAGCCCTAATTTCCCCCTTCAAGATCGTGCCGAGAGTGCACCTCGGAATCTTGTACGTTGCGGGGACATCCGACTTGTCACCGCGTTCGACCCGATTTATGATTTCGAGCTTCGAAAGGCGAATTCTGCCGCTTCATCACGGCAACGCTGCGGGAGAAGGCGCACACAATGAATCAGATAAGCAGCGAGACAACTCGCACTTTCGCCATCTTGCACGACGAGGGCACAGGAGCCTCTGATTGGCTGTCTGAGCAAGCGGTGCGGGCGGGCGGGCCAGGATCATTTTTTGTAGGGGGGTGTCGGCGGCTCCGAGGTAGCGCGGTCGCGTAGGGAGAGCGGTTGGATGGAGCCGCGCCGCCGGGTTTTCCCGTCACCGCGAGGGAAAGCCAACTTCCGGGGGCACTTTCCGCCGCTTGACGTTCGATATATCGGGAGTCACTACTAGTTTTGTTCGATGTAAGCGTAATTTTTGCTATATATACTCATTGTAACTATACCGTGTCCAAAAATTGTTCGATATATGGAATAATTCGATGTAAACGGGTTCGATATAGTCGGGTTCGACTGTACCAGGGCTTGCCTGCATCGCCTCAAATGGAAATCAGAGGGACGTGTTTGTCAATTAGATGTTGAATTTGCTGTTTGAACAGCAACCAGTTATTGTTAACTGATCGTGAAGAAGCAGATTGACGAAAACATTCATAGAAAGATTCTCGTTCAGAGTTAATCGCAGAAAAGTTGGCCTTGTTGTAGCTCCTGATATATTTTTTTATTGGCCATATTTTTTGTTTATGGGAAAAGATAGGTGGAATGTTACGGCTTTGTGATCACTTAGTTCGATGGAAAGGGACACTGATGAAAATATACAGTCGAATCTCATTAATTCAAACGCGCTTAATTCAAACTGACGCTGTGGTCCCGTCAAAGTTATGTGTATTCCAATGGGCAAAAACAACTGGTAATTCAAACGCACAAGCATTTGCCAAAGGTTAATTAGAACAAACCACGCTCCGATAATGCTCTCAGCAGTGTGGCAAATCACGCGGCGGCGCCTCCAACTAGCATTGCTCTGACCTTGCTATCAAGGAAAACTTAGGAGAGACTGCTCAATGCCATGCACAAAGAAAAAAGTCACCATTTCGCCCAAAAGGCGAACAATCGATTACAAAGGAAAGTTAGTGAACAGCTATACTAAGTAAGCATAATAGTTTTATCGGTCGTATAAAGATGTAAACATAGGCATACTAATTCAACAAGCATGGTGTCCCATGCGCGCAAGCAGACATGAACACATCTTACTCAATGACAGCGGAAATTCGCTGTCAAACCGTTGGGAGTGAGTAAGAGCAGCAGCAGCAGCGAGCATCTATGCAAACTAAGCGAAAACACAGTGTGCGGCGGGCTCTGTACACGTCGCAGATGGCTTTCGAGCGAAATCTCACAGCGACGCCGACGCCAGAAATGCGCTTGGAGTGTCCATACAATTGCTATCGCAATAAAAATCCGTGGTTTAAAATTCACCTTCTCTCAAATGGCAAGGGTGCCATTTCGGTGTTGTACCATAATGCTCCAGCAGCTCAAAATGCACACCGGGGGAGGAATCAGTCCTGGGCTGATTTTTCGCAGCTCGTCAGGGCGGCAAGTGAGCCGTGAGCGGAAGCGACGAATGAGAGTGGCCCTTGCAGTGACGTACATGTGGGAAACTGTTGTCGTGCGGACTCACACGACTGCTCCATTCGTACTTGCGTCTGGTTCAGTTGGACTGCTTGTTTCGCACTATCGTCTGATTGTGTCAGCTCTCGCTCGCGCTTGTTTTGGTTGGCTTGGTTTGATGTTGTTCGTGCTTTATTCACAAAGTCTAAACTGACACGTCCCGATGGAAAGGTTGCTGGAGACAGTGTGCCGTATCTGATACTGTACAAGACAAACCCCTGAATACAAGGATGCGAAGGTGACACCCATTACCTCATTCTCCTTGTCTTTTGAACGTGGCGACGCCGCAACAGAAGGGAGCACACCAACCTGATTATGATCAGTGGCAATGAATTCGTCATCTTGATAAGACATGAATCATGTTAAGAACGCAGGATGAAGGATGTAAACACAGTGCCAATCTGTCAGCAGACAAAGGAGAAAGCACAAGAGCCCACAGAGGGAAGCAGTGGCGGAGGCCCAGTCCGGCCTCAGCAACTCTGCCGCATCGGTGGCAGAATTGAACTCTGAGGTTTTACGTGCCAAAACCACAATCTGATTATGAGGCATGTCATAGTGGGGGAACTCCGGATTATTTTGACCACCAGGGCATCTTTAACATGTCTCCAATGCACGGAACACGGGTGTTTTTGCATTTCATCCCCATCGAAATGCGGCCGCGGCGGTGGGATTTCATCCCGCACCTCATTCATGGTGCTTCCGTTCCTTCTTCAATGCCTTGCACTACGAAGGCTCAGTGAAGTAGGGCATGCCTACGACACTCCCCCTACTGAACATCACTGTGGCGCACAGTTCAAATTTGATTTTGGGTGTTTGCGTAGACGCCACTACGTCCGATTTTGGTGCCTACGACGCGGCAAACACGGTTGTCCTCAGCGAGCCACAGTTCACTCAGCCAGCAGACTCGGCACTTGGCCCACAGTGGCCGCGGTATCTATGCTACGTAGCAGATTGAAGCTACATGTAACTACAGTGCATATGCGCAGCGTTTGCTTTGGACACGACAGGGCTTGGGCACTCTCACGCTCATATCTTCCAGTCTGGCCATGCTGTATGTATGATGCGGACCGGCTTTGTCCTGCACCAGCTTGACCGACTGATAGTAGCCACATCTAACTTGCACATTTCGAAGTGTTGTCAATAGCTCAATACGGAGTGATGTCTGCGAAGGTGTCTAGCCAGGAGCAGCCAGGAGTGAGCGTGCACTGGCAAGCGTGTGTGTGGTCTGACCTTAAGCTTCGTGTGGTTTGAGAGCTAGTTGAGTGTTACTAACTGAAATAAGCGAGACATGATGGCTACGACACCGATAAGCAGAGTGGCCAAAGTTTAATTCCTATGCGGGCAGCCGAGCGTGACCGGACAATAGTCAGCTTTTTACGGAAGTACGTAATTATTAAAAGCAAATTTTCACTTACTTCAGCCTGTTTATTAAACTGCATCAATAAATATACACAGTAACAGTACGAAGAAGCAGATTGATCCAAGCACCCTTCTTTATTGAGGTCAGCTATGGCCAATAGCAGCGAAGTATGGGAATGTGCTATTATTACAAAATAAAGCGTCCATAAAAGAGTAGGAAGCAGACTTCTGCTGAAAATAGTATTTTAGAAAAAGGCGACTTCATGCACCGCTTGCGAGCTCCACGCACTGCACATGACTGCAAAATTTGGCTGAGATGTTGACAGCGGTATATGCTATCCGCAGACTTTTTTTTGTCAAGCCTGAGTGGTGGTTCAGAACCCCCTTAAATAGCTATGCTGCGGTTGAGAGGAAGCTTTAGCTTGGGGCCGAGTCCAATTTTGCTATTTAAATACCTGTAAAATGCAAAAATGGTTTCATGACACAACCGCTGGACCTACATGAAGGAAAATTTGTTCCCTTTGAGAAAGTTAAACTCAAGCAACTGTAAAAAGCAGAATTTTGATTTAGGACCTCTATTTTATAAGTTAAAAATTATAGAAGCACTAAGTTTACAAATCAATAACTCTGCAATAAAAACATATTGTGGTTCTGTAAATTGAATCTGTTAGACTATCTCAAGCGGACAAATTTTATATATGAAGTCACAGCTTACGTGGAATTGTTAGTGTTAATGAGGGGCTTGAAAAAAGTGCTACGCACAAATTAGCAGAATATTTTTGAGCCGTGTATCACACATCCCATTTGTACAACTTAGATGTATTATAGGTGCAGTTTACAGAGTTGTTATATCATTTTATTGCAGTTACAGAGCTTTAAACTTCATACTCGAGTTTTTTTGTTTAATTCTGCACTTCCATAATTTCTGGGAGAAAAGTTGATGGCATAAACTGAAAATTTTCTTCTATAATTACTAGCCTGTAACAATTTCTTTTACTAAATGCAATGAACCTCATTAAATCGGTATACTGGTTGCTGAAAAAATAGATTTCTTCATTCCCATAAAATTAGATAGGAGCTTCTGAGCAAAGCTTCTAATATTTAGAGCCAAGCCACTAACCCTTTCATGTTGGGTTTTTTCAGAGGTGACATACCCCCAGTGTGTTTTTTTTTTTCTTGGATAATATAAAACGAACACAACAGTTTATTTTTGGTTATGCAGAAGGGAAAAATGACACGGATAATGGTAAATCCGCTCTTAGTATGGTCCTCACATTCCCATCTTTGTTTTTGTATCTCCTGCCTAGTTTTGTTCTGAGGTGCACGTTCCTGCAATAGCACCACCGTGTCAGGGTACGAAATAAATAAGGACTAAATACATTCGACAGATGGCAGAAACATGCAAAAATGGTGGCCTTGCACAACAGCACAAATATTTGAATGAAGAATCCCTGCAAAGGGGCACGTCGCACAGTGTGCTAACAAAAACCCAGACAGAGCAAACCCAGAGAGAAGAGGAAATATGCTTCTATAAGAAAAATATTTACCAGATGGCGGGACTACCTCGGAGCTAGCCAACTTTGTGTTACTGTGCACATCCGACTGGAGAGACTGCAGAACGTATGGGTACATCAGTGACATGGCGGGACAGAAATGTGGAAACATACCAGTACGTCAGTGACATTGAAAGGGTTAAAGGCACACCCCTCTTGCAATGGCACCAGGGATGGACAAAGATACCATATTTACTCAAAAATAGGTCGTGCATGAATACAGGTCAATCCCTATATATTGTGCTCTCCAAGAAATTAAAAAAAAATTATCAAAATATAGGTTGACTTGCCAGGATCGGCGCAAGAAAATTGAGTACGACCTTAAATCTATGTTACCATATTGACATCGGCATTTCAAAATGGCCGCCTCGTACGTGCTTCGAGCCTAGCTATTGTCGCTTCCTCCATGTGCTGCAGTACATGTGCTTAGACATTAGTCTATCGTCTGTTTTCCCATTTTCTGCGTTTGTTCTATCAACACGAAGAGCCGAGTTCATCATGATGCCACATTTAAAAGGAAAGTAATCATGTATGCAGAGACTGACAGAAATCGGGCTGCATCACCGGTGTTCGGAGTACCTGAAACTTGCGGGACTGGCACAAACAGAAGAAGAGGGTTTTCGTGAGCAAAGCAACACGAAAGGGTTTCAGTGGACCGAAGCAGCAAGTATTCTACGACGATCCACTTTGGTGATACGATCGCCTCAGCCCTATCTTGAAAGAGATCTGCAATGGGGACAGTCTGCTGCGCATTGGGTTTTAACCACTTATAGGTGGCGTTGAAGCGAAAGGCAGCACAAAGTTCAATTCGCTCGCTGCTAGGGTAAAGGACTTTTTTCTTTTTTCTTTTTCTGTTACGGAAAACGGGTGCGCGTTACAATCAAGGGCACGTTAGAATCGAGTAAATATGGTATTTGTGTTTTGTGCGACGGCGGCTTCGACACATGGTGTCGACGTACATGCCAGGGCATTTTGGTTTGCGGCCTTAGCCCTCGCGGCTCCGGCGGCAGCATGGTTCCACATTGGAACTCCATTAGCTCGTTACTTTTGCTAGCTTTGATCACGAATATAGGTGGAGATTCTTTGGCCATGAATATATAGATTGATAGCTAATTATGGGTAACATTTCAGGGAAAAAAAGGTCGACCTATATTCAAACAGATACAGTACTTTGCAATTGTATCATGATACGATACAAGATACTCGGGCAACAAGTATTTGTGATACAGATGAAAATATACAGCAATTATTGTATCCGATACGATACTTTCCATTTGTATCTTAAGATACTTTGATACATTTGTAAATTTATTATAGTCTATATAATGTAGCAGCAAACACGTATGCAAAAAAAATGTTTGCTTGGAAATTTCTTAACTCCAACCAACCTTGTTTCATTTGCATTAAATGTCTGTTAGTATCTCAAAATATTTATCTTTCTGGCTCAAAGTATAATTTTTTCATTCCGAAACAATTTATTGGGGTTGCTTTAGCTTCTTAACATGAAAGCTCTTTATACGCTGCGCTGTCAGCGGTTTTTTGCTTGTTGCTTTTGTAAATTATGAGTCATTCTTCTGCTTGCCAACCAGCTAGCAGGTCGCCATTTAATTACAGGAACATCTATAGAAACCTCTGCACAATGGCACAAATACCGCTGTAGAGGTTTACCTTGTCTGTAAACATATTACCTTTTACGTGATACCAGATCACCGGACAGGTGTAGAGCAGCAAGAATGCTGGTAGCGCCATTTTTTTTATGCATTGTGTATACAGAGAGCACATAAAGCTGCAATGACCTTTCATATTCTACTTATCTGCTGGCATAAAGCATTTGTTAGCGACATATTCGTTTATATGCGATCTTTTTACAATTATTCTTCTACGAGAAAACTTGTGAAGCCCAAAAACATCTCATACGCATTGTAGTGGCACAAAGTGTCGCAAGATACCACTGCTATTCACACTACTGCCACTTACAGCTCTAATTACCTGGTGATTTGTAACAGTGAGAAATTTAAGGGTGAGTGAAAAAAACAAACAAATAGATATATCTAAGTAAAATAGAAAGGCGGTTCCATATCACACAATCACAGTGAATATGGAGATACACAATACAGGTGACACCACTAGTTGCTATGATATTTAAGCATGAAGTATTGTAAACTTATCTGTTAAGGTCAGACAATAGAAAATTCAGTGCCTGTGGAAATTCAGGTGGCTTAGTGGCAGCAGTATCAGCTTGAGAAGTGGAGTTCAGTCAAAGTTTATAGTTTCACACTGTGATGCTGCGATAGCAGTATCTTGTATCTTAAGATACAAACTACATTCTTTCATTTATCAGAAATACAGATACTGATACACACCTATGATACAGATACAAGATACCCTAAGAGTATCTAAGATAGTATCTATGATACATGAATCTTCGATACTGCACAGCACTGAATGGCACCGACCGACCATCACTACGGCGAAGTATGTTTAGCTCTCAAAACCCATCCGTTCATTACAACTCTGAAATAAAACCATGAAGCCGTCCATACAGCACCTGGTGGAGTGCCTACATTACCTATATGCTAGGCAGTAGAGCCGAGTTGGTGCTACCTTAAAGAGAAAAATTAAACTACCTTGTGCAGCACAGTGTTTCAAACCATCTTGGTTTAAGTACGAACCGAACTGTTCACTTCGTCATTCCATGAAATATTTCCACATGAAGCAGACACAAGCCTCCTATGAGCGCACTTGATTTTGAATGCCTGAGTAAATTATTATAACTTCAGTGTGTCTCACAAAACTTTTAGGCCTTAGACTTCTTTTTGGCTCTAATCATACGGTCAAAGAGGCATATACAGCCAAAAAAGATGAGCCGAGCAGATGTGTCAGGTTATCAAAATGAACCTGTCATAATTGTTCCTGAGGCAACATAAATTTGTGAATGATTGACCAGAGTTGAACAAGTAGCATTAAAAGGGGAACAAGAACTGGCCACTGCCTTTCCATATACAGTTGACTTCCGTTAATTTGACCTTGACAGGACCAAATAAGTTGATCTAATTATCTGGCAGATCAAATTAAACAAGATGCAGAAAAAATATTAAAACATTAAAGATCTCCGGCTGCAGTGTTATCAAACACGTAATGTAAAGGAAATGCAATGTACACCTATGGTTCTTTGGCTGCAGTGTTATCAAATAGGTAATGTAAAGGAATTGCAATGTAGACCTATGGATCACATAGGTATGACAAGAGCTGTGTATACAAGTTCCAAGTGAAGTCACAGGTGGCTTGGAGTGAAGTCTACTTTCAATTTTCTGCCTGGTGTTGCACCCTATATTGCTCAAAAAGTTTCCACACAGTAATTTTTTTTCTTTTCGTCAATTATGCTTATTCTCAACGTATTTAGCCCATTTAGATGGAAAATGCCCTTTTTTCTTTCTTTCAGGTATTTATATGTCTAGTAAAGGGTTAAGAGATATCACAGTAAGGGTGCTGGAATACTGAACCGCCTCATGGACTAAAATTTCAGTCCATAAGCATTCCTGTCCCAAATCCCAAATATTGGGAGAACGAGGACAGTCCGATGCTCGCAATTCTGTTCCATTTACAGCATTGCTACTGCAGCAAGGAATTAGTTACCATTGTAGATGAAACATATTACAGTTAAACCTCAATATAACGAACTTCAGTATAACGAAATTCTCGATATAATGAAGTATTTAATTTTTCATGACCTCAATATAATGAAGTGTTTGTATGCCAAGACAATAAATGGAAACTTCCGTGGACGCAGATGGTCAAATGAATGATTGAATGACAAGCAGCTATTTGCAAACGCACACCTCTTAAATTGAGCGCCACGTGACAAGAGCAACTGCTGAAGTAAAGCTGCATCATGTTCCGCATAAAGTCCAAGTATGATAAGATCCTATAGCGCCTTGCGCACTGTGTGCTTTAGGTGTGAGTGAAACAGAGTGAGGGTGAGAGAAGAAAGACGGATTCACGAGTGCTGCCTTCCCGCACGAGCAAAGAGGGGGAGGGGAGCGAGTTCGCGGTAAAGGCCCAACAACTGGCATGCGCCAGAAAGCTTCGGCACATGCCAACGCATCAAAAGCATTTGTCGGGAACAGAGTGACGCGTGGCAATGTTTCGCCGGTGTGCACCAATCAGAGGCTGTGATGCGTCGCCGGCATCAAGCAATCGAAAGCTGCGAGGCCTCCGGCTGCTATCCCTATCATGGCCGCTGATGCGAAGACGCCAACACCAACCATCGTTCGAGTTCCATGGACGCACGACACGCTTGACAGTGTTATGATAGTAGGCCGACGACGACATGACCGACAATTGTGGGTTGTGGCAGTGTGACAGGGATCAGAACCAACTTCAAACAATGCCGACAAATCCAACCTGCCCACTCGGTTCCGCCTGTCTCAGTGCGATCGTCTGCTAAAATATCCAACCGAATTCTGATTGCTGCAACGTCTGTGCTTGGTGTATGTGTATTTTATTGTGCTCAAAACGAATGGAAACAAGCTTACGAACTCCGAAGTCTGGATAATCAGCACTCGCCTACCGCCAATGTTGTTTACGTTACGCGTAGGCCCAGCATGTCCATCGAGTTCGTAACTGGTGAGTGAACAAGCCCAGCTGAGAAACTCTGTCAAAGGAAATGAATATTCAGTTCCGTTTGGTGCTGCAACGATTTAAAATAAGGCACTCCTGAATTCATGTGGTGAATGCACCATGCGGAACTTCGGGTCATGAAGCTCTGCGTTGTTTCTAGTGGCAAAGATAACCTTCGCAAGTGAAAGACACTAGTAGCTGAACAACGGGAAGTTTGTACGTCATCATCCATGTCGTCCGTTTCAGCTGACAGTGTTCCATTGTATTTGGCGTGTGAATTTAGTTTAGCAAGTTCATAGTATTCCTTGACTCACTTTCTTCAAGTGCATGCGTCTTATGGGCTAGTTGGGGAGAAATTGCTCTTGCAGCACTCAAGTACGCTGACGCACTGAAGGAAACATAACACAGCGCAGTCATGTTTGAGTCAGTGAGTCCTTATACTTGAGCACTGCAAAAAGAAATGATTTGTTTGCAATATGTGCATCGTGTGCAATGCATAGAAGGACCTGCATCATGCAAAACCTATGCATGCAGCCATGTATACCAGGATTGCTTCGATGCCTGCTTGAGAAGCTGCACGTACTGAGTCAATGAAACTGTAATTGGCTTTTTATCTTTCTTTTTCTTTATGGAAAGAGCAGATGGTGTCAGTGCAATGTGGGGAAGGCGAAAAGGTGTCATCAGTGCTTTGTGCAGTCGGCATGCTTAAACTGCCCAAATCTCTTCAGCTTCCACTAAAATGTTTCTCGCTTTGATACTATAGTCAGGAAAAAGATCAACTCAAAACCAAGTTCCTAACGCATCTTAACAGGATGTGTTTGATTAACAAGCTAACACTTCCACTGCAACATTATGCTGTTGTACAGCATATGCGCTTTAATTAAATAAATACATTCTGTAAAGGTGAACGACTGGGTTTATAATAACAAACTTTGTAGTAGCACTGCAAAAAGTGCTGCCATGCATATCAGCCACAACAAAGCTGCTGCGTGTCCAACCTACTTCCTCAGAGGAGCCCCTATGAAGACTGTTCAAGCCCTTCCCATTCTGCATGTAACATTCAGCCCTTCTCTCGACTTTTCCGCATGCGTCACCAGCCCTTTATCTAAGGATCGTCACATTTTTAGGTTTGCATCCTGTGTCTCACTTCTCTGTGGACCTGAGCTTTTCCGAGCACTCTCATTCTGCCACAGCTTGAATACTACTCGTCAGTATAGTCCTTGTACCAAACTCACATCGCTGAAAAACTTGAGCTTGTTCAGCGCTGGACAACATGCACCCTCTACTCCAGTCTTTTTGTCATCGCAAGCTCATGCGAGCCTACGAGGATTGTCTCAAAGCCCTCAAGTTACATGCCCTGCAATACCAGCGCAACATTGCACGTCTGTCTATTCTGCAAGGTGCTCGACGGCTCTCTGGACAGCCCCCATCTTTCTTCTTCAGTTCGTCTGAACATGCGGTCAGCACAGCCTGAGCCCCACCACGCTTGTACAGCCCGACACTGCAACTCCATGCTTATATCTGGCATACAAAGCTTTCTCTCCACCCCCCTGGCCATTCAGACTCATCTTCCTTGCGACCGGGCTGAACTGGCACTCCTGCATGTTGTGCACCCATCGACTGTTTGCATATGTGCTGTGCTCTGCAAATGAGCAATTGCATGTGCCTGTGTGTGTGTGTGTGTGTGTGTGTGTGTGTGTGTGTGTGTGTGTGTGTGTGTGTGTGTGTGTGTGTGCGCGCGCGCGTGCGTGCGTGCGTGTGTGTTTACGTGGAGGCTGAAGGGGGTGTCTTCTGCACTCTGCAAATTCCTGCTCTAGATGGCTGGCTATCAGACGCTCTACTGTACAGGCATCAACCTTTCTTTTTTTAAGTCTTGCAAGCTGTGTAGAGTGCCATGTTACCACTAAGATTACAGTCGAACCTGGATATATCGAATTCGACGGGGATCGGAAAATAGTTTTATATAGCAAAATTCGATATGCAGATATAGGCCAAAAAAGCACTCTCGATCATAACAAATTGTGGCGTACCGATTGGAACAGCTACGAATCACATAGCATGTGTACACAATATGAAAGCGCTTTATTTCACGGAAAAAAAATCACTAATTTTGGGCTGCTTTTTCCTCTGCGAAATGAAGTTGAAAACACTAGTCTCAATCTTCTCGAGACTGTCCAGGTGCGAGAGCCCAGTGCCTTCCATTTCGCCGCAACAGTGCCGAACCAGGCGTGTGCCGAAACATAGCTGCACTGACGCCAGTTGAGTGGCTGTGCACAGACGCGTTTCTTCGAAAACACAGTTGCCCTCGTCGTCGCTGGAATCACCGTCTTGAACGCCAGCTATTCCGGCCACAATGTCCTCATCAGCGAGGTCGGCTACTGCTTGAACTTGGCTGTCAGCGTTAATGAAGTCATCAACAGTCATTTCGGATGGGACGGTGCCGGGAAAATTGGACAAGTCGCGAAACGCGTCCTCTGTTAGATACGGGACCTTTTCCTGAGCCTCCTTCGAGTTCACCAGACCACATCGAATCGCGTTACACCTGATTAAGGAGCGCAGAAGCACATCTACCACGTTCCCGAGGCGCAGCATGTCCTAAACAAGTTGGCGTCCTCCACCTCGTGCGCCGCATGTGGAGCTACTCACTGCTTGACTCTTCCCGAAAGTGTAGCGAGAGCCTGGCACGGTTCCAGGTGACATGGGTCCCAAGCAAAGCTGCTTTGCAGCTCTGAAAGGTCGCTCGAAGACAAACCGTCTCCCCCCATCCGCCTATTGTGACGGCGCTTGCAAGCCACGAGGCAACAATGGCCGTAATGCACCGTGAAGCCCTGGGAGCAATCCCACCCGTCTGCATTTGTGACGGCAGTTGCAGACCAGGAAGGCAATACCGCACACAATTAATCCCTTGGACAATTGGAGCCCAAGGAGCGACCCTCTGAGCCAAATGTGACGTACTCGCACGGGCGCCTACCATTGGCCGAAAATTATGCCACCTGAGTGGGCTCGCCGATTGGTCGAACGTGACTTCGAGACACCGAAGGGGTTAAAAGCCGTCTCCCCCCCATTCGACGGGAGCAGCAGGAGAGCATTCCTTCATTCATCTCTTTCGAGCTTCTTGCCACGGGCCGCAGCATCCGAGTTGCTGCTGGCCCGTAATGACTTTATGACTTAATTTCTTTGTACTCTCACTGTAAATAATGTAAATAAACCTCCAGTTTTCATCCCAAAGTCCTCCTCAACCTCGGCCAACTCCCGCACCCAACGGCAAGGTCCAAAATCTGGGGGACAGCAATTGGGATTGTCCTCCAGATCCAACACCTCCAAGCGCTCATCGTCATCTAAAGCTTCCGGACATTCATCTCTGGCCACTTCAAGGCCTGCCTTGCCGAAACAGTTGGCTACTTCGGCCTGCTTCATGTTGCCCCAAGCGCTGGTAATCATCTGGATCGCCCCGAGCAGGTCAATCTTGAGATCGGTTCCCATGCGGAGGTTTACGAGGAGCCGTTGAATAAGTAGCATCTGATAGCCTACCTTGAATGCCTTTATGATACCCTGGTCGAGGGGCTGCAGTCTCACTGTGGTGTTCGGCGGGAGAAACTTCCGTTCGATGTGCTGTAGCTTGCAAGTCGTTTGATGGGCCGAACAGTTGTCTACCAGAAGGCAAACTCGGCAGCCCGACTTGCCCAACTCAGCGTCCCAAGCCTGCAGCCATTCAACAAAAAGTTGACGTGTCATCCAGGCCTTCCTATTACAGCCGCAGCAGATGGGAAGCTGTTTACAGTTATTGAAGCAGCGCGGTGACTTGCTCTTCCCGATCACGAATGGCCATGGCTTGCACGAGCCGTCCATGTTGGCTGCAAGCAGCACCGACACACGCACTTTGCTCATTTTACCGCCGTGACATGAGGTTCCACGAAGAGCGAGTGTCTTATTCGGCAACATTTGCCAAAAGAGACCAGTTTCGTCTGCATTGAAGATTTCTGCAGGCGAAAACTTCTCAGTGATCTTCGGCCACTCCTCAGAAAGCCACTGCTGCATCTCCTGGCTGCTGACAGCCCTACTTTCGCCTGAAATGGCCTTTCCTACAATGCCATGGCGGTTTTTAAACCGTTGCAGCCACCCAGTGCCACTACAAAAGTTCTCTTCACCAAGAGCCATAGCAAACCATTTGACCTTTTCGATTAACATCGGGCCATCAACGGGAATATTTTTCGCTAAGATTTCAAGAAACCACGTATAGAGTGCCTTCTCCACTTTGTCAAAAGCAGCAGGGCGCACACGACACGCTCCCGAGCGACTTTGCTCACCTGCTTTAAGCTTGATGTCCTGCTTGTTTTTTAACAACGTACTTAAAGTACTCCGCGGAATGCCGAATGCGTCTGCCACGGAGGACTTTTCTCCCTTCTCGACAGGCCGGATTACCTCAAGCTTTCTTGCAAAGTCCAGATTCTTCCTCTTTTTTATGTCCGCAGATGCCATAGCTCACCAGATGACCGCAATCATAGACTCTACACACGGCACGTTGAAACACAGGTACGCACAAGAAAATGCGCAATGCGCAGATGGAGCAGCCCGAGAGAAGCCTGCTCGAGCGGCAGTCAACAAGGCTGCGAAGGAACGACGAAGGGAAAAGAAAGAAGAGAACAGGGGAAAAGATAGGCGGAATATGCCGTCGAAGGTGTTGTGGGCGCAATTGCCGCTTCGCTATGCTTCGTATTTTGAGCCCTCTCTGGCCCTCTTGTCTCCCTTGGCCAACGAGCAACCGTGCTGACCCCTCACTCTCTCTTCCTTTCCCCAGGAAGCGTGGCTTGTAAACGTCGCCGCGTCTCCATGCCGCGCACTCTCTTCACTGAGCTCCAATGGCCTTGCCCAATGCACACACCGGCGGTACAGGATGAGTGAGAAAGCTCGCGCCAGTGGGGCGCAAGAACGGGGGAAAGGGTCTGCGTCTCCGTCGCTAGGCGACAGCCGCGCATGCGCAGAGGAGGAGCCTGCTGACTGACTCTGCGGAAATGTTTTCCCCTGAGGACCGGACACGAATGTCTTTGGGAAAAGCGTACCTTCCAGGGGCTCGGTGCGGCGTTGGTTGACGAAAATGGAATTCGATATACTACGCAATTGTCCTATACTTTTATATAGTACCGTATTTACTCGCATAATGATCACACTTTTTTGTCAGAAAAATTGACGCAAAATCAGGGGTGCGATCATTATGCGAGTTAAATTTCCCGCGAAAAGAAAAAAAATTTTTTTCGTCCCGTGTTTACTGCGGGACAGCAAAACAAAGATGGCGGCCGGCGGTGCAAGCCAAACGCACCGAACGCGATTTTTTCTTCTTCTCGTGAGTACATTACGTGCATTGAAACAGTTTCTTCCGTATCAGTAATGAATAATATCATTAATATCGGCAAGCTTGCGGCAATAATGTAGCCATGTCCTCTTTGAGGGGACAGAAACAGATGGGCACACTTAGCTGCCAGTGACATAAAAACACATGGTCGGCACGCTGCGGAAACTGCGGCATCTGTCTTTACTACTATCCTAATACAGCATGTTTTCGCTAAGGGTGGGTGAATATCTTAGCTGTGCTACAAGCGTCGGCGTATGAATAGGGCACACTTTTAAAGTATCAGTGTAAACGTGGCTACTATCGTTGGTGGCTACTATCGTTGCCGCTCGCGATTTGTTGCGTGCCCACGAGTGCAGACGAGAAGAATCGAAAAGCGCCTTTTTTGTTGTTGACCCCAACCATTATAAAGCCTACACATAATAAAGGCAAGTTTGGTTGCAGCTTTTTTTTTAGTCATGGAAGTGCGGAAAGTGATGAAAGTAATGAAATGAGGCATCTACTTAAGAATGTTGGGCGTGCAGACTGCTTGGTTTGTCTTGAAGAGTCGTTCGCGTAGCATTCCACAGATGGTAAGCGCGATCATTATTAGCTAGACTTGGCACACAACATATTGCTGCGGCAAGTTCGGGGTGCGATCATTACATGGGAAATTAAAAGAATAGAATTTTGACGACAAAATTCGGGGGTGCGATCATTACGCGAGTGCGATCATTATGCGAGTAAATACGGTATTTTCAAGGGAGTAATCTGTGTGTTCAATATAGCCAACAATTCGAAATATGCGGGTTCGATATATCCGGGTTCGACTGTATTATTATCATTATTATTATTATTATTATCACTACGACTACATTGAATGTGTCGAAGCCAGCGTGACACGTAATTCAAAATATTTTTGCAGCTTTGTGTGCTCTCACTCTTCTAAAGAGAGTGCCAAAGATGTACCATATCTACTCGCATAATGATAGCACTCTTTTGCAAAAAAAAATTGCCCCAAATTCAGGGATGTGACCATTACGTGGGTTAAATTTTTTGCGGAACGAAAAACATTCTTTTTTTCTCCCACATTTGCTGCTGGACACCAAAACAAAAATGGCAGACGGCGTAGCAAGCAAAACGCGCTGAACACTATTTTTTTTCTTCTCACAAGTACGTTATGCGCATTGAAACAGTTTCTTCCGTATCAGTAATGAATAATATTGTTACTATCGGCAAGTGTGCGGCAATAACGCAGCCATGATTACTTTGAGGGTACAGAAACAGAGATGGGTGTGCTTAGCTGCCAGTGACATAAAAACACATGGCGGGCACGCTGCGGAAACTGCGGCATTTGTCTTCACTACTATCCTAATACGGCACGTTTCCGCTAAGGGTGGGCGAATATCTTAGCTGTGTTACAAGCGTCGGCGTATGAATAGGGTACACTTCTAACATATCAGTGTATACATGGCTACTATCGTTGCCGCTCACGATTTGTTGTGTGCGCACGAGTGTAGATGAGAAGAATCGAAAGGCGCCTTTTTGTTGTTGCTGTTGGCCACAACCATTATAAAACCTATAAATAATAAAGCCAAGGCAAGTTTGGTTGTAGCTTTTCTTTTTTTCATGGAAGTGTAGAAAGTGATGAAAGGAATAAAATGGGGCATCTGCTTAATGTTTGGTGCGTGCAGACCGCTTGGTATGTCTTGAAGAGTCGTTCGCGTAGCATTCGACAGCATTCGACAGATGGTAAGCGCGATCATCATTAGCTAGACTTGGCACACGACATATCGCTGCTACAAGTTTGGGATGCGATCATTACACAGGAAAGAAAAAAAATCGAATTTTGACGACAAAATGCAGGGGTAAATGCAGGGGTGCTACCATTATGCGAGAGCGATCATTATGCAAGTAAATACGGTATGTCTTCTTGACAAAAATGGAGATATCTCGAACACTACTGATGCCTTTACAGGACATTTAAGTTCTGTATATGGTGTAAAAGATGCTTCAAGTAATCCTGGCACGCTGTGTACGCTATCAGTCAATGAAGACCTTGTTTTCAAGTGTATGAAGCACGCATTGTTTAACTGTGCGAACAGACGGACCACAGAGACAGCATGGAACAAGGATGGGTGCAGACCTTGTCCCATGCTATAAGCCACTGCTGCAATGCCACACTGCCACTCTTGCACCCGTCCTTGTCCCATGCTGTCTCTGTGGTCCGTCTGTTCGCGCAGTTAAACAATGTTTGCTAATATGTACCAATTCGCCCAACAACATCTTCTTCTAAACTATGTATGAAGCACCTCAGACTTTCCTTTTCTTTTGATGCTGGTGGTATTTCTTCTGCAGTGCTTAACCCTTTCAGATGCTCTCTACACAACTGTCCACAGCAGCATAGTGCATCAACGTGATGAATGTAACAATATTTAAAATGTGTTGCACACATCTTGAAACATTATTGGAACTGTGCTGCAATCTTGAATAATGTGCAGAATGTACAGAATAAGTGCGATCATCATTGGCTAGACTTGGCACACGACATATTACTGGGGCAAGTTCGGGGTGCGATCATTACACGGGAAAGGAAAAAAAAATCGAATTTTGAAGACAAAATTCAGGGGTGCGATCATTATGCAAGTAAATACAGTACTTGTTTTGCTGGGCAAAAGTTCGCCCAATAAAGAGTTAAATTTGTAACTCCCAGTTTTTGACTCTGCATCATATTCTTCGCCGTCACTACAACGTGACTATTTTTCAATGATACTTTGCATGCCTGAACTTTACGTAGTTGGCTGTGCAATGAGCCACCAAAAAGGAAATAGTACGACAGCTTCTGATATGGTATGGCATGGTCGTGCAGGTGTTTGCAAAGCAATCTTGTAGACAGACGATGACGCGAGCGCAAGCGCTGATGTCGATATTTTGTGCACTATTGTTACTTCAAAGGTAAAAAGAAACTTGCTGCAGGTATACATTAATTAATTCATTCATTCATTTATTAATCAAACCTGTTTTTCATATCTAAAAGAGTATACAGATCCCTGACCTATTGTTTCAAGCTCAGTTTAGAGCATGCTGTTTTAGGGCGGATTTTGACGGATGAAGACAAAATAGTCCAGCAACAGTGCGCCTCAGTCACTGATACATAAGCACTGATGACAAAAGCACTGATGCGTCGGCACGCATCAGTGCTTATGTCCAGTGGTTGCGTGCCCTTTTCCTCCTACTAACACGAAGCGACGCATTCGCTTGTTAGCATGTGCCGAAGCGTCCTGACGCATGCCAGTGGTTGGGAAATGTGCTCAAGGGGGCGGGGGGAATACGTTGGCGCGCCTCTCGGCCGTGGCTGCACATGGCTATAAGCGCAGCTGAGCATATACGCAGCCACGCACCTTACTTTACAGGTAATCTGCTGCGTGTTCAACGAGTGGGCATGCCAAGACGGCAAGGCAACATGTAAGCTACCTTACCGCTCGACTAGTATTGGAGGTTGCATGATCTCGAGTTTTGGTGACCCGTTGGAGCGAGAGGCAGACAAAGCATTTGCTCCCCACCGCCGGTGCTTTTCCCAATAGCGCCGTCCCAGTGTGGGTGATGCTATCAGCCACGGGGCCAGAGTGCACGTGAAAGTGTGGCTGGCTTCGTTTAATCGGTACTGCCGAAAAAATATTGTTGACGTACGTAGCATGAAACCATATCATTCGTTGCCGACTCCCAAATTTATCAAAATTAATTGTTTTCTCATTTAGATTTGCTTTTTTCAACTGCCCGATAAGTCGGAAAATTCTGCGGCCCCTTTTCATGTAAGAAAAATTGATCGGCAACTGTACTTATTTGCAAAAAGGTCGAATTTCAATTGAATGAAATTTTGATATACCGAAGCAAATTGATTTTACCGACTTCGTTACACTGAGGTTTAACTGTATTACAAAATAAGTCGCTATGTATATGGCAGTGTTCAATACTCCACTCACATGCGCAGAAGATTCTGTTTGAGGCCACTTGACTGGTCCCTGGTCCTGGTAGGCGTCTGGTCCAAAGGTCCTCGGCTACTTTTGGCTCCTGCACCTTCCTTGCAAATACCTCGATCGAGGAATGTGTTCAAGCTCAAAATCACTTGCAGGCCTCTGAGCAGCAGCCATGATGTCAACACGTGCAAGTTCTGCAGCACCTGAGCACACCAGTGAGTGGCAAAATACAATCAATTAAAGGTGCATTGCACTGCGAAGCCATTGTACTAAATGCCAAACAGAAAGCAGTGACCATGCTGTCGAAGGTTCACTAAAAAATAACACAATTTTTTCCCTTATACTTACAACATACTTTATACTTTATACATTTAACGATTTAATATCTACACACACAGCACGCATACCCTTTTCTCAGTATGCCATGTCTTCCACATTTTTTACTATCAGTGCATATCAACTGTTATTTAGCTTTATGTCCATGTCACATGAAAAGGCTCACTTACATGACCGCCAGCTCTTGTTGACGACCTCATGGTAGATGCAATAATATTGTAGATATCAAGCTGAAAAGAAATCAAAATAATCCCTTTATGCACAAAAAAAAATTATATTTCTTAGGCATACAATTTGAGCAGTGTCGTGTGGGTATTCATATTTCTGAATAGTAGTTTCAAAAATTGTGCCATTTGATATTCGTTTTGGAAAAAATTTTCACATTAAATTTCTCATAGCGTTCCCAAATATGCATTACATAATTAGATTCACTATATTCGGCTTCGCCGAAATACAGTTTTGCTATGCGGCGAAGCATATCTATCGTGCAATGAAAGCATATTACAAGTGGAAAGGGGATACTGTGCGTCAACAGTGCGGTAACTTAGGCCGGTTGGTGCATATCTTTGAGAAGACAGAGTCTCCATTTGCCCCGTTCATAAGTTTCATTTCATTGCATATGGGGCACTGTAATAACGCCTAGTATTAGCCTAGGATGCACTCCTTGTACACGTGCACATGCAGTCTCCAGCCATAGAATGAGCACCGAGAAGTCAAATATAGTGAAACCCCATCGATATGGTCCTTGCTATAGCGTTTTCCCAGCTGCTAGATAGCGTTCTTGCAATCCCGACCTAGATTCCATTGACTCTCATGTGTTATGTTCGCATTTGATACATCGCCATTCTGTAATGTTACCACATCCTACATTGCGTTTGAACTCCGAGGTCACGTAAATTTCCTCTTGCATGTTGCAACAAGTGACTGAAATTAGCAATAAGTGACCAAAGTTGCACAAGCCAGGCACACACAAGCATCGGGAGAAAACATGCAAAGAGCAGTTGGTGAAGCACGCGAAGAAGTGTGCATCGGTTAAAACCTACTTCGTCCTTAGACAAAACAATAAATTTTAACATGGAGCACTTCCTATGCATACAAGTTTGCACAACAGCTATTTGATATTTCATTTGAAAATGTTTCTCTCGAATCACTATTCACTTCAAATTTGCTTCAAACTCATTTAAGATTCTCACATGCCTAAATTTGGGGTAGACAAATTTAGGCATAACCTAAAGAATTACATTACTTTGAAAAACAAACTCCTATTTTAGTAAAATTGAAAGTGAACAGCATTGAATAGTAGAGAAAGAAAGCCAGGTAAATGTTTCTGAAATACTACACACTAAATATTATCCATGATATAGCGTGTAAGTGCGACTGAACGAGGACATAGAAAGAAACATATGCAGATACAGCACTACTTTCAACTACAGATTTTATTTTAACATGCATCAATAAATATATACCGTACGAGTGGAAACAAACGAGACGGCTAACAAGAACATTCAGTGGTGCATATTGATGAACCGTACACATGTCCAAGGCATGGTCAAAACATACACAGCAATAGTTGCAACAATAAACCGAGGAATTGTATCTCTTTTTCAGATAGCGACACTGATGGCTTGCTCACACACCTTTCCTCTAATTTTGCAATTTCATAGGCCTCCACAATCTCCCTTGTTTTCCTGCTATGAGCCCTATACAAAATAGAAGTACTTTCAAACATGGGCTTGCAGGGACAATCTCGGTAAAGAATGCCCAGATGACCCAAGTTACTCTAGTGACGTTATGCTCTTTTAGTCTCTCACTGATGCATCTGCCAGTTTGACCAACATACGTTCTTCCACACAAAAGTGGAATGGCATAGACAACGTTACGAGTGCAGGTTACAAATTGTCTGCGATGTTGAGTACAACATTCGTTCCTTTTGTTATTCTCTGAATTAACCTGTTTGCACTGCTTCCGTAGACGCTCAGGGGCAGAGAAAACCGTAATGTAATTATGGGGTTTTACGTGCCAAAACCACTTTCTGATTATGAGGCACGTCGTAGTGGAGGACTCCGGAAATTTCGAACACCAGGGGTTCTTTAACGTGCACCTAAATCTAAGTACACGGGTGTTTTCGCATTTCGCCCCCATCGAAATGCGGCCGCCGTGGCCGGGATTCGATCCCACGACCTCGTGCTCAGCAGCCCAACACCACAGCCACTGAGCAACCACGGCGGGTTAGAGAAAACCGTGTACGCCCCTGACTTTGCTGCTATTCTTCTGAAATTATATGAAATACAATGAATATATGGTACCATGGCAACTTTTCTTTCCTCTAGCAGGGATACTGCTTCCCTTTCATGCGTTTTTATATTTCCGGCTCAAGCCCGCTGCAACTGAGGTGAGCATATGCATTGGGTAACCAGAATCTGCCAGGCACTTGGCCTGATCTCTGAAACTGGCTTCCACTTTGTGGTCACGACTTCATCAGAGAATTATTGAAACATTGTTACTATTGCGTGTTTTACGAGTTTTGAATGAGCAGAATGAAATCTTAGGACTGGTTTATTGCCTCTTGGCTGATAACTCCAGCAGACCATTTGTGGTGAAAAATACAATCCCAAGTCAATCGACGACCCATTTTTGGTAACTAGGTCTGAACAAGTGGTGGAATTCTTTAATGACTGGCAAGACAGGAACCTTGTTGCTTTTTATATTGACTTAACAGACCTGTACTATTCTCTCCCGCAAAACGCTTGCGGTTTGACTTTTGACAGACTTTTAGAACTTAGTTTTTATGTTAAATTGACTTAGGCGGCTAGGGAGTGCCATGTTGTCAAACAAAAAGATGGCATATGCATTGGGTCATGTATTGCTCCCTGCTTAAGTGACCAGGTTCTTGATGAACACTTGAAAAATAACACCGATGTCGTGAAAGTGTTCAGATTTGTTGACTATTTTTAGTTATTTTGAATAACGAATCAGATAATTTTGACACCATGGTTTCAAAAACAGTAATCTCGTTCACTGAAGTGTTGTCTCCTTTGTCATTGATGCATGAAGTCCCTGTAGGCCATTTCATAAGATTTTTAGACTTGGGATTGTACTTTTCGCCCCAAAAGGTGTGCTGGAGTTATCAGCCGAGAGGCAATAAGCCAGTCCTATCATTTCGTTTCACTCTTTTGAAACTCGTAAAACGCGCAATAGTAACATCGTGTTTTAATAATTCTGTGATGAAGTCATGTGACCACAAAGTGGAAACCAGTTTCAGAGATCAGGCCAAACACCTGGCAGATTCTGGTTACCCGATGCATATGCTCACCTCGGTTGCAGCGGGCTTGAGCAGGAAGTATAAAAACGCATCAAAGGGAAGCAGTATCCCTGCTAGAGGAAAGAAAAGTTGCTGTGGTACCATACATTCATTCTATTTCATATAATCTCAGAAGAATAGCGGCAAAGTCAGGGGTAGACACGGTTTTCTCTGCCCCTAAGCGTCTACAGAAACTACGCAACCACGTTAATTCAGAGACTAGCAAAATGAATGCACGTTCTACTCAACATCACAAACAATTGTAACCTGCACACAAAGCGTTGGATATGCCATTCCACTTTCGTGCAGAAGAATGTATGTTGGTCAAACTGGCAGATGCATCAATGAGAGACTAAAAGAGCATAAGTATAACGTCACTAGAGTAACTTGGGTCACCTGGGCATTCTTTGCCGAGGTTGTCCATGAAAGCCCATGTTTGAATAGGGCTCATAGCAGGACGACAAGGGAGATTGTCGAGGCCTATGAAATTGCAAAATTAGAGGAAAGGTGGAAAGGAAACGCCATCAGCGTCGCTATCTGAAAAAGAGATAAGATTCCTCAGTTTACTGTTGCAACTATTGCAGTGTATGTTTTGACCATGCTTTGGACATGTGTACAGTTTAACATGCACCACTGAATGTTCTTTTTTGCCATTTCGTTTGTTTCCGCCCATACGGCATATATTTATCGATGCGTGCAAAAATAAAATCTATAGTTGAAAGTAGCGCTGTCTCTGTGTATGTTTCTACATCCTCATTCAGTCATGCTTACACACTACATCATGGATTCAAACCAACTAGCCTGCCAACGTGTTTTACCTAAATATTAAATGTACCTTCTGGCCAAAGCATCAGAGAGAGGCTAGAGGGGTTAAAGTATCAAGCTAGTATAATCCGATAGAAGTTATAGAAGCAGCTTGGATAGAAAATAAGATAGAAAAGTGTGGGTAATTTTGCTTGCTCACTGTTTCTGAATGAATAGTGCCATGCAGAGATTCCTTGAAAAGAAACAGAGTCACCAGAAGCAGAAGCGCTGTCGGGTCCTTGCTACTCTATGTCACACTTGCAAATCTCTGTCATTAAAAAGCCGTGGAGGAAAGTGAGATAGCATTTGCTCCCTTTCATAGGCTTTTAAGCAGAAAGGATGGAGTGGTTGATAAACAGGAGTCAGCAGTGGCCAAGCACAGAGTGGCTTGCTTTCCTTCAATAAGTTAGCGTGTCTCATTCCCACTGTGTTTATTTCTTTACTTTCATTGTTTGAAGCATGTTTCCATAGCACAGGAGCTAAAAAATGCTGTAATCATGGAGGTGAGGTGCACGTAACACAAGTTGCACTTGAGTGAGACGCTCCTCAAGACAACTTTTCTTTTATTATTTATACTAGAGGTTTCAAAATTCAGACAGTTTTCTATAACGATTTCAAATACAATATTTTCCGGTCTATAAGTCACACCTTTGTATAAGTCACATTGATGTATAAGTGGCACTGGTGTATAAGTGGCACCGGTGTATAAGACGGAACTGGTTATTCAGTAAGTGATTAAAAAAAATACAGTGGCGTTTCACACCGTGAACGTGGGTCACGAGCAAGCGTATCAGTGCCATTCCTACAGAATTTCGATAGCAATGACATGGACACTCCAGGCACATTTCTGCTGTCGTGGTCGCCGCAATGTTACATATAAAGTCCAAGGGCAATAACATCCTCCCCGCATGCCATATGCTGCATGTGTGAGTGAAAGCATGCGACGGTGAGCGAATAGCACAAAAGGAAGGAAAGCGGGAAGGCAGCGCGGGAGGGAGGGGGGGTGGCTTGTACTCTGGTAGCAACCGTGTAGTTTGCACAGCAGTGCGCACCGTATCTTGAAAGCATCTGCAGATGCGACGACTTTAGAGTCCATCAACTCGCGGTTGGCCTGCCGAAACTTACGTTGCTGCTCCGTCCGTCTCGGCAACCCGATCATGAGAAGAACCCGATACCTCCATACCACGCAGAAAATCGCAATTGCCAATGCAGGTCAACCCAGCACGCTTCGCATAACCACAGCATCCAATCCGATTTTGACAGTTTTTTCCGGGGTGGGGGTGGGGGCTTATATAAGTTGCTTCGCTCTACAAGACACCCCTATGAAAAATTCTGAAAAATAAAATGCTACTTATACACTGGAAAATATGGCATTTCATAGTTATTGTGTAGCTGCTGTAGTTTTTGAGACGCGATACACAATGGCAAATTATAGTCATTTTTGGGGGGCCTTTTTTATGTACTAAATTTTCACTAATCCTCGTGCTGTAGCTTGTTTAGTTCTTTGTGGATCGCAAAGTGAGGATACCCAGCCAAACAGTATGTACAATTACTAGAATTAGGCAAAAAAATTAGAATATGACAACAATTTTTTTTTTCAATTCCCTGAAATATAACCTTGTACTTTCGAAACTACTTGAAATTGCAATGTCTCCCAGCAGTAAATATCAGCACCGCACACACAGTTGAAGCTCGCAATAACGAAATCAGCAGGGAATGCAAAAAAACTCGCTTTCGTGAGAATTTTGTTGTTGCGAAATTGGAAAGCAGAGATAGGTGATGTGTCGCAGAATGAAACTTTACTGTCATAATTCCGTTAGCCTACTTTGGCAAGCTTTGCTCGATGATATAGAACTGCACTGCCGACAGCACAAAGTGTGCTGCATGCGCCGATCAGCAATTGCAGCATTCTGGTGGAGCAGTATTCTCGGTAAGTTGCTTTCGGAGATACTATCAGTTTTGCAAGATTTCGCATAACTCAGCACCGAACACAGAGCAACAGCGCTCCATGCATGCAGCAGCATTTCTCCAGTGCACTCCATAGGCATCGACATGTCCAGTGCCTGCACATCGGTGCAGAGGGCGAAAGTGATCATATCTCATATACCCGAAGGCAATAATAATAATATTTGGGGTTTTACGTGCCAAAACCACTTTCTGATTATGAGGCACGCCGTAGTGGAGGATTCCGGAAATTTTGACCACCTGGGGTTCTTTAAGGTGCACCTAAATCTAAGCACACGGGTGTTTTCGCATTTCGCCCCCATCGAAATGCGGCCGCCGTGGCCGGGATTCGATCCCGCGACCTCGTGCTCAGCAGCCCAACACCATAGTACCCGAAGGCAATCGATCGTGATTACGGCCCCTTTGCACAAATCTACATCCGGTGTCAAATCCGCATGCAATGCCTGCCGGGTGGCACCAAAACCACTGTTCTTGAAGAAAGGGATGCGCATTCCCGGACAATCGGTCAATCATGGCCCGATGCGTGGCACTCCATACTGCGACCGCCATCTCAAGCACCGTAAACAATTCCACGTCAGTGGCACGTGAATTTCTTTGTTTTTGCTGCCTTTTTCTCACTGAGGCACACATTACGCACTGCATTAGGTGTGCAAAAACTGCCATCACATGTCGGTAGCTACATGCGTGCCACTTCAAACAGGCAATCAACAAACAAGATGGCGGCCATGACATGTTTCAATGCATGCGATCACTTCTGGCGTTTGGTTGTTTTTGTAAACAGAAATGGCAGTGCCACACTAGTGTAATGTGCTGGTGTGTTACGCAATTTTAGTGCAAGGCAATCGCATTTGAGCACATTTTGGAACCTGCTAGCCTTGCACAAGTAGCTAATATGCAGGGTTATGTTCCAGCAAATTTAATTGATGCAGGATTGTAGAACGATATTTCATTGTTGAAAGGCACAAAATAAATTGAATCTTATGGGTGTTCGCCAGGCATACGAAAATATTTCGTTGTCGTGAGAATTTTGTTGTTGCAGGATTTTGTTATCGGGGGTTTAGACTGTACCTCCAAGTGTACGTATGAAAAATTTTGTCAGTGTTAGACGAAGTGCCCAAAGTTATTTTCATGGGATTGTGCAAAAAATTAGTTCAAGTGTCCAAATTCTTTTTTCATTGTTGTAGTAATTGTATGCGCTGTTTGGATCGATATCAGCACTTTGCAGTCTATGAAAAGTTATATAAGCTACAGCACAATGCTTTTTGCGAAAATTTATTACACAATAAAGTTGCTGCAATATCACTATATTTTGCCAATGTGTAGGACATAACTCAAGCTACTATAGCAGCTACACAAAAGCTAATGAAATATTTGAAATATGCTTGAAGAACTCTATAATTGGGTGAATTTTCAAAGCTCTAGTACATATATTAACAATGTTTTTTCAAGGAGCGTCTCCCCTCAAGTGCCTGAAGCTCAGCCCTCAATATCAGTCACATGCTTAGGCTGCAAGAAGGATCTGCTTTTACGTAGCATCCATGCCCCAAATACTTCTGTGATGACCCACACGTTTTTGCAACTAATATTTTATGCCCACTACAACATACAGAAAAAAGGCAAGGTTCACTAACACAAGCCTCAACAACACGGGCAGCAAGTGCCAGGTGCCCTTCATCATCCCAGCAGGGGACTCCCTTGGTAGTGCCGGATGCAGGCTGGCTGCTCCCTCCAGATGAGGACACGCCCAATACACACACAGCCTGTGTCACGGCCACGGCCATGTGTCCACATCCCAGGGCAAGCCGCACGAGCCGCTGCAGCCGCACTTCACCCAGTGGCTCCAACACGGGAAGACCCAGGCACTTGCACACTAGAGCTATGTCTGCAAACAATGATTTCCTGAAAATAATGGCATAAAACATAGTATCTTACTAACACCACACTGGTTCAACTTTTACAGGTGCTAGTAGTTCATCAAATAGGATGCCTAAATAACTGCTTCACACAAAGCCCATTACGCTGCAAGCATTCTCTTTCTGAACTATCACAATCTGCTTCTCAATATAACTAAGGCCTGGGCCCTCTTCAGACACAATATTGTCACGTAGTGAGTGTGAAGAACCACAGTGGCACAATACAAGTCATGAAACTAACTGTTTATTTGGCGAACCTGTGCCCAACCAAACAAGTGACGCTCAGCACTATGATAGCGGTGAGCACACTCGTCGATTGTCGAAATCTGATCTGCAAATCAAGCACGGCGGCTATTTTACTCGTCAAAGGTTCCAGTGTAATCACTGGTGCCCGTATGCCTTCCAGAAAGTAGTTAAACCTTGATATAACAAAGTCAGTAAAATCAGCAACTTGCTTCATTACACTGAACTTTCATTATAATGAAGATCATTTATGCAAATAAGCACAGTTACCGATGGATTTTTCTTGCATGGAAGAGGCCTCAAAATATTCTGAGTTATCGGGCAATTGAAAAATAAAAAAACTGGCGGAATGCATCTCACGATGGTTGTCGATGGTTAATGCATTTCACAATGAGTCAATATACTGGCAAAAGGTACTGAGATTGATACCCAGTACTGCCACCAAAATGTTACGCGAACAATGGATTGAACACTAAAAATGATTTACAAAGTATATTTACAAAAACAACTGCAGCACTGGCCATTTCAGCCGACAGCTCGAGCCTCAGGTGCAGTTTGTCTTCTTTGTCAGGACAACTGCGCGCATTGTCTAAAAGAAACGCGCAATATGCATGTAGCAATATTTACACAGTATATTGCTACCGTCGAAATTACATCTGAGACGTGTACTGCAGCAAGATTCCTCTTTCACACTTCCCCACGAACACTCGGTACTATCTTGAACCATTACCACGAAGCTTGCTCATGGCCTCCGAAATGCACTGCGCACCGGTGCATGTGAACGCTGAGAAGCGAGTCATGCAGCAACCAAGGTCCTCTTGCACTTTTCTGAAACACCGCGCCATCTAGTGGCACTGCCGAGAAGTTCGTGCACAGCCTCCAAGACGAGAAGTATGGCGCGCAGGTGCCTGTGAACGCCGAGGTTTGTTTCCTTGCTTGCTGCACTCAGTGGAACATACTGAATGACCCAAGTGGGCGAGAGGTTTATTGAAGAGTGGCACATACCCAGTGCATTCATGGCACAGCTCGCCAAAACATTGGCATGAAAGGCGTTTACTGAAAGTGGCACATGCCCAGTGCATTTGTGGCGCAGCCTGCTAATGTGTCAGGTTGCTGTCCTTGAGGAACCCGTGACGTGGGTTCAATTCTACTCACCATTGGCGAAATTTGGGATCTTTTTCATCATTGAAGAGTGGTGATACATACCTAGTTACCCACGTTGGTGTCAAAGACGTTCATTGAAGAGCGGCAGACACCTACTAGTTTGGAGGTATGTAGATGGAGCAGACAGCAACCAATTTATTAAACGGAACTGCTCGCACTGCAGCTGCCTTGAGGGGTGTGCAAAGGGGGCAAATGTAGGCAAGCAACAGTCTTGTCGACAACTATGGCTACACTGCCAGATGATGTGTTAGCCACGTCACGGTCTTTGAGAAAAATAACATATAGCCGGAGAAATATTATTTGTGTAGCTTTTACATGGGTTTCCGAACGCACAGCACCTTAGGATTAGCTTGTGTAAGAGCTCTTTAATGTCAAGATTGTGGAGAAGACCTCTCGCATTCCAATATAGAAATTGTGTATCCATTTTCAAAGAATGTTACACTCTGTGTTAAGGGGCGACGCGGGTTTGAAATCGAAAAAAATGCAAAAAAATTCAAATTTTCAAAAATCTCAATATTGAAGTCTTCATTGTCCAAAGTATTACCCCACAAAGAATTATTGCTCAATTCCTTCTCGAAGTATTAAAGAAACGGCAATTTGGAAGCGTCAGTGGGCCGGAATTGAAGGCCCAGCTCGAAAATTTGCCCTAATTTCAAGCCGCCAAAGCTCCAGACGATGCAAGGCGATCGCCGCCATTTTGGTCTCGTTAAAGAAGTGGTTTCCCGTACTTCATTTTGGCGCCTTTCAACAAGACGAAGGCATTCTGTGAGTGACGGCATTGGTGACGTTTTCGAGGGGTGAAATTCGGAAAGAGCGACGCTGATTAGGCGAAGCGCACGCTTCTCTGAGGCACAGCCCTCAGATTGGCCCTGGCACGCGCCTGTATCATACTTGGCTACCACTGAAGCAGACGAGCTGATAGCAGTGCATCCTTCTTTCCCCTAACCACTTCTGCGCATGCAGCACCCTCTCACACGAAGATATAAAAGCAAACATAATAAAGAGACAGGCAGTTTTTTTGATGCCCAACCAATGTGTGTGTCATCTTGCTCAGACGCGCACGATACATGGTGTCATAAGTGCCCGCAGCCGCGCAGCAGGAAGCAAGCCATGGACGCCTTAAAACTACCCTGCCCACTACAGTTGACCGGCAATGTCATAAGGAACTGGGAACTCTTCAAGCAAAGACTGGACCTATTCCTGACGGCTACCTCGACAGACCATCCCAAGACAGAAGTGGTCAAGGCGGCCATCCTCCTGAGCGCCGCGGGTGACGAAGCGCTTGAGGTCTAAACAACTTCACATTCGCCGAAGGTGAGCTCAAGGATGACTACGAGACACTAGTGCGGAAGTTTGATGCATACGTTATTGAGCAAGGGAACGAGGTTTACGAACGCCATTTGTTCCGTATGCGAGTCAAGATGAGGGAGAGCAATTCGAGCGGTTTCTACGTGACCTGAGGATGCAAGCCAAACTTTGTAATTTTGGGACCCTTGAAGAGTCTCTGATTAGGGACCAGATTGTATTCGGGACTAATAACAAGACTGTCCGAGAGAAAATGTTGCGGGACAAAACCTTGACTCTACAAAAAGCCGACAACATATGCAAAGCAGCTGAAGCGGCGGCACAACAAAATGCTGTATGGGCCAACGAGCACATGCAAGTAGACTCCTCTCGCCGATATGAACGCAGCAAAGAACAGAAAGGCCGGTGCAAGCACTGTGGTCGAGTGCACGCGCCACGGCAATGTCCAGCCTATGGAAAAACTTGCTATGCATGTAAAAAGAAGAATCACTTTTCATCGTGATGAAATAGCGCAAGTTCACGGCATTCAGGAAGATTGTGAAGACAGCTTTGATGTCCTTGACGTCAGCCATCTGTGGCGTAAACACAAAACCAGGAAAAGACTGGACAGTGCGTGGAAGGGTCTCTGGTCACGAGATAGAACTGAAAGTCGATACGGGTTCCCAAGAGAACTTGATTCCGCTTAGTATTTTTCAGCACATCTCGAAAGTGAACACGTTGCGCAAGAGCGCAGCAGTACTAACTGCCTACAACGACTCCAAGATCAAGCATATTGGTGTCGCCACTAAAGCACTAGAGAGGAACGGTACCACGAAAGATACTGCCTTCTTTACCATCAAGAAAGGACGCCAAGCGATCATTGGCTTGAGCACGTGCATCGAGTTTGGCATTGTCCCAGCAAACATTGACTCAGTCAGGCGAAGTGGAAAAGCAGGGCCAGAAATTGAATTTGCACATCTTTTTCATGGAACGGGCTGCATACAAAGAATGTACAAGATGGTTCTGCGACCAGACGCGGTTCCAGTTGTACAACCTGCTCGGAAAGTACCTTTGGCACTGAAGCAACCATTGCGTGACGAGCTAGCACGCATGGAGAAGGCGTCCATCATCGTCAAAGTAGAAGAACCCACCGAATGGGTAAGTCCTCTGGTTGTGGTAAGAAAAAAGAACGGCACTCTCCGAGTATGCATGGACCCTAGAGAAGTAAAGAAAAACATTACACGAGCACCACCCGATGCCTACCCGCGGAGATATAGAAAGTGAACTTTCAGGTGCTCGATTTTTTTCTCGACTGGATGCCAACTCTGATTTTCATCAGATACCTCTTGATGAAGCTACATCGCGCATGTGCACGTTCGCCACTCGCTTCGGGCACTATCGGTTCCTAAGGCTACCGTACGGCATTTCGTCTGCCAGTGAGGTCTTTCAAAAGACACTGACTGAGATCTTTGAAAGTATCCCAGGAGTATGCGTTTACGTCGACGACGTCCTCATTTGGGGTGCTGACAAAACTCAGCATGACCAACGTTTGCGTGCCGCGCTAGAAAAGGCAGAAAAAGCAGGACTCACGTTTAATGCTGAAAAATGTGTGTTTGGTATGAAGGAGATAACATTTCTAGGTGACATAATCAATGAAGGCAGCATGCGCATAAGCCCCGAGTTGATTGAAGGCGTCCGAGCCATGCCCGCGCCGGAAGACAAAAATGCCGCGAGAACAATGATGGGTGTCGTCAACTATTTCCGAAAGTATGTACCCAGCTTAAGCGATAAAACGGCGTTGCTGCGAAGCCTCGTCAAGGAAGACACGGCTTTTGAGTGGACTACAGCCCATGGGCGCGAGTGGCAAGACGTCTGCGAGGCATTAACATTGCCGCCGCTCCTGGCTTTTTTTGATGAAACTAAAGAAACAAAGATCTCGGCAGACGTGTCAGCCATTGGCATTGGCGCGTCGCTATTGCAAAAGCACCAGAATGACTGGCGCCGTGATGTATGCCTCGCGAACGCTAACTGATAGCGAAACGCGATATTCACAAATCGAGAAAGAAACGCTTGGCATAGTGTTCGCCTGCGAAAAATTTCACCAGTTTACTTATGGCTGCAAGATCCTCACAGAGACGGACCACTGACCGTTGTTGGCCATCGAAAAAAAATACATTGGAGAAATGCCACCCCGGCTACAGCGTTTCTTTGTTCGCCTTCTAAAATACAATTATGACTTGCAGTTCGTTCCTGGAAAGGACCTGCTCCTGGCTGACATGCTCTCCCGTGCACCTGCCCTTTCACCAAACCCAGAAGCAATGGAGGACATCGAGGTTCATGCAGTTCGTGTCGTCTCGTGCATGGTAACCCCATCGACAAAACGTCGCCTTCAGGACAAGACACTATCGGATCCCTATCTGAGTACTGTAATGCATCAACTGTCGCGTGGAACAACGGTTCAAGGGGAATTACGTCAGTTTATGGCTGAGCTATCTGTCATAGACAGGACACTGCTGAAAGGATGCAAAATTGTCATACCCAAGTCCATGAGGAGCGAAATGCTAACAAAGGTACACGCAGGTCATCTGGGTATGAATAAGTGCAAGGCAAGAGCGCGCACTTATTTTTTGGCCTGGACTAGGCAGTAGCATTGAATCAATGATTCGTTCGTGTAACGCATGCTAAAAATATGCGTACAAGCAGCAGTCCGAGCCCCTTATTTTGCGCCCGACACCTAGTAATGCCATGGTGCAGAGTAGGCATCGACATATTCCATTTTGCCGGGGAAGGGCACCTAGTAGTGTTCGATGCGCACTCCAATTTTCCTGAAGTAGAAAAGTTGTCTACAATGACTGCCCATGAGGTGGTACAAAAAACATCCGTGATATTCGCGCGCTACGGGATCCCTGTGCAAATATTTACAGATAATGGGCCTCAATTTGCATCCAAAAAGTTTGCCGACTTCGCAAGGCGATATGATTTTGAGCACATTACATCAAGCCCGTGATTACCGAGATCAAATGGACTTGCTGAAAAGGGAGTACAGATAGTTAAGCGCATTATGAAAAAGACCACTTAATCTTTCGACGATTTTTGGTTAGGACTCTTGTCTTATCGTGTGTCTGTACTAGAGGATGGCCATTCACCTGCCCAACTGTTACAGGGACGGCGCCTACGCACCAATGTTCCAGAATAAGCTGGGATGCCCAATACTCAAGCATCAACAGCAGGCCGTGGGCAAAACGCTGCACCCGTTGCAGCAAGGAGACACGGTACGCATACTGGACGACAACTGGTCACGTAAGGCAAGAGTGCTTCAAGAAGTGGCTCCCCGATCCCACATCGTGGAGACAGAGGATGGAAGGCTTCTAAGGCGGAACAGACAACACCTGCTTCAACGCGGGAAAAATACCGCAGGATAGGCGAAGATGACGACAACAGCAACGCTGAAAATAGTAGCTTACAAAATGAAAGACAGGAGCCTCCAGAACAAGGCCAAAGTGTACCCGGGTCCACTGGCCATCCACAAGCCAATATACAGGTCTTCCCTAAAGTGGAGGCATCGGAAGCAGAGCTCTGCAGGTCGACCCGTCAGCGCAACAAGCCTCAATGGCTGCAATACGAAGCGAATTTCCGTCAAGTTTCCTAGCTATTCTTTCTTGCCTTCTGGTCTTTATATAAGGTCCTTCCTTTTTTTCGTTAAAGGAAAGGAGATGCGTCGTACTTGGCTACCACGGAATCAGACGAGCTACATCTCCCATACATTAGTTCCTCCCATACATTGTTGTTCCATGTATGGTATGGAAAGAGACAGGCAGTTTTTTTGATGCCCCACCACTGTGTGTGTCGTCTTGCTCAGACGCGCACGATACAACGCCTCCTCTCCTTCTCGAGCCGGCGCGGCTGCGTGCTGATGGCGTGGTGCCTTTGCGCCCGAGGCTACTCTTTGTTGTGCAGTGTTTTGCTCCCCACAGTCTCTTTTCACATCATTCATGAAAATATTTACATCGTTAATTTGCTCCCGTTTACTCGCACTTTCGTTACTACGTTTATTAGCCAGGCTGCCGTGCTGTGCGTACGTGTGTGTGTGTTTTTGTGCCATGTGATGGTTGGGGTCGGGCATGGAATAGAAGGTAGCTAGCCTATGCTGTCGTCCAACTCATCTACGCTGAGGACGTTGTTGAAGGGAAAGACTGCTTCTCAGCGAGAACGAGGAATATGGGATTTATTTATAGTATCTACACGAGAACGTTACAGTTCATCAGTCTAACATGACTGAAAGAGAAATGCACACCGAGGAGCCGCGAACGGCTCCTTAAATACACTCTGTCCTCCCCAGATTCCTAGGTGAGGGAAAACGGTCGTTTGACCAAACACAGCGTCCAAAGTCATTGTAGCCGACCCGCCTTTGAGGGGAAGGGTTTACGCACTCACTTCCCCACAGGTTGCACTGATCACACTGAGGTGAGTAAGTTCACGCAGAAATGGTGCTTGACTCGAGCAAGCGCCTCTTTTTCCCAGAGTCGATGCCGCAGACAATGGCCGCCACGTCTGCCCATTCTAACCTGCCCATTCTAAGCTGCGTGAGACGGCACTCCCAAATATCTTCTTCCAGGAATTTCCCCACTCCAATCAGACCATGACGGTGTCGGTGTACACACTAACAATACTTGCTCCGCCAACTACGCCCAGACATCTCGGCATCATCCTCCGGTTGACGCAGCTCATTCTTGTCTTCACAAAGCAGGCTGTCGCCGCAGCAGACATCCTGGCGCTGAATGGCTGGAGAAGCGGCGCATTGTCCGTCCTTTCAAAGCGAGTCATCACAGCAGACCTGGTGGCGCCTCTCCGTTGGTCGCTTCCCGGAAGATCTCCAGCCCCTGCTGGTCAAACGTAACAGCTCCTCCATGGCCCGTAAAATTTCGCCTGGCCAGTGCTGATATCCACTGGGTAGGAAGAGAATGGCTGGTGGCAAGGGGGGGGGGGGGGGGGGGGATGCCTTGGCTGGCAGCGATCAGCTGAGAAATGATGACACCGCCTCAAAACATCCAACAAGGACAGGCAACCGCAAAACGAACCCCACAACACGGCTCTGTGCAGAGATGACGTACCTTGGATCTCACTTCAGACCTGCTAGGCTTCAAAGAAAACATACGTGCAGAAACAACAACTGCTGCATTTCGCTACGCCAATTTTTGAAGAAATTTTGTGCTGACAAATTGAGTGATCATGGATGGAGCCCTGCTAATTGAGAGGGGATCTTCTTGGCTTAACAAAATTAAGAATAACAAGCTCAAAATTTATGCGGGATCCCTAAATGCAAAATTTAAATGAGCCTGCTCAAACCATCTGCATTGCTATGCAACTTTCCCTTCTATCTGATGGAGAAGTACTCTCTGAGGGTGAGGTTCCATCAGAGCAAGTGGCCATTTTTGTGTCACATTTGATTGAGCCACGTCAGAGGACAGTGGTCGGTCTCGAAGAAGAACCTCGCTCCGTACAAGTAACACAACAACTTCTGGGCTGCCCAAACCAAACAAGCACATTCCTTCTCTGAAGCGCTGTAGGCTTCCTCTCTTACAGTTAGTTTACGGCTGTCACAGAGGATAGGATGCTCTTCATTATCGTCGCTGACATGACTAAGTACCACGGCCATACCCCTGTCGCTTGTGTCGCACTGAACTACGAATTCCTTTGTGTAGTCTGGCGTGCAAAGCACAGGACGAGAAACCAGTAGCGTTTTCAAACTTTGGAAAGAATTCTCTTTGTCCTTATCCCAGTGCACGCTATTCGGGGCTCCCTTTCGGAGGGCGTCCGTTAAAGGACTTGCCATTTGCAAGTAATTCGGAATGTAGCGTTGACAGTACCCCACAAGTCCCAAAAATGAATGAATGCCTGTTTTCGTGTGTGGCTATGAAAATTCTCCAATCGCAGCTGTTCTCAGCTCGACTGGCCATCTCGTGCCCTGACCGACAACATGGCCCAGATAAGTAACCTGCAAGCAGCCAAACCTACAATTTTTCCTTTATCGTTAAGCCGGCTTCCCTCAACCATGAGAACACCTGCTTGAGGTGCGATACGTGCTGTTCCCAGCTGTACGAAAAAATTGCTACATCATCAAGATATGGCAAGGCGAACTCCTGCAAGTCTTTTAGGACAATATCCATTAACTTAGAGAAGCTAAACGGTGCGTTTTTCAGCCCGAAGCTGACGAGGTCTATAGTTGAAATGTATTTAGCAGCGCTAACTCTTTCGATTCGTTCCTCAATGTTGGGTGTCGGGTACAGCTGATCCCTAGTGATGGCATTTAACTTCCTGTAGTCAACACACGGACGAGGGTCTTTATTAGGGGTTTATACAAATATTAGCGGCGATGTGTAGTCACTCTCAGAGGGCTCAATAACTCCCAACTCTAGCATGCGCTGTATCTCTGCCTCCATAATTTCCCTGTCGTGGAGACACCCTGTAAAGCCTTGATCTTACGGGTTCGGTTGATGTCAGGTCTATTTCATGCGTCATTAGTTTGGTTCTACCTGGCCGATCGCTGAACCTTTCGAGATATTGCCCTAACATCCCTCTTAGCTCATCTAGCTGCTCTCGGGTCTAAGAGCGTGCGAGCTTACCGAATGTTTTACTACTTCTAGGCTGATTTCATAGTTGGAGGTCGCCTTATACTCATTAAACTTGGTACTAGTGTTATCCTGCTCTTTGATGGTACCAGTTAACGACTCCGCTCCACTCTTCGTATGCCTTCATCAAATTGCAGTGGTATATCCTGGCCTCCTTCCAGCGACCGGGCATTTTCAGAGCATAGTTAGTATCTGGAAGTTTGTGCAACACTTTAACGGGCCCGTCCCAGTGAACTTCAAGCTTCTTTCTTGAAGGTTTGAGGATCATTACCTGGTCTCCGGCATTAAACGCACGAAGCCTCGCATTCTTGTCTTAATAGAACTTGGCGTTCTTTTGAGCTACTCCCATGTTCTTTTCGACTAGTTCTCGTGTTGCACTTAGCCGTTCCAGCAGATTTAGCACGTATTCTACCACTGTTGGATTCTCTCCTCTTTCCTCCCACATCTCTCTCAACATTCTCAGTGGAGAACAGAGTGTCCTCCCATACACTAGTTCTGCTGGCGAGAACCCTGTAGCCTCACAAGGAATCATTCGCAAAGCAAATAAAGTGGCCGGAAGACAATTCTCTCAGTCCTCCTGGTGCTCGTAACAGAGCGCCCGCAAAACTTGCTTAAGCACTGAATGCCACCTCTCTACACTATTTGACTGAGGATGATAGACCGAACTGTGCATCAACTTTACCCCGCACTTTTGCAAGAATGTGGAAGTCAGTGCGCTGGTGAATACTGACCCTTAATTTTGGCTGGAAACCTAACTCATGCGAATACTGTCAAAAACACATCTACTACTTCAGTGGAGCTGAGCTCTTTCAGAAGGATTGCTTCGGGAAACTTTGTAGCCGGACACAGCATGGTAAACAAGTACCTGTAACCCGACTGTCTTTGGTAGAGGCCCTACCGTGTCTACCACAACTCGTCTGAAAGATTCTGATATTAAGGGCACTACTTTTAGTGGAGCTTTCCATGTTTCTCCTGGTTTACCCGAGTGCTGGCAGGCGTCGCATGATCTTACAAAGTTTTCTACGTCTTTGAAACAGCCAGGAAAGTAGTATTCCATAGGCAATCTTTCCTTTGATTTGTTTATGCCTAGGTGGCCAGTCCACCCATTTCCATGACAGAGACTCCCAAAGGTCTTCCCTGTACTTAGTAGGTAAGGTTAACTGATCTAAAACCCTGCCCTTTCGGTTTCTGTAGTGCCGATACAACAATCCTCCTCTCTGTTGTCACGTTGCACCTAGCAATGCCTTCTTTAGCTGTGTGATGCAATTTAGCCAAGCTGTCATCATTCTTCTTCTCAGCTACCAGTGATTCTCTGTTCACACGTAAGAACTGATCAAAGTTCTTTGAGGCCGGTGATAGAAACGACCCTGTCTCGCTTGCAAGTGCGTCAGCTGGCTCTTCCTGCAGGGGTGAACTTTGGCACTCTAGTGATACACTCTCATTGAGCTGGTCAGCTGGCAGGCTTTCCTTAACCGTTTTTTCGTCCGTCGAGTCTAGCTCGGATTCGGTTACTGAAGTTACCTCTTTTGCTACTTCCACTGGATCAGCTTTTGCATTTTCAGCTGAAAGCGACGTGATTTTACGAGCTTGGCCTTGTGTCAACGCCTATACTACGCCCTCTCCCAGTTTAAGCCCTTTGTCACGCAGTAACTGATCCGACCGGTTGGAAAAAATGTAAGGGTACTGCAGTGACAAAAATTTGTAAACTGTAGCCTCGGTCACGAGCTCCCCGAACAGAACACTGATTTTGACTTTGGCCACGGGCAGATACACGCTGTGTTCTTCTACAACCTCTTTGATCCATGCTACTTCTCCTTTGAAGTCATCTACCGTCACGTAAGACGGATGGACAATGTCCATAGTGGCGGCACTATCTCGCAGCACCCGGCATGGTTTGCCATTAACTTGCAGGTCGTGAAGATATAGGGTTAAAAGTTCCATATCCTCGTCTTTTTCATCCACGTAGGAGAAAACTACAGTAGGCTTCCCACAGTTTACAGCGATATGTCCGAGTTTGTGGCACTTATAGCCGCGGATCTGTCTAAAAGATTCAAATTTTTATTTCTGCTCTTTTTACAGTTTCCCCGTTTGATTTCTCCTCACTCTTTTCTGAGGGCTTTCCTTCCACATCGACAGGCTCCGGTCGTCTAGTCTGCGAACCCTTTTTCAATGGAAATGGTTTTCGCAGTCTAGTTCGACCGTCCCAATTTCCGTCCTCAGCATTCAGCTTTCTATGCGTTGCGTACTCTTCGGCTAATTCAGCCGCCCTTTCCACAGTGTTTACATTTCCTCTGTCTTGCACCCACAACTTCACAGATTGTGGGATGCTTCTGTAAAACTGCTCTAGACACATGCATTAAATAATCATGTCTCTGCTCTCGTACGCTTCCGCGCTTGACTAGGTTGGCCTTTAAACTATATGCAAACTCCGGATACCCCTTGCTATCCTTCTTGCCTGTGCTTCTAAACCTCTGCCGAAAAGCTTCGGCTGAAAGGCAGAACTTTTTCAAAAGACTAGCTAGCCTTAAATTTCACATAATCATATGCATCCTGCGCACTGAGTCTGGCGATTACTTCCGCAGCCTCACACAGCAACATAGACAACTGCTGTGGCCATGTACTCGGGCCGAAGTTCATCTTCTCGCAAGTCCTTTCAAAATTTCCTAGGAACAAGCCTATGTCATTCCCTACCTCAAATGGCTTTAACAGCCTGTCGATGCGGTATGATTCTGCCTCACTTGATCGTCCCAGAGCCCCTACACTTCCTTGAGACAACTCCAAACGTTTTCTTTCAAGCTCAAGTTGCATTTTTCTCAACTCGCGTTCCTCTCTGTCCCGTTCTTCTGTCTCTCTGTCCCATTCTTCTCTCTCTCTGTCCTGTTCCTCGCTTTTCCTAAGAAGTTCTAGCCCATTTGCAATGTCCTACTCAATGGCCTTTTCAGAAATCAGCTTCAATAATTCCAATTTTAGCATTTCCTTGTGTACCTCTAGGCCCAGTTCCTCACCAACAATCAACAATTTGTCTCTAAGCAGTGTCCTTAACTCCATGATTGCAGCTTTACTGCCTTGGTTCTGCTCACTAAACCTACCTAGGAAAACACAACTCAGCTAACAATCAACAATCTAGCTTCCATACTGTTCTAAACAGAACAACCACAAGATGAAGCCTAGAGAGTCAAAGCAAGAACCAAGCACTCACCACAGACACAGCACCACGTTGCAAAGTCCGTCTCACCGCTGCCAGTCAGTTGGTGGTGGTTGGGGTCGGGCATGAAATAGAAGGTAGCTGGCCCATGTCGTCGTCCAACTCTTCCACGCTGAGGATGTTGTTGAAGGGAAGGACTGCTTCTCAGTGAGAACAATGAATATGGGATTTATTTATAGTATCTACATGAGAACGTTACAGTTCATCAGTCTAACACGACTGAAAGATGAATGCACACTGAGGAGCCATGAACGGCTCCTTAAATGCACTCTGTCCTCCTTAGATCCCTAGGTGAGGGAAAACGGCCATTTGACCAAACGCAGCGTCCAAAGTCATCGAAGCCGACCCGGCTATGAGGAGGAGGGTTTACGCAATCACTTCCACACAGGTTGCACTGATCACACTGAGGTGAGTGTGTTCTCGCAGACATGGTGCCTCTTTATCCCAGAGTCGACGCCACAGACAATGGCCGCCACGCCTGCCCATTATAAGCTGCATGAGACGGCACTGCCAATTATCTTCTTCCAGTAATTCTCCCGCTCCAATCAGACCATGACGGTGTCGGCATACACACTAACAATACTTGCTCCGCCGACTACGTCCAGACATCTCGGCACCGTCCCCCGGTTGAAGTGGCTCATTCCTGTCTTCACAAAGCAGGCTGTCGCCGCAGCAGACATCCCGGTGCTGAACGGCTGGGGAAGCGGTGCATTGCCCATCCTTTCAAAGCGAGTCGTCGCATCAGACCTGGCGGCGCCTCTCCGTTGGTCGCTTCCTGGAAGATCGCCAGCCACTGCCGGTCAAACGCAACAGCCGTTATTCTGATGGGGCAGGACTCGTGTTTGAAATCAAGCATGCAGAAAGTGGTCCACAAAAGAAGACGTGCTTGGACCAAGATAACTGCATCGCCGAAAAGAACTATGGCAGCTATGGTATCATTGCAAGCCACAGTACCACCTATGGACCCCACTGCGTTGGGCTCACCAGGAACGGCCACTTCGGTGTTGTCGCAAGCTGCAGTACCGCGGTCCCCCGGGGCTGCTGCACCGAACTCATCCAGATCGTCAAGTTTGGTTTTACCGCAAGCTACCGCTCCACCGCACCACAGAACGACGCCGCTTCTCCAAGCTCCTTGAGAACTTCGGTGTTGCCGCAAGCCACAGCACTGCGAGTCGACGCAGCTGCTTCAAGCTCCTCGAGACTGTCAACTTCGGCATCGCCGGTGGGCGCACCTGGACCAAGCTCACGTGCGCATCGCATCGACACATTTTACATGGAGGCTGAGTGTGCGGAGCGCGAAGAACGTGCAGACAACGTGAAGTCTTCCTTGACAAAAAAGTGTGCGTCTTCGTGGAAGTTCGAGCTTTTAGGCATCGGCACGGTGAGTGACGACGACGATCGCGGCATGGTATACGTCATTGTGGACATGAAAGTTTTGCAGACGCTTTTCGCATCCACAATGTGCAGTAAGTGTGGGATGGCTACTATTGAGCTCAAAAAGTGCTATGAGAAACAGTACGGCCTAGCAGTGAGGCTATTGCTCGCGTGCTCAAGTTGCCATTTCACAGAGCGGCACTTTTGATCGCCACGAGTCACCGGAGCATCAAACATCACGCCCTTTGAGGTCAACCTCAGGGCAATGAAAGGCATACAAAGCATAGGAAAAAGGAGTGACAGCCCTCGCGGACTTTTGTGCCACCCTGAACCTCTCCCACCGGGGCCTTCACACCACAAGACCTTCAGGGGACAAATAGAAACCATGGTGCGAGCTTGCCAGACAGTAGCTACAGCCACAGAGGCAGCAAGCATGGAAGTAGTCAGAACCCTCTACAAGGACTTCCTCAACCCTGTAGGAAACGTGGACGTCATTTTTGATGGCACCTGGAAAACCCGTGGCCACAATTCTAACGTAGCTGTGGGGTGCATTATTGAACTTTACACAGGCCTGGTGCTGGACCATGTCGTCCTTTCTCGGTATTGCCGTGGCTGCCAAGGAGCACCTGACCCCAATGATGATGGCTACGGTGACTGGGCTATAACCCACAAGTGTCAAAAAAACACTGACTGCAATGCCAGACGGATGGAGACGGAAGCAGCACTGATCCTGTTCAGGCAGTCCCTGCAGAATAATGGGCTGCACTACACAACGATTCTGTCTGATGGCAATAGCTGCACTTTTCATGCACTGACTCAAGACAGCATCTACGGATACTTAGACATTGAAAAAGAAGACTGTCTGAACCATGTCCATAAGCAAATGGGGACAGCCCCTCGCACCTTGTTGGAGAAGAAATAAGGCCAAGGAGTCTCTTGGTGGGAAAGGGAGACTTACCCACTTACCCAGGATAAGATAAAAAAGATAAACTATGATGACATAACAGGCATGATGTTCCTGCAATGCAGAAGGCAGTGCAGGCCACACTATTGCACATGACTTCAACGGACGAATCCCCTGATCACAGTCATTGTCCTGAAGGTGATGACTCCTGGTGCTTCTTCAACCATGCCCTGGCCAACCAAGAGGAGCCACCACCACATAAAAACCTTCTGCCAAGGTTTACTCACAATGCACTAGAGCCAGTCTTTGCAAGGCTAGGTAACCAGGCCCTCTTACAGCGCTGCAGTGATGGCATGACACAAAATGCCATTGAGTGCCTGCACTCTGTGATCTGGACCCAAAGCTCCAAAAACAGACACGACTTATTGCTGGCTGTGGAAAGGGATGTTGCTGAAGCAGTGTCACGCTACAATCAGGGAATGACAAAAACCAGCAAGGCTGTTGCAGTGCAGCTTGGCTATAGTCCTGGCAGCTCCCTCATTCGAAGGAGCCTTGAAAAGGACAAACAAAGGCTTTACAGGTCTAAGAAAGGTCACAAAGAGACTGAAAAGATGAAGAGAATGGCCAAGAAGCACAAGCCTGACAAGACGCAAGATTACTGCCCAGGTCTTGTGTGAACTTGTGAGAGCATTCAAAACTTGAAAGTGACTTCCTGGGTGTTTTTTTTTTCATCAAATGCTTTTGCCTTATGAAAGGTTTGATAAAGTTTCCATGAATTGATTTCAGTAAATTTAGTGTTCTTGGGCTCAGCAACACCTGGGCAACATGTTAGAGCCCAAAGGTTTTCTATTTGTTCAATAGGCAAAAGAGCTACAGTAAAACCTCGTTAAACCGTACCCGCTTAAACAGTAGTTTCGTTTCAAAAGTAGTAAAGTCAAATCCCCGACTCAGCGGCCATTGAACATAATGTGTTTCGTATCCGCATAAACCGTACCAGCTTACTGCGTATGCACCGATTAAAACGTAGCGTTTGAACTTTTCGTCGCGCAAACACGGCGCTGCGCTGTCTCCATCAGGCGGCCCGGCAGAACAACACGCCTCAGAGATCAGAACAACGGCCTCCAAGCGCCCTGTGCGTTTGCGCGTGAAGCCACATCAACATCAACATCATTTCGACGCGGTGCCAGAGAGCGTTATGGCGTCGTGCAAGCGAGGACTCGCGTCGTTCCGAAGCTTGGATAAAAAAGACGCGGGGTGCTCAGCATAGAAGAAAAATTAGACATCGTTCGTGCTATCGAACGTGACACGAAGAAGTCGGCGCTGACACGTAACAGGGATCTGCTGTTGACTAGTGTGTGGCATTTGGAATGCGAAGAAGTTGCTCGGCAGCGCTGCTGCGACCGCGAAGATATGTCGGCTTCGAGGTTCGACTTTTCGCCGTCGTTGCCTCTGTTGTTGCCGAAGTGTCGACTAGCGACAGTGACGAGGACGACACAAAAAGCGATAGCACGGGCGATTCAGGCCCGACAGTGGCATAAGCTGTGCGTTGCGTCAGCCTCATGAATGCAATCATCGCGACGACAATAGGGGCGCGATAACGTAACTCTATTCCAAATGAAAATTATTCCAAACTCCGGCACCCGTAATGAAAGAGGCGCCCCCGGGACTTCTGCAGCACTACTGCGCACGTGCACAGTGAATATGTAACACCAACGAGGAATCTGCCATGCAAATGTTTGCCGAGAACAGGGGGCTGGCTGAAAAGCTGGCACGCAGCTTCAGTAAGTTTGAGGCCGCTGTCGTCGGCGTGCTAGGCCGCCGCGGCATCAAACGAAAATAACGCTTTTGTCGCGCGAAGTGAATAAATACTGCATGTTTTTTCCCCTTTCATCGCACTCTCTCTGAGTTCCGTTTTCGACAGGTAAGTGGGCGATCTCATGCTATTCGGTTAAACAGTACTACCGTTTAGTACGTACCTTTCCCGAGCTCCGGCCAACTACGGTTTAACGAGGTTTCACTGTAGTGGCAGTAAAACTTTAAATGCAATTTTCTCAGCTTTCCTTTTTTCGTCAAGTGCTTTTGCCTTACGGATGTTTTGATGATGTTTACATCAACCGATTTCAGTGAACTAGGAATCATTCTTTTTAGTAATATTTCGGCTATATCCTAAAGCTTTACGTTTCTTCTTAAGTGTGATAGATTAATAATTAGATCAAATGTAGGCTAATTACTTCCACATTGTTTTTTTTTCCGAACTTTGCTATTCATTTGTGATAACCACAATTACTTTATTGGTATTTGCTTAGCTTTAGGATATGCAGTGAGCCTTTGGGAATGTCTACATAATCTTAAAAAAGCTATTTTAATGAGAAATTATTAAAAAGGTCCATAAGACATGACCTAATTAGGAGTATTGTATTCTGTCATATCTTTTTTTCCAGGTGAGGTATTTTAAATCTAAACACATATTTGATATCAGCATTCTGCAATATATCTCCACACAAAATTTAAGCAATGGATGTCGAAAACTAAAAAAGAAGCTTTCAGCACCCTCACCTCCCCTTAAGGAAAAGAAAGATTAGCTCACAGGGTCCTTTCCAGGCCCCTGATACGCAGTGTTTTTAGAGTGGTCGAGGGAATCCCACCACTCCTTAGGCACAGGCTGCACCAAGTGGCTGGGAGTTATGTCCATCGCCTCTTGCGGGGTGCACTGGTCTTCTGTTCTTGCAAGCAGTGTGTTCGCTTTGAAAGCCTCGCCTCAAAAGACAAGACCGCGCAGCCCACCACCCCAGAGGTCGATGGGGTCCTCCTTCAGAGACGGCAAAGCAGCACCAGCTGCTGTCGCCAAGCGAGCTGGTGGCACAGCCACAGACACTTTGTGGGCCAGGTCAATGCTAGAGTTTGCTGTGGCATTGCCATCTTACATGCTGCATCAGCACACCTTACGGTATGAAGAAATGAAACACATTTTTGTGCTTCCTGAAATGAGGCATTCTTCTTTATCTCACGTGTAGGGATATCTTTCTCTTTCTTCCACATGGGACATGAACGGAATTAGGCGGCATGCCCACTGTCGCAGTTCGGACAGTGGAGCGTGGCAATACAGTTGTCAGAAGTGTGTTTGGACTTGCCACATTTTGACAGGTTGTGACACGCAATGGCCGGGGCAAGTGAGCCCAAGACCCACAATGAGGAGCCACGGTTCTCAGAGGTCAAGCGCGGGATCAACAGTAGTTGACCGAGCGGAGGAGAGGTGGCATGAGTGCGAGGAAGACAGCGGCGGGAGTGAGTGAGCATGCAGGAGGAGAGGTGCTAACAGGGGGATTTCGAGTGTGATTGTGTGGTGTGCATGGTCGGCGTGCGGAAATAAAGGACAAGTTCAGGATGAACGTGTGCCGTGTCGTTGAGCGTGACAACTGGGGGCCCGTTTGGGATTTACGTGGACATGGAGACAGTGAACGTTCGCGAAGAACTAGTGCAGCATCTGCTGGGGCAGACGAACGGATCCACCGTAGAATGCGAATAAATCGCGGCAGTGGTCGGACAAAGACTGATGGTGGCCGAGGCAGTGCCTACGGGTTCTACGACAGTGGCGGCGGCGGTTCAAGCGGCGAGCGACTATGCTTCGCGCTCCACAGGAGGTCAGCCAGGTCAGCCTCCACGGTATATGGGGTTCAACAACCCTCGGTCCCCTGTGGAATTTTCGGACTGGCTTGAACCCTTTTGTTTGGTCAGTGGTGTCGCGATTGACAAGAGGCTTATGCACATTGTGTCCGCTGTGCTGGAAGGTAGCGCGAAGTTGTGGTGGTGATTTGTGAACTCGTTTGGGTCGTGGCAGGAGTTCACCACGGCGTTTATTGCGGAGTTCTCCTCCATTGACGTGAAGCGCCGCTTGAAACAAGAGCTGGAGCTCCGAATGGAACATCCCCAAGAAAATTTTAAAGAATTTATAAATACAATCACGGCCTACTACGACCGGATTGGCGGCGAAGTACCCGAGTCAAAAAAGGTTGACCGCGTGCTATGGCAGATGCACTCGCAACTTTGGTGGAGTGAAGGCAGTTCACCAGTCTCACGGAGTTGGCAAAGGCCGCTGACAGCCTCATGGAGCGTTTTTGGAGGCGCATGCAATACAAGCCACCATTGCCTCCGACTGACCTAGTCGCGAGGGACTTAGCCTTCCAGTCGGCTATAAACATGGCTGGCCTGCCGGGTACACAACCCGGAGGTTTGATCACAGCGGCTGCCACGCCGTTCCAGTATCCGCCGCCGGCATCCCCCTGGCCGTTGCACCCCGTGGCAATACAGCCCTCCTACCACCGAAACCAATTGCACAGATTGGCCGCATTCGCCACAAGGACGTCACATCTCTCAACGCCGTCACATCCGCAAAGGTACCAACCGCTTCACCACGGAAGATTCACCTGCCATCGCTGCGGAGGCGTCGGTCACATAGCTCGCGAGTGCCCTACAGGTCAGCGTGGCGGCCCGCCCCGCTGCTACTAATGCAACGGGATCAGACATATCTGCTCTCAGTGTGCGGGAAATGGGGTACGGTAGGTACTACACAGACAAACACCTACGAGACTGCGCTGCAAGTAGTGGCCTTGGCCACCAACAAGGAGCCTCTCCTGGAAGTGCAGATTGGGAACACTACGTTCCAGGCCCTACTGGACACAGGCTCGACTGTGAGCTTGCTTGGAGTGCTGGTGGCAAGGGTAGTGGTCGAGGCAAGCACCAAACCCAAGACACAGGAACATGCACTGCGCCTGACAACAGATTGGTCTCTGTCAACGACTTCCCTCAAGTGCAAAATAGAGTGGGCCACAAGCAGCCGCAGTCAACGCTTCCTGCGTGTGCCAGACTTGTGTTGGGACATTGTGCTGGGCAGAGATTTTTTGACAGCAACAGGCATCTCTTTACATGTATTGTATGGGGAGCACAAGCGCCCATCTTCCCCCGCGCCGTCGCGTCGAGAGCCGGCATAGACAGGAGAGAGGCGCACTATGCCCTCTCCCGATTCTACCTCGCTCTCGCGACGCGCGCGCCCTTCCTCCCCGACTAGCAGGCAGGTAGCTGATGGGCGAGGAGGACATTCCCCTCGCTCAGGTAAAAAGGTACAAAACAGCGCGACTGGGAGAGACCCTCTCTCTCTGAGGCCTGACCCCTAACCTGCCGGACTGGAGTACCTGCCGCAACCCGTGAGTGGCCACGTTGCCCGACTATCCCGGGCAACGAGGCCAGCCTATTTATTACTATTACAGAGAGGACGTCCCTCTGCCAGTGTTCTTTATTGCCAGTAGCAATAAACATTCTTACAGTTGACACTGCTGGTTGCCTTATCCGTTCGAACCCGACGTAGCCGCGATTCCCACGCTACGGGTTGGGGAGTAACACAAAGCGACTGCGTGGGGCTAGATCCGGAGCCCGCACGCAGAGTGGAACCCCCCCATTTGGCGCAAACCCCACAATTGCTGAGTGGATGGACTATTGGAACCGATCCACTGTGCATGGTGCCATTTGCTAAGCGCGTAAAGGACCAAGCGACAGCACTTGCAATAGGAGATGGAGAGTCGTACCACTTGCACAGTCTCTTTGAAGAAGTGCTCATAGTTCCGGGCATAGAGAACATGCACCAGGCTGGCACCAAGGAACTACAGCCAAGCATGAGTAAAGTTCTCGATGACTTTAGCCATTTGTTTACTACAATTCTGGGATGTACCACCCTGGCTCAGCACCGCATTGACAAAGGGGACAGTGCGCACGTGAGATGCAAGCTACGTCCAGTGAAAGCGAAGACGCAAAAGATCATCGAGGGCTGTATGGATGGCCTCCTAGAACAGGGCCTTATAAGACGAAGCACCAGCCCTTGGACTAGCGCCTCAGTGCTCATTGCAAAGAAGTCTGGAGGCTACCGGCTCGATGTAGACTACCGGCCGTTAAAGGCACGCACTCGAGTACCTGCCTACCCAGTGTCTCGAACAGACTGGCTGCTAGCGCAATTGGGCCGAGCAATGTGGTTTTCCAGCTTTGATCTCTCCCAAAGGTTTTTCCAAATTCCTGTTTGCGAGGCTGACATAGCTAAAACGGCCTTAATTTGCCATCAAGGTACATTTGAGTTTACGAGGATGCCCTTCGGGGTGGCAGGTGGTCCAGCAACTTTTCAAACCCTAATGGACCGGGTGCTGCAGGGAATCAATCATCACTTTGCTATGGCATTTTTAGATGATGTTCTTGTATACTCAGAGACACTGGAGAACCATGCTGAGCATGTAAGGGAAGTGCTGCAACGCATTGAGGGTGCTGGTCTTACGATTAATCTAAATAATATACAGGTCTGCGGTCAGTCCCTGAAGTTTCTAGGCCACATCATCTGCCTTGGGCAGTGCAGACCAGATGAGGAGAAGGTGCATGTGATGCTGGATTACCCAAGACCCAGCACAGTTAAACATTTGCAAGCCTTCCTGGGACTTGCCGGCTACTATAGAAGCTTCATCCCTCACTTCTTGCTGACGAGACATCCACTGACCAACCTTTTGAAGAAGAATGAGCCATGGCAGTGGGAGGAGTGCCAAGAGCAGGCTTTCACTGCACTCAAGCAGGCCTTAGCTCAGGATGCTGTTATAAGCCTCCCAGATCTAAATCGACCCTATGTGGTGGATACAGATGCAAGTGGCATTGGAATTGCAGCTGTGCTACTGCAGGCTGGCCCTGATGGACTGCAGCCTGTTTCCTTCATTAGCAGAGTCCTTACAGCGGCTGAGAGACATTATACTGTCCAGGAGTGGGAATGCCTGGCAGTAGTCTGGGCAGTGGACAAGTTCAGGGCATATCTTGAATTTACGGAGTTTGAGATACACTGTGACCACTCCTCCCTGGCATGGATGTTTAGTACCGACCAAGCTTCACCCAGGGTCAAGCGTTGAGTTCTTCGGCTGCAGGGCTTCAACTGCCGAATCAAGCGCAGACGAGGGCTGGCAAACATACCCACTGATGCCTTGAGTAAAGCCCCTCTCCAGTGTGAAGACAGCCCAAGTGACAACCTGCATGAGACACTGTTCCCCATTGCTGCTCCAGAACCTGAAGGCAAAATTACATTTGATGAAGTAGCTGTTACCTCGAAGAATGACTCTTCGCTATTGAGTGACACAATACAGCTTGTACAAGAACAGGCTCGTGATGACTGCCTCTTAAAGCTGAAGGCAGTGGTCCAAGGGACTCGGCTCCCAAGCTCGGACACTGATCATCGCCTTTTTCGCGATCTGGCTGAAACAACGGAACTGCAGCCAAACAGACTGCTGGTTCAGCAAAGAGGTAGCAAGAAGGTAGCATGGCTACCTAATCACTTGTGGCAGCTAGCATTGAAGATGGCCCATGACCATCCCACTGCGGGCCATGCTGGATTTTTCAAAACTCTGAGGCGTGTTGCTGCATGATTCGTCTGGCTGGGTATGCGAGCGAACATATCAAAGTATGTGCAATGCTGTACTGTCTGTCAGTGCACAAAAGATCGGCGCAAGAAACCGGAAGGCCTCATGAGCAGTCAGTGGGCAACATCACCCATGCAAGAACTCAGTGTCGACATTATCGGGCCCTTGCCAACTACATCTTGGGGCCACAAATACTTGCTGGTAGTTATTGATAAATTTACCAAGTTTCATGAGCTTTTCCCTCTACGAGCAGCAACAACTGCAACAATACTAGAGTGCATAGTGAAAGTCTTCTGCCGCCATGGCACACCTGTGCAAGCCCTTTGTTAGCACACTATGGCGCAACCTTTTGAAACACTGGGGCATCAAAGATCGCCACACAGTGCCTTACCGGCCGGCTAGCCAAACGGTGGAGTGTCACAATGGCACAATTAAGCAGAGTCTACAGGCATACTGCTCCAACCACAAAGACTGGGACCAGCATATACCCGAGATCGGCCTTGCCATGCGTACTGCCGAGAGCGTTGTCACTGGATATACTCCAGCGTTGTTGTGTTACGGCCGCGAGTTGCGCACCCCATGGGAACCTGCAAGTGACAAGGAGGACACGGAGCCTCCGAAAGCAGCACACCATGCACTTGTTGCAGAATTCCAACGGTGGCTTGGAGAGGCCCTCCAATATGCTCGGTCGCATCAGGCAGCTGCTTCGAAGGTGCAGAAATCCTGTTACGACCGTCATCGGCAGCCAACAACCATCAAAGAGGATGACCTTGTGCTCCTGGATTCTCATACCTTGAGTGATGCGGCCAAGGGCGTTTCGGCAAAATTGGCACCGCGGCAAAGTGGACCTTATTTTGTAGTCAAACGATTAGGCAACAATGACTGTTTTGGGCAATCCTACTACAGGATGTCATCGAACTACCACCCATGCTGATCAGTTGATGCTCTACCATGAGCCATTGCTTCTCCCTACCAGCATGGCTTCACGATTTGAGGCGTGGGGGGGAGAGAGTTGTGACGCGCAAGGGCCGGGGCAAGCGAGCCCAAGACCTGCGATGAGGAGCCACGGTTGTCAGAGGCCAAGCGCGGGATCAACAGCAGTTGACTGAGTGGAGAAGATGTGGCTTGAGTGCGGGGAAGACAGCGGCAGGAGTGAGCGAGTGTGTGAGAGGAGAGGTGCGAATGGGGGGACTCAGAGTGTGGTCATGTGGTGTGCATGGTTGGAGTGCGGAAATAAAGGACACGTTCGGGACGAACGTGTAGCGTGTCGTCGAGCGTGACAAGATCAATCGGCCTCGGCAGCTTTGCGAGCCAAATAACATAACAGATACAGAAAGAAGAGTGAAAACATACTGGTCCTGATGTGCAGTGTCACCACCAATATCAGAAGTAAAAGAAAGGCAGCCAAGGATATAAAATGTAAATAGTCATACACCAATATAAGAAAAGTCCAAACTTACGATCCAGACAGCACAATGCTGCTTGTCAGGCAGTCAAGCGTCATAGTGCCGCCTGAGAGAAGTACATCTTCTAAGCCTTGCGTGTACTGCACCACGGAGGGTAGGGCCAGGCACACGTCAAGAAGGATGTCACCTGCTCGCTCTCGTTGCAAACTGGCCACATTTTTGGCCAGCAAGAAGTTCTGCACGCAAGCATGGCACATAGCCACAGGTCAGCAGCAGCAGCATGTAAGAGCCAATGTCTAAAAACAGTTGAAGCTAGCAACACCAGGTGCATCACTTCACTCTATTTTTTAATGGATTTGAAGCCTTGATTTGAGGTACCGTATAGTCTCGTGTAAGCGCCACACTTTTTTACAATTCTGATGAGGTGTGGCCCTTACAAGGGATTGAACTTTCTGGTCAAAATAGTGGCGCCACAGGCAGCGACTTGTGTACACCCCGGTTCCCCGGATGTACCATTGCATCAGAGGTCAAAGTGCAGCTCTCGCCATCTAGCAGCAGCACGCAGCATCGGTGCACCAAACACGATTTCTTCTCCACTGGAAGCTTTTTGCCCCCAAATTTCGGGCGGCCAAGTTGGGAGTGCAGCCCTTACACGAGTCTATACGTAACCAATAGAGATTATATAACCTGAAGTCTTCATTTAATCAGAAACTTCAATGCAGTGTTTAATCAGGTGCTGCATAAACCTTAACTGGCGCACGCAGTATTACATTCGAACTAACATTCCATTCATGTCAACAATGCTTGATCACATGGCCACACTCATTACCGCCCTCTCTTTCTAGAATTACCCCACATATTTGTAATTATTCAAGGAACTCCTGTCAGTTTTTTTTTTTTCTTTTCTGAACTCTGAGACTCCTGCTGCAATACAGTTTACCATGTGTAGATAATACATCATGCTTATTGTAATAGATTTGACAACTGGCTTTTCTTCACTAACATGAGAAGACAAGTTGCTCTCAACAATCTCTGCTCCATGCTGTCTATATTGGCCTAGTATTAGCCTGAAGTTTGAGTGATGCCCTTTGGTGTGCGATATCATGTGTGGGACTCCAATGCCATGCACAGTTCCTTGCTTTGTTGAGGCTGTTTGATGCAAGCGATAATCTTTTGTTCCATTTAAATAGATCTATTTCATTTAACTTTACAATACAGTTGCTGCAAATAAAAAAGAACCAGAACGAAAACGAAAATATTGCAGTGTAGGGGGAGCGTCATAGCACAAAGCTGTCAAACCGGATGTACGCTCTTATACTTCAACCACATACTTTGCTGTTTCCATTTTATTTGATGCCGACAGTGCCCAACTTACTTATAGCCTGTTACCAGTGCGGAGCCAGGATTTTTTTTTTTTTTTTTTTTCTGGTGGGGCGGGGGAGGGAGGCACACACCTAACCAGGGAGGGGGAAGAAGGGGAGAGAGGGGCTAGGAAGGCCGTATACTAACACAGAAATTCCAGGCTGGGGGGAGGGGCGGGGCCCCTGGCTATGCCACTGCTTGCTACATTCTTGTTATGCAATGTTAGGGGACTCTGGAGCATGTGGAGTCCCGTATGTTCTTGCCCAAAATTTGTAAGCATTAAATTTTGTCAAACATTTACCGATACTCAATATTCTATCTGGTATTCGGCTTTTTTTTTTTTCTTCATTCAGTTTGATATTCGATTTGAAGTCTGCTACAGTCAAACCTCGATATAACAAAGTCCTCCTTGCAGCCGAAAGCTTTGTTAAATTGAGAGTTTCGTTAAATCGAGATTTGTACATTTAAGCAATGCAAATAAAGGTGAGAACAATCCTGGCAGATGGCAATTTGTGGGCAACACACTAATCGGCAAAATAAATTCATGAACGCTGGAATATTTATTTGACCTTAAAGGGCAATTCCATCCAATTCAAGTAGAAGCGAAGAACTCGAGAACTCTGTCAGCTTTACCTGCCACTTGCTTTTCATGAGCGTCGGGGTTGCAAGGCGCTTGTAAATTGACAGAGCTACGTGTGAGTGCATGCCCGCATGCGTGCATAGATCTGCTTCGGAGTAGCTGTGCTGCTTACCACCTGGAGTTCTTCGTCCAAGTCATCATCCTCCATTCCTATGTCTGTGACACTCTGGATTATTGTGTTAATTGTCCAGCTCTTCAGTTGTCACAGTGCAAGCATCGCTGAAGACAAATTCGTCGAGCGTCACCTCAATAGGAGCACTGCCCTGATTGCAGAGACGTTGCCAAGAGTCAACGATATCCGTGGTGGATGCCAAACTTCGTCGCCATCATTTGCTTCACACCCCACTTTATTCAAACATTCTCTTTGAATCCTGCCTTCTATATCGAGAAACCACAAGTACAGGGCTTTTTCTATATCGACATAAGCCGCTTCCTTTAGCTTTTTTCTTTGTTGGCCTGAACCACCGTAAACTGACAGAGCTACCAAGCCCGCCTCATGTGAATGCACACCCGCATGAGTGCAGAGAGATCCAGTGCATCCATGATTTGTTTTGGTGTAGCTGTGCTGCTTGCCACCTCGAGTTCTTCGTCCGAGTCATCATCCTCCACACCTATGTCAAACACAACATTCCAGTGCACGTTACACCCGGTGGCTGCCGTCTCACCGCTGCTAGACAACACTCACCATAACTGGTTGCGGGAGGTGCAATTCACAGTAGTGGAATTGGGAAGCCAACTGGCCACCCTTGACCAGGTCCGGCGAGCTGCTGTAACCAGTGGAGCCCTGGATGAAGGGCTCTATCCACCATAACCGAACCTCTACTACAATAAATGCTTATTCTCTCTCTCTCCATGCCAATGTCTGTGACGCTGTGGATTATTGCATCATCGTCCAGCTCTTCAGTTGTCACAGCACGAGCATCGCTGAAGACAAAGTCCTCGAGCGTCATGTCGGTGGGAGCACCGCCCTGATTGCCGAGAAGCTGCCAAAAGCCAACGACATCCATGGTGGATGCCAAACTTTAATCGCCATCATTTGCTTCACACCCCACTTCATTCAAACGTTCTTCTTGAATCTTGCCTTCTATATTTAGAAACCACGGGTACAGGGCTTTTTCTATGTCAACGTAAGCCACTTCCTTTAGCTTTTTTCTTTGTTGGCCTGAACCACCAGCACTGACGGCACTCATGATACTGTCCTTCAATTTAAAAATAGTTAAAAGTGAGCTCGATGAAATCCCATACATTTCAGCAAGAGTCTCCTTTTCGCCACTCATAACTTCGGCGATAATTCTGGCCTTTACATCAAGGCACATTTTTCTCTTGCGAGGTGCACCGCTCATCGTGAACAGGCAAAAATAGCCTACACACAAGATCAAACCACCAACTGGGTTTCATACGTACGCAAAATATGGCGCAGCGGTACGTTCTGCTCCACAAATTGAAGGCCGCCAGCAAAATTTGTGCGTTAAAGGGCGCATGTAAAGTGCTGTTTGCCCTGCCAAAGCTTCTATCATTTTTATCTGCCTGTCAAGGAGGCTTCTGGTATATGCGTGCGATGCAAAAGGACTTCACTAAATCGGGCTTGCAGTTTAAAATGACCTCATCAGATCGGGAAAAAATAATAAACACATGGTTTTCAATGGGGCAGAGAGTGGGAAACGAAAAAATGTATTACTTTGAGAATTTCAATAAATTGGGGTTCTTTATTTCGAGGTTCAACTGTATTCGGTATTCGAACAACCCTACTTTGAAGTAACAGAAGAGAAAGAAATAAGCATTATCTCCCGCCTTTTTAGTAAGTTGTCCATCTTGCAATGACTTGTCAAATGGACGAAAGGCAGGAATTTTTACAAGAATGCACTTTCACAATACACATTGGGTGCAGGCAACACGAGGCCACACAAAACCTCTGTAATGTGCACCACTCCCTGCTGTCACAGCATGTAAACCATTTACAAACCTGAGTATTGTTTGCATTTTTCCAGGAGCTGCCAAGTGTGACTGTGCTCATCCTGTGCGAGCCAATTTCCTCCTGGGCAAGCATAACATTGATACCAACACATTGCTGATGCAAACAATCAGTAATGTTGTCTATAGACCTTTTCGTCTGGCAAGGAGGAAAGGGTGCACAGCGAGCCTTTCCTCCTCTCTCACTTGTGTGATCTGGCACGGCGCTGCTTGAAAGTATTGCTGTCACGTGCTGCGGAATGATTTGGAGATGTTTTAGCTCATACTTCATGAAATTTACGTAATGTTCGTTCATACAAGGTCGTCAGGGAACCAGTGTGTAGCCTTTCAGTGCATCGATAACTACAGTATGTGGAAATATTTCTTGGGGGTGTAAATATGTGACGAGCATCATCAGCCGCGGTGTGTGTATGTGTTGTGAACTATTTTGGGTGTATTGGTTTTAATTCAACAAAGAGAACCGGCGTCTGCGTATTGCCATGAAACAGGAAAATCTGCTCACAATCTGATCACTTGGCATAGGAACTAAAACATATGAGCTCATGCCCGTGTACAGCCAACCTAATGCAAGCCCCAAACATCTAAGTGCCAAGCGCTATCAAATATTTGTGATACACTGGTATCGTTTTCAGGCATTTCAAGTCTAGTAGACTTGAAATCACTATGATATGTCTACGCTGGCCTCCTGTATAAAGCCAATGGCGCTGCTCAACACAGCGACTGCGGTTGGTGAACCAGCACGATACATACATAACCTATGTGCTTCGGCATTTCCTCTTCTGGCCTGAAAAGCCGTAATATCAAAGAGGGACCACATAAAAAGAATGCGACGGATATTTGTGAGGACAAAATTTCCGTAATACAGGTGAGTATGTCGTTGAGAATGAAATAAACATAACAGAAAAAAAAAAGAGAAAACGGGTTAATGCCACAATAAGACCTCGCATGGTCATGCCGCATAATGTTTATAGATGCATAAATAATGTCACGTGCTTGGACCATGCGCTATATAGAGTAAAGATATGTAATCCAGCATCTACCACTGCTTCGGACGCTCGAGCAGTTCATAAACGGTCGCTTTGCTGGGCAGGTGTCATTCATACTGTAAGGTATGCTGTTATTACTAACCAAAACTATTTTATTCATGGGTGTAGGCCATATTCACCGAACCAAGTGGTCCCGCAATGTAATCTACAGCCAACAGTTTGAATGCTTCTCAAAGTACAACAGCACAACTTCTACCGTAGCAGAACGCTACCCACGCTGTTATGATTGTCACGCATGTTTCATTGCTCCTAAACTGCAGCTTAGAACTAAAGGAGAATACTGCTATAAGGTCACACTAGTGAATGGAATTTTTAGAAATACGCAAATGATTTCCAAGGCTGACTGTAGGCTTAAACACATGTGCACACATAGCGATGTGTGCTCCGTCTGCCTCAATGCCAGCAAAAAGTCCTGCCATGCCAACTTAAACCACTTCAGTACGTCTCACAGAACCGTTTTCCATCTACGTCACCACTCCACGTCACACTAAATAGACAGGGCGAGTGCGAAAACAAATGCCAGAAACCAGCGCCGAGCATATACCTGACATACAAGACGGAATGCTTGCCCAAGCCAGCATGCCAACTGCCCATAGATGGCGCCACTGCATACACAATATGGTGGCACCCACGAAAGAAAGGTCTACAGACAGTAACTGAAATACCAATCTGTAATAGTAAACCAACAATGATGCCTATATGACCTACAAGTTGAAGCCACAGTTTGGACAGCTGTTGTAACAACAATGCCAACAAAAATACTATGCCATTCTCTGTAGAACTGGCCTTAGGGAGTTCAACTGCTGAGCAAAACACTGCAGAAAGTGAACTCTGCCTGGATGCCAGCATTTTTACTTACTTGTGCTCAAGATAATTTGAAACAAGCTTCTGAACCTCAAACACATGAACTACAGTACTGGTCAGCTGTATATGCACACATTTTTGCTGCCGCCTCCATGATGCAAAGGTTAAGCCTAGCGCACCCATTGAGTTTGTGCATGTGCAAGCAGTTGTTTCTAGCAGCATGGAAGCAATTCTAGCGGAGACCGCTAGAATTCTAGCGGTTACTGGTGGTTTGTAACCACCAGTAACATCCAGCAGTACTTGTTTCTATGAGTGCCATAATTGGAAAAGTTGAGTATATTTTATGTATGCTAAGTTGGCATGCTAGTTATTTTTGGCAGAGTGCTGCTTCCGTTTCATGTCATGCAAATAACAAGCTGTGACCCCTCCAATGCAGCTTAAAGGAAAAGAAACATTTTGAGCCACTGCAGCAGATAACACAAGCAGTGGGTTGCACTTTATGTCAAAATCTACGAATGCGCCAGAGTTGCCAGACTAACAAGAAAGTGGAAACGTAAATAAAAAATTCTAATTTTAGAATCTAAACAACCACATTTTCTCATTCTTCCAAGTGGTCATTTCATGTAGCCTGAACACAGTGAAATGAAGAGTTGCATTTCAATTATGGTGTTATGGTCCCTTTAAGAAGTAATACAGGGCATCTTAAAATTATATTCTAGTGTGCCCTTGCCTCCAAGTAAAAGTTCATACTGTATTTCACAGACACAATGTGTGTATAACAGAAAACAGACCTAAAGATATGCAATAGCTTCAGTTCCCAAGTTTTCACTGCAGAAAAGTGTACAGCAGTAAGAAGCACCTTAGCTTCCATTCCGGGGTCGATGATGTGACTGGCACTGAGGTCCAAGTCCTTATCGAGATCCGTGCTAGCATCCGACTTGGGCCCCAAGGGGTTTTCCAGCAGTGGGGTGGACAGCTGCTCCAGGATGCTGCTGCTAGGGTTCAGCCAGAGCTGCCGCAGCTCTCGTGTGTCGTCTCGACGTCGTTCTATTGAAATCAGGTTCATGGTTCACCATTAACCAGTGGAACAGATTCTATCTTTACCACAACTAACGAACGCTTACAGTATACATGAAACCAGGTGTACAGATAAGTTCAAAAGATAGGAAATCTAAGACTGGCTGCAGATGGATGGGTTTTATAAGCATCCCCTGGAAACAAGGTGGTGGCTGATGCTACCTAATTCATTATTTTGCCTTTATTCTGTGGTTCTTTTGCAAAGATTTTATGTACAGTGCTGTTGGATAGCAGTTTCAGGCACTAGGCACAGCCCATGCCACAACTCAATATTTCCCGCATGCATGCGTACTAAATCACATGTTAGACTCAGGGAAAACACTGAGTGTTTAGCTCAAAACACAAAATGACGGCCAGCTTACTTGATCTCAAAAATCTAACTAACTGTTCAAGGAGACTAGAAAGCTTTTCAGCCTTTTGAAGACCTGTAACCTCAACTTGACAAAATTCTCACTATAACCACCTTTCTGCCAAATGTACGCCTTTTTATTGTTGAGACTTAGCTATATAGACTCAGCTGTAATGTAGCCATTAGACAGTCTTAGTTGGGCGTCTGCAACTACCCACTTATGCAGTGCGTGAGGTCATGCGTACATAGTGAAGCGTGTGCACACGAAGCGACAATAGTTGGCCGGGCGCAAAAGTTGAGAAGGGGATTGCTGACTTGCACATGCAGGAGTTGGTAGTGTGCTACTTAGTGCCGCCATATGCCAGCTTCTGAAAGTGTGTAGCCAATATCAGCTGACACAAAGTCAAACCACAAGCTGGAGTCATATCTTCAGCCAGAGCCATATCGAAAAATGCGCTCTCGTGGACATGCAAGAACCCACGAGAACATCCCGCAAAGCCTGCAGAGCCTGCAGCGGATGCTACACAGCTTTCGAAAAGCTACGGGCACATGCAAGAGACCGTGCGTGCTCCTACATACAGTGCATGTGCACTGTCGTCTCCACGAGTTTAATGCGCACACAGAGATGTTGCGAACGCCCAACAAAAACTGTTTATTAAACTGTTTATTAGAATTTTTATAGAATTGAGCCACAAGAAAACTTTTCATTACCTTGCGGAAACATTTTAAAATTTTATTTACATGATGCAGCACGACTTATGCAACATTCCAAAAATGACAGCACAATCAAATGAAATCAAACGCGAAAGACGAGCTGCACTGCATGTTAATTTAAAATTAGGTGAATTTTGCGGTTTCACATGCCAGAACCATGATCTGATTATGGGACATGCCGAAGTGGGGGACTTCGGATAACTTTTGACCAGCTGAGGTTCTTTAATGAGCACCTAAATCGAAGTACACGGGTGTTTTGCATTTTGCCCCAATTGAAATGTGGCCACCGTGGCAAGGATTTGACCCCATGACCTTGTGCTTAACAGCACAACACCACAGCCATGCACTGCATGTTCTTGCACGCATTTTGGCCAAGCAAAATTTTTATGCCGGCTGGCACAGTTTTGTGTCACCACAGACTTCACAAACTGGGTGTGTATTACCTCAGTCTAACAATCAAAATCTTGCTTCGAATAAAAAGGCTCATATGTGCGCTTCATGCTCAGCACACTCATTGCACAACCTATGCAAGATACAATGCCATCTGGACACTCATGCCTTCAGTTTCTAGCACACAATTCCACTTCCGTTTGTAATTTAATTTAACACTGTCACAGCTTGTCTAGGTTACTGCCACACCACCTGCTGTGTTTTCGTTGTGGACTCTGAGCTGAATGGTGACTAACAAAACATGACAAGTTGTACCAGACCATGTAAGTGCCACTGAAAGTTAGGAGAACGTCATGCAAGTTTTTGTATTAAAAGATGTAGCTTTGATCTGACTCATGTCAAAATAACCATAATGTTGTGACTGAGCTGCATTTGTACGGTTGAGGGTGCATTGGCTAATTATTAAATAGTATAAATTATTTGTAGCAAGAGTATCAGGCATTTGAAAGTAACAAAATAATTCAATGGGTTAGAGCTATTAGTATTCAATTAAAATATCAATATATGTGCATATCTACCATTTAGGTAAACACTGCAGTGCCTCAGTGGCTAGGGCCTTCCATTGCTGAATGCAAGGTCCATTAGATTCAAGGCCACCATGGACGCATCAAATGCAAAAATTATCACCATACATAGCTCAGAATTCCATAGCCCCTAAGCCACCGTGGTGGGTGAATATGCAAAGCGCTAAATGCTGCACCTATCAGCAGTCTGAAGCAGTGTGAAAGTTTCTCCCACAGATTCTAATGCACACTCAAGGTAGCTTACCTGTACCATCTGGTTTTGATGCCAAGCTGGGAGGAAGCTGGGCAGACTTGAGCACAGAGGAAAGAGTACTCAACTCGGACTTGGTTGGTGTGCCCGCATTTGAGAGACACAGGCCACCAATAAGTACCATAATTAGGCTCTGAAAGTGGCAGAAAAAACAAAATGCAGATATACTCCAACTGTGCTAAGAAAATTTATATATAACAAATTTGTGACAGCATTATGAATATCTAGTTTGGATGATAAATCTTACCCAGTTGAACTCACTTATAACAATACTCAAATGCCAAAAAAATACCTTTGTGATAATCTATAATTGCTATAACTGTGTTGCGAAAAAAAAAAAAAGCAGAGGGGACAAACATCTAAACATTTTATTTAGACAAAAGGAGGTACAGTCGAATCAACTTACAGCATTACTTGTTTTAACAATACTCGGATGTAACAATGAGCAGCCCTGGCACTGAACTTCTGTGTGTGCTATGGTAAAATAAACCACTTACTACATATGTTTCCATGCTGCATTGCTGGCTATAACAATTAAATCTGGCTACTAAGTGTCTGCGCTGAGAAGAAAAGGGATGCGAAATTGATGAAAAGGAGAAAAAAAAAAAGGCGAGCCGCCAGACCCGCTGCAAGCTACAAAAAGAAGGTACACCTTCGTTGCATCGCCCTACACATCACTAGACTGGTGCGCCCCTCTCCCTTCCACCTCTCCAATACATGAGTCAACTGCACTGACAATGGAGAGGTGGAAGGTAGACAGGCGAGAAGCACGAGAGGCTAGCAATGCGTAGGGAGATGCAATGAAGGCATCCGTGTGAGGTTGGAGGCAGCCCACTTTTTTTCTCAAGGATTTTTTTCCTTCTTTTTCCTTTCAGCGCAAAACACCCAGTATCCAGATTTAATTGTTACACTCAAACTGCGTTATAACAAAACAGGATATAATGAAATAACAGATATATAGAAGCAAACGAACTTCCCCTTCAAATCCCCATAGATATCCATGTATTTAAAACCTTGTTTTAACGAAGTAAAAATGTCCTGCCAATAGATATAACGAACTACCATTCGTCTCCGACACCACAATATATCCGACAATTGCATGCCACGCACAGTCGCGAGCAAAAGTTTGGAGACTACAGCATCAGCAAAAATTCAAATATATTCAAGTGCTCCGTGGTATGGAATTGGTTTATTACATTGTATTGGTCAAACAAGCGCATGTAGGCTTGCGCTGTTGATTTCAGCCGGAATGCCCAGACAGCAAAAAAATAAAAAAAATGACAATAATAAATAAATAAATAATCGCGGCACCTTTGGTCCCCAAACTTTTGCTTCGTGACTGTACATCACTTTCCGCCAGGTTCGGCACTCATTCACTGCGGCAGTTCAAAACTCCCACTTCTCCGCATCAAATACGCCATCGAGCAACACTGGTCTTTCTCACTATTGCACATGGCTGTGCACAAGCAGCGGCTCCCTATCACTATGGTCCCTAGAACCATACTATCGCACTTCTCCACTGACCTCTCTCTCTCGCATGCGTCTGGCTGCGCAAGCCAGCACATGCTGCGAGGTTACGCATGACGGTGCAATAGATTAGTGCATTCAGTAATGTGGAAAGTTGGGCAAGTTGGCGATTAATCATCATACATTGGTGGTGAAGCAACGCACTGACCATAATGATAAGCTAACCAGGGAAATAGTGGAAGCTTTTCACATTTACAAGAGAAGAGAGGGTTGTATCAGTCAACCATCTGTTCTTCTGGGCCATCGTGAGGTTTCCTTTTTAAAGAACACTACGAAAAAGAAAGAGGAAAAAAAACTGTGTAATAATAATTTTGTTAGGGGTGCAACAAATAGCATAGGATTGCACACCATGATAGATAGGCTGCCTATCTTTGACGCCCGGGTATGTGTGGTGGACAAATGAATTTGAAAATGCTTTTAATCTGGCTTCGCCTACATTTGAAGTGTGAGGGTGCACAGGCATATAAATATGAAGTATTTGTTCTGAAATAAAGTAGTTGCGAGTGCAGCGAGTGTCGTGTTTTGTTGTGTGTCTTCGCGTTGTCAGTGTGCAGCTTCACCACCAATGCATGATTAGTGCATTCACTCATACTGCGCACCGAGCAGGCAGGCGCAACTGGGCGTGGACTCCGAGATCTCCCCACTACAATTTCGGGGTAACATGCAAACCTGCGTGGCCATGTGACAAATTAGTGCATTCACTTCTTTCTCTGAGGCACGCAGGCAGCTGCAGTTAGGCCTGGCCTCCCAAGATTTCCCTGACGCAATCTTAGGGCTCGTGCTACGCTGCGCGAGCTGTGCCACGCTGTGCTGCTATGCATGGTGGTGCAAAACATTTGTGCATTCACTCCTGTCCCTTCCTGCAGCACGCTGAGCAGGGCCTAGCAGCTGCACGTGGCCTCCGAGATTGCATTGGCACCAGTGTAACCTCGTCGGCAACGAGCCGACCAAGCCAAGTCGGTGTGGCAAAGTTTGCTTGCCTCCTCAATCACACAGCGGAGCGCTGTGTTGTGTGACACGTGTTGCTCGACTGCGACGAGCCACGAGGAAAGCGGAAGTGAAAGACCATCATAATGGAACAGAAGGCAGCTGTCTAAAAGCTGTTGCATTAGGTGCCAAAAAGTTCAGTGTCACACACCAAAGATTCTTTTGTTGTTTTCTTCAAATTTCATCGCATGTGTGGCCGTGTAGCAGTTCCGGAGCCGCAAACCCACATTCTTATTTCCATGCTTATAATAGGGCACCTCAGTGGGCATATATTGCAGTAAATGACAATAATGGATATAGCAAAGGAACAAATATAACAAAATAATTTCGGCTCCTCCTCCAACTTTGTTATAATGAGGTTCGAGTGAATAACTGGTAACACTACGTGGGAGCATTACAGTAAGCAGTTTATTTCGCCTAGAACACATACAAAAGTTGACTGTACATCGGCTGCTCAATGTTACATCCAATATATTGTTAAGGGCCCCTCTCCAGGTCTGGCCATTTTGAGCTGAGAAGCGCAGTGCATACCAGTGTGTCGGAACGGAACGAAAACCAAATCGAAAAGGGAAAAAAAAATCCGATATTCTTGCCCGGAACAAAAACATAACCGAAATATTATTTTGTTTCGGAATGAAACCAAAATATTTTTATTGGTTTTCGGTTCAAGGGGAAAGTCTGTAATCCAAGCGATAGCTGGTTGAGTGCTACACTAATCTAAGCCTGCCATTCGGTGCAGGCGTGTAGCCAGGACTTTTTTTTTTGGGGGGGGGAGGGGGGGGGAGGGAGGGCTTTGGCTTGGTCTGCTTGAAGGCGTGTAATATTATGTACTTGTCTGGGGCGGGCATTCAAAGGATATGTGCCTTTGTTCATAGGTGACGGGCCAGGCATAAAAGGGAGCAGGGCACCTGCCAGAAATATTTCAAAGGGGGGTAAAGCCCAGTCAGCGCCCCCTGGTTACGCCACTGGTTCAGTGCGCTGGCAGATCAGCATTGTAGCAAAACCCAGGGCTTGCGCGCTGAAGAGCTTATTGTTTCATTTTCTAGAGACAGCACTTTGTCACCAAAGTTTTATCGTTCATTTATGTTTATGAACATGATCACAGAATTCAGAATACCCTCATTGAGAAAAATAAATATGGTGCGACCTAATGGACCTCAATAAAGCTATTCCATCCATCCATCCAGAGCAGAACCGGAATGCAACATCTTTCAGTGGAACGAAACTAAAACCAGGACGAAAGACATTTGTTCCGACAACCTGCTGCATGCAATGCAACACCTTGCTGTATACAAGCTAATGATTGTGTAAGCAAAATATTACACTGCTATGCGCCGTGAAAACAGCTGAAATTTCAAACCAAACTGTGCACCCTTCTCCTCACAGGTAACGTGCTTCAAGCCGGAGAGTCAATGTCATTTGCACAAGTGCAGCTATGTTGTTCGCAGTGCTGTGCCGTCACTCACAGTGACACACGACAGAATTATTCAAGACAACAGCAGTTATTTGTTTGACCAGTTGCTTCAATAGATGAATTAAAGTTTAGAGAAACAATAAAACACAAAAACCGAATGTCTGCATGTCTGTTTTATTTCGTACAGTAGCAAGAGAGATGTACTTCCATTTCGTCTGCTTGTTCCCACGTCGTGCAGTCAAGCGAGCAGACAACGAAACTGTCATTTTCTACCATGTTCCAGCACAATCATATTCTTTGATCCACTTGCATCTACCTCAGTGTTTATGAGGCACAAACTTATACAGGGTGTCTACCAAGTTGACATTTCCAAATTCCCTGAGTTTTCCAGGTTTTCCCTGAGTGCCTTTGCACATTTCCCTGAGTGATGCAGAACTATGTTTTGTGTCAAGACGGGCTGAAAACATATCGCCTGATTCTGTCACCTTCGAGTAAGCACATGAAAAAAATAATAAAGCGACTTAATCCAATTTGAATACTAAGGAGTAGTGTTTATTCAGAAAGAGAATAGAAGGCAGGGGTTAGTAAAATGCACAGCAAATAAAGTGTCTTCGAAAAAAATTGCAAATGAAGTCAGACATTCACAAATACGAATAAAAAGGAGATGCACATAGAAGCAAATATATTCGAATATGAGCTATTTCTATCAACTGATAGCAAGCTCAGTGGTATGAGGCCCGAACTCTGTCACAATTGAGATTCTCTCTCAACCGCTCGTAAGTCAACCTCAACTGTCCTGACATACTCTCAGCCCAAGCATGACGCCTGAGTGTTGTGTTTCACTGCTTTAACAAGTTTATTTTGGTTTGGATGAGGGACACCTGCATCTCGGCATCAGCCAAAACTTTGTTTTTTGAGCTCAATCTCTTTCAAAACGGTGGCAGCAAGCTTCCTTTCCCGTTTATTCCTCAATGCGTACATCATTTCTGTTCTTGTCCTCCTTCTGCCACTCGTTCGCCCCAAGGACCATTTGAAGCATTTTGGTCAGTTGCACAGGCCACGGCCGATTTTTAGAACTCCTTAGAGGTCGCGAATATGTTCGAAAAATCGGCCAGTTGGAAAAAAAATAAATGCGTGCCATTTACTGCCCTTAGGGGCTCAAACCGCCACAGGCACGTTCGAAAACACTCTGAAGGCCTGTCGGTACACATATTAGGCATATCGGCACATGTACTGTGACAGAAAATACCGGGTGCACGTGTGTATAATTAAGGAATACATACTGTTTTCCGTGGCAATAGCCCCTTCCCATGCATGTTATGCTTCACTGCAATACTTTTGCGTATGCTTCACCATGTAACATTTCTGTACAGAGGCGAAGCTAAGTTTCGGGAACCGGCATTATGCAACGCGCCGTGTTTTCTAAATTTCTCAGCCAATCGCGAGGAACCCAAAGGCGGAGTCCATGCCATTGCTGACAGCAGCTAATTCTTCTAATAAAAAACTCGGCACCCAACGGCAAGAAGCTTCATAGCGAACGTCGAAGCAGCTAGGCCTAGCGTTGCCGCAGTGGTGGCAACGGCTGCCAGCGGATCCGCGTGCGAGAGTGCCGGTTCGAGGTGTCGAAGTAACCAAAACGGCGGCGGTGGTGCCTTTGATTATTGCCGTTTCGGACCTGCGGTCAGGGCAAAACGTCCGGAAAATCGGACGGCGAAGAGTTCTTGTGTCTGAAATTGCACACGTTCTGATAAGTTGATTCTATGGGGTACGTGGCGGTGCCGCGAAGCCGTCCAAATTATCGGGAATCCGCAAAGTCGGTCGTTGAGTACACACTGGCAACTCCTCCAGCCGACGACAGGGTGTCAAAGACGATTCATTACGATTCCTGTCTGTTGCTCGAGCCAGCATTACCGCGACTTTCGACACTTTCAATAAAATTGCCACTAATTTTCCCTGATAGAGGCCCAAATTCCCCAAGTTTTCCCTGACTTTTTCCAGGCTACTCAAAATCCCTGAGAATTCCCGGTTTTCCCAGTTGGTAGACACCCTGTTATATTACCAAAAATCCGGTGTCAGCAGTACAATGACGCAGTGTATCACGGTAAGCATCCATGAGCTGGGCTGGCCTGCCCAAACATGCGCGCACTGAGGGATCCAGTTTGCAGAACCAGCCAAACTACAACACAAGTGCTCTCGTGCACAACTCGCAAGATCATGCACAGAGTGAAACAAAACAAACACAACAGCTTGCAGGCTTATGCGCAAGACAGTCACTGGAAGTTTCCCACGCAGCAAAACGTGATAAAAAAAAGTTTAAAAAAAGAAGGCAGGGACAGTGACATGTGTGTGACGCAATTCTCTGGCTCCGGTGTGGGAGAATGCAGGGAAGGAATTTTGCTTGTGGAGGCTTGACGGGGCAAGTGGCGAATGTGTCAATGTTGGCAGTGAAGCTCGCCTCCTGAAATCATGGGTTCATAACGCTTCAAATACTTCTATCTCTGCTAATAATTAACTAACTTGAAAAATTCTTGTGGTAGAACACTCCCTAGAAGGCTAGTAACAATTTTCAGCATATAACCAAAATCTGCTATGCGACCTGGTGAGGGGACCTTTAAGACCAGTATCATTATAAGTGGGTTCGGCTGTACTAACTTTTAATGCTCGCAAACTGTTTTCATTTCTCCATCTTCCCTTATATAAGCTAATGTGCACCCATGTAAATAAATGCTTCATGCATTATGAGGATGCTCGACTCTCACATTCCCTAAAGTCCCGTCTACCCCACTCGGCTCTCACGTCTCGTGATGCCCAGTTTCCCCGCGTGACACGTAATCTTGGAAGTCAGTGTTGCATTTACAATTAGAGACAGTGCGAGTGCTCTGATGCAAGCTCCACCTGACAGCAAGGATAACTAGCAAGAGAAACTTACTTCTTTTTCGGCTGCGAGACATCAGTGCGTGCGGATAGATCACGCACTCGTCAGAATGCTCCCCAGGACTACCGTAAAAACTGGAATATAGGTCGAACTTTTTTTCAACAAACATTGCGAAAAGTCAACCCTCGTCTTATATACCGGACATTGGCGGAAAAACTATGGAAGTCTTGCAATAATGGGGAGATGAAGTAAACAGCCGCCATCAACAGCAGCGTGACGTGGCGACATTGTGGCACCGCCAATTTGCGTTTCCATTTTCACAAAGTTATATTGCTTCAAGGCTGCTTTTCCATATTTTGTTTAAGAATGAGCAGAAGCCGACGGCAATTCACCGTCGCCTTCAAGAAAAAGGCGATCGAGTACGCGGAAGCCCACGGCAACCTGGTGGCACAGCGCGAATTTGGAGTATCCGAAAAGAGCATTCGGTACTGGCGGAGGCAGAGGCAGCGTATCACAACTTGCAGCAATCAAAAGAAAACGTCATCCACAACTTGCAGCAACCAAAGAAAATGACCGCAGTGTATCCAAAACTGGAAGACAAGGTTGCGGAGTTCGTCCGGGAGCTGCGTGTAAGATCGATGCCTGTGACCGGCGAATGCATTCGTTTAAAAGTGGTAGAGATCGCGAGCGCCTCTGGACCGACGAGGGCGCAATTCAAGGGCTCGCCATCCTGGGTGCGACGATTCATGAAGAGGAAGGGCTTTGCGCTGGACGGCACAGAGGACGATGCTCTATGGGACATGGGCAGCGTGAAGCACTTGTCACCCGACTCCAGTTCGGACGACTCTGATTCGGAGTAGCGCTTGCGCACTTCGTGCCCTTTTGCGTACTGTACAACCGGCCAATTTTTATCAGTATCGCGTGACCATCGACTTGGGTGTTTGTCAGCACCTTATCATCACGGCATGGAGTGGCGAAATAGCGAAAGTAAGTGCATGTGTACGCATGCGCGTATCTCGTTTGTTTCACCGCTCAGCGCCGTTAGTAAGGTGCTGACAAGCACACAGGTCGATGGTCGCGCGATACTGTTAAAAACTTGGCCAGGTGCACATGCGAGCAGCATTTAAATACTGTCACCACTGTGCAACCGGCTGAGTTGCATTTGTTTCAAGGTAAGGGTTGGTACTTTTGCCATTGAAAAAGATTTTTTTCATTTTTAGAATTGGTTAGTTGAGGGAAGTCGACCTATATTCCGGTCCGACCTATAGTCCGGTTTTTACGGTAGTTCACGGAAGGATTCCCATTCATCTTCAAAGAGTGGCACCAACACGGGTGAGCTTGGATGTGCTTTCATGGGATGACACACACGAATTACTTAGGCGGCAGTGTCAAATATAGGCAAACATTATTTGCTCGGTATCCTTGTGTGGCGAGTCAAAGTTCCTCGACTCCTTGGCGTTATCCATCAACATGTTCTGATCTGTGTGTGTATTTTGGCTTGCTGACATTGTTATATGAAAAAAGCCTCCCAGATCTTCTCTCTCGCACCCGCTCTTACTTGCACCTGCACACAAAAGCCAAACGCGTCCGGGAATTTTACGTACCACAGTACTTACTAGCAATTGTAAAGACGCCACCTGGCCGGGTTGCTGTATCTTGAAAGCTATCTACAAGGGGTACCGATTCCGTGCTGCGGTGTGTTTTCAAGGCGTAGTTTGCGATGATGCCGAGCGGCTGCACGAAGGTCAAGTCACTCGCTGCTGCTACCGCGTTTCGCACTGCAATGTTTTGACAGCGAGTTTCCGCGATAGTTGAGTGGGATGTGTTCACCATGCTTGTTAATTTAGTTACACTCGCGGAGAACTTTCTGTGGCAAAGAAGGGAAAGCTATGGAGGCAAAGCACACACAAGTGAGAGCACTTCTAAAATTGAGTCCCTCATTTAAATCCACGTTACTTTAGGCTGGGGAACAGAAAAAAAAAAACACCACAGAAGCACTCCGTACAGATGGTTAACCAGCAAAGCTGAAACATGCAGCCCTGGCGTTTATCACTGGGTTAATCCTAACAGTTCACTAAATGACGGCTTGGTAGGCTGCCGGATCCTCGGTACGCAGTTGTTGCTTGCGCTCGGCTGCCCGAGCCTGTTCTTGTGCCCGGGCTGCACCATCAGTACGGTGCAGAAGAGTTCATTCCCGGTTCTGCTCACAGCGTTGCTGATCAAAAGCTGCCTGCTTCTCAGGAGTATGTATGATGTGTGGCCTACCCATTTTGGAGCCAGAGGAAAACTGCTGCACGCGCGCTCAGCTGCGAAGGAGAGCAACAGCATCACTAATGGCGCAGCTAATCCAACACCACCAAGGCCTTTTCATTCCGATCCATAGCGTCATGTTACCTGGCCTGACTGACATTGAATCAAATGGGAATGCTCCCGAGTAGGCAACAGTGATTATGGCGTTGCCGCTTTCATCACGCCAGCCTTATGAATGGAAATTTCAGGTCAGGTAATGCGACGTCATGGATCAGGGTAAACTGGCCTTGTGCTATCTTGGTGGTGTTGGCCAATCGGGTGCCTTTTCTTTTTCTGCACATGCACATGGGGCTGCGACGGAGGAGTTTTAAGCATACAGGCAACCGACAGACGGGCAGACGAATCGGCTAGCCATATGCAGCTTCACTGTAAAAAAACAATAAATGACCTTTTGTATGTTCACACAACTATTTTGTCATGTCCTTTGTTATCAAAAGCAGTCTAGACCCCACAGCAACTCTTTGTACAGCTGATGACAGCAATTTGATGCAACCAAATTGTTTGCCATTACACAAATGTTCAGGCTGTGTTCCCAACACATGCAAGTTCACCAAAACATTATCCATCAGCAATTCTAGGTGCTCACAGAGCATAACATGATCTATGCAGAGAACAAGTCCCCTGAAGACATGCAGCAAAACTCACTTGTTGCAGAAGAGAATTTTCCCTATGTGCCTTCAGCCACCTCAGCAGTATCCGCAGGAGAATGCTGCAAGCATGGCCTGCAGTTGTTATCTGGCTCCGTGACACTGAAAGACAAAAAATTCACCAGTACTGCTTCTGAACAATTTAAAAAGTACGACAAACATTATTAATTTATTAAGCAGTTATAAGAATGCACCTGCTTTTAAACAGATGTTGCAAGTGCTAACTGCCTCGGAAAACAAATTCAATAACGCAACACACTGCTGGACTATCAAACTAGATTTACCAGCCCTTTGTAATAATCAAAGCACCTTCAATATGTTATGTATAGAAAGAAATCGAATCAGCTGAAATTGGCCACACAGGAAACAGCAGGCATTTATTTAATATTAACATTGGCTGGTATATTATGTTTAATGAACGTCAGTGCCCTAATAGCAACTGTTAACTCCTGTTTATTGACATCTGATTTGGCAATTTGATATTCAATACATATGAATATCCATTTCTCCCATAACATACAAATCTGGATACAGTGAAGCCCAGATGAGGCAAATTTCCATGGAAAAGGTGGCGGTCAGCTGGCTACTCAGTCACAAATATGAGTAGTATTTTCTTTTGCTGAAAGCTGGGAGAAACAATGCCACTGCACATGTGAAGCATGATACTCCTTTCCTTACAACTTGAAATGATGTAGCGAAGAATAGTGTGCTTCTAGGCTGCCTGGTGATTTATTAGCTCAACAAATAATGAAGTATATTTCCCCATGATAAAAATCACTTAACAAAAACCAATGTCTGGTTCCAATAACATTTCTTATTTCTGTTGGATAACAGGAATATTTCATTTTGCACCATTACATAACTACATTTTCCAAATGCAGTTTGTGGTGGCTATTGACCTACCACTCTTTTACATGCTGTTCAGTGAAGCAGGTCATCATTAATGAACAGCATGACAGCACCACAGGGAATGGATGAATTATTAAACCTTTGGCCCTATCCACCTCACTACCTTGCTACTTTTTAAATATAGAAACAAATTCTGAATTCGATACAATGCAGGCCACCAAATTAATATTTAGTTATTTTCCCATACATATTAGATCTTTTGAAGTGAACCAAGAATAAAGCAATGCCCTCTTCAACCTTGTACGCTTTCATCGAGTGGTCCATACGACATGGCTTGACCTCGCTTGATCTGCTATGGTTGTCCCTTCAGTGCCCGCCGCTGGACGCGATTTCTTAAGTTCAATCTAGCTCTGCCACCTCTTTCTCGAGCTTTTCCCATTCTCACTTACGCTCACTCTCACGTTCTTGATGCTCATGCTCCAGTGTTTCTTGTATCACCTCCCAAGCAACCTTAATGCTTTCATCATCACTGCCACTATCTTGAAGTGCCTTTTGGATAGCTGGCTTTTTCATCTTTTCATCCACCTCAACTCCTAATCGCACAATAACAACAAGTCTGACCTCGTCAACCTTCTAAGATCCATGGCAGCTGCCCCGACTGATGGTTAGAATTGTTTTCTTTAAATAATTTGCGCAAATACAAAATATGCAACAAATTCCCGATTCCTAGAACCATCAAAATAAACATTCAAAATTTAAAGTCTGGTGAATCAAAAGGAGAAAACCACGCGCTCATTCACGGATGCAGCACCACGCCATCCAGTTCATTGGTCCGCTGTTCCCGTTTATTCAGGACTCTCTGGGTCGAAGGCTCTTTCTTCTTCGCTGTTCCCAGTTCCTCAGGACTTCTTTGGATGAAGGTTCATACTTACCGCTGTCACCAGTTATGAGATCTTGCCGTTGAGTGCGGGAGTTGACCGACGTTGAGGAGTATATTGAGAACTGAAGGTTTATTTACATTATTTACAGTAATAACACAAAGTAATGAACAGTCATAAAGTCATCGATGGCTGGCAGCAAATCGGACGCTGCGGCCCGTGGTAAGAAGAATGAAAAACGAATGAATTAATGAATGAAAGAATGAATGTCTCTTCTCCCTGTTTCTCACTTTTAACCCCTTCGGTCTCTCGGGGTCATGTCATTTTCAGCCAATTGTCGAGCCAGCTCAGGAGTTGTCACTTTCTTCCAATGGTAGGTGCCCGTGCAAGTGCCGTCACATTCAACCCATGGGGTCGCTCCAACGGCTCCACTGTCTGATGGGTGACTTGCCACCGGCGTTGCCTCCTTGCCTACAAGCGCTCAGCTGGAAGAGACGGGTTGTTCTCGAACAACCTTTCAGAGCCACACAACAGCTTTGCTTGGGACCAAAATCGGCTACCTAGAACTGTGCCAGCCTCCCGTTGCACTTTCGGGAACAGTCAAGCAGGGGGGGGGGGGGGTAGACAATAGTCGACGTGTGGCGCATGAGGTGGGGGTCGCCAACCTGTCGGACAGGTCCGGGAACGTGGTAGAGGCACCCCGGCGCACCATAATTGGAATGTGATGACGATTGGATGTGGTCGGAGGACTCGAGTAATGCCAGGAAAACTATCAAACTATGTCAAACTATCTGCTTATAAATCCCTAGTACAATCTTTTATCAAATCAGCCCATACAAATTACAGAATCCTAACTAGGTATAACTTGTTAAACATTTAGAAAATGTAAATAATCATCAGCACTTTAATTCATATACAGTCACCGACTGATTTTTCGGACTCCGAAAATTCGGACATGCTCGGTTATTCGGTCTGCTTCGCGGCACCGCCATTTTCCCCATAGACCATAATGTATAACTGCCAAAAGTTCGGACACTTTGCAACGTCTCGTCAGATTTTTCGGACACTCCTTGAGCCACCTCGATCGAGAGCACCATGCATCGACTGACCGGTGCACAGTTCGACTTGCTGAACGCCATTTTTATTTTGAACGGAGCCTCCTTGCTGCCCCACAAAGTGGCGCTACTGCAAATCCCCACTCTTCATCATCGTTTCTGCCTGGTTCGTGGCCACAGCAGTTCCGGTCTCAGCTTAGTAAGCCATGCCAAGACAATCCAGCAGCTGATTTCTTTCTTCATGCACGACACTGTGAGTAGGCCACATTTTTCGTTTGTGCGACTGGTGTCAGCGTGATGACGTGGTGGTGTTTAGTGTTTGCATTTGTGTGATGTGTCGAGGTTGTGGTGATCCAACGTGGCATACGGAAACATCGCGTCAAGTGTCTAATGGCGCCGACAGTGCCCCCGCAGACTGCGCTGGGGAATGCCGGCAAGTGGGTGCTGGGAGGCCTAGGATTTGTCTCCTTCCGATGTGCTCCCTACTGACGCCTAAATTGTTCTCCCGAGACCTGCGCAGTGGTTGCATTGCGATTCCGGACACCGTCTCATTTGACAGTTTCACAGGTGCTGACACTGCTGTACTGACATGCACAGAACTCGACAACAGCGAGATTATTCGTCAGGTTTCTGCTGCATCGCCGGATGATGACTCCAAGTCGGAAGATGACGGACCACGTGCTACGCTGCCGTCGCATGCGGAGCGTGTACAAGCAGTGACTGTGCTGTTAGCCGCCTATAGTGACCGTACGACCCTCTCCGAGATTTAGGCTTATGTGATTGCGCGTAAACGGAACAGCGTGCAACGGCGCATTCACAATTTCTTTAGGCCTACTGCTGAGCCCGAATAAGTGCGTGAAGTAAAGGATTTTTTTTCTTAGTCTGCTTTTTCGGACACCTGTTTATTCGAACATTTCCACAGTCCCCGTGAGGTCCGAGCAAACGGTCGGCAACTGTACTCCAAACACTTGCATCACATCCACATCAGTGCAACTGCACTGCCCATTAGTGTATGCATCCTGACTTTGATATTTGGGTGTGTGTCCTCGCCGCTGCAATGAAATTATGTTTTTTTTTTACTTTATCATGGTAATATAAAAACCAAAGACTATCTTATATCTCCGGACCAGCATTCAAACACGTAGAATTATTGAATTTCTGGGCTTTTAAGCGCCAAAACTGTGATCTGATTATGAGGCATACCGTAATAGGGGACTCCAGATTAATTTTGTCCACTTGGAGTTCTTTAAAGGGGTCCTGAACCACTCCTCGGACTCATTGAAATAACAGTATGAGGATAGCACACATTGTTGTGAAAATCTTGGCCAAGTTTTGCTGTCGTACGCAGTGCATGGAGCTCACAAGTGCAGCATGAAGTCACTTTTCTCTGAAACGCTCTCTTTTCAAGTGAAGCTTGCTCCTCAGTCTCTTTCTTCTGGGCGTTTTATTTCGTAATAAAGCAGATTCCCATACGCAGCTGCTATTGGTAGCTGCAATCTGCTTCGGTATGGTTCGAGAAAGCCTTAGTCAACATCTTATCGACTTCTCTTGTTCTCCACTTGTTCTTCTTCACCTACTATGTAGCATAGATACTGCGGCCGCCACGGGGTGCCGCGACGAGTCCACTGGCTAAGCACACTGCGGCTTGCTGAGGACAACCGCGTTTGGCTTATGTTAGGCACATTGTAGGCACCAAAATTGCAAATGTGGCATCTAGATTAACACCCAAAATGAAATTTGGACTGCGTGCCACGGTGACATTTGGAAGGCGGAAAATTGGGCACACCCCGCTCCACTGTAGCCTTCGCAGTGAAAGGCATTGAAGGAGGAGCAGAAGCACCACAAAGGCCATGTTTATTGCCAATAACTCCGCCTCTGCTGATTGCAGTTAAGTACTTATTGCAGCAAAATATGTCTCAGATAGCCTACTTTAACTTCAAATGCATTTCTCCTCTTCAATAAAAAGTAGTTCAGCGTCCCTTTGACCCTTTACTGACAATTGTTACCTACAGGCAACATACCAGAAAAATACTATATTTACACGATTGTAAGTCGACCAATTTTTCTAAATTTGAAAATCTTAAGTGGGGGGGTCGACTTACAATCGAAACCAAAACATGGCACCACTAAAAAGACGAGACCAACGGGATCTACAACGTAGTTACAATTTTATGCTTGCTCTATGGCCCTACCCGTAGCTTTTCGCTATCCCGCGTGTTAGCTTTTCGAAAACGTTTTTCTACTTTTTTGAGAGTTTTACAGTGTAGACAACACTCATGGGGGGATCGATAGTTGATGCAAGCACCGCTGTTCCATTCGCGGCAACAACCTCAGAACGGCGGCACTTGTGGGGAGTGTCGGTAGTTCATAGAAGAGCAGACACCGCTCACGGGTTTTTCTCTGTAGTTAGACCAAAGGCATTAGTCTGACGCGTTTGACTTGACTGCCGGCTGCGTGCTACTTTCATGCTTCTTCAGTCATCATGAGTGCTCCAGGCCCACTAATCATTCGGCGCTCGTTCACAGCAGCGTTCAAGAGGGCACTTGTTCACAACAGCGTTCAAGAGGGCTGCCATCCTTTACGCCGAAGAAACAAGTCACTGTGCAGCGATGTTTCTGAACAGGTGATGCAAGAGTGGCGACTGCAGCGAAGTGACATTTTCACTTGTGACGGCGAGTGAGGAATTTCCCACGTGCCGAAGTCTGGACGCTTTCCAGAGCTGTAGGCCAAGCTTGCGGCATGCGTCGCTGAAATGCGTGATCGGTCCTTGCCAGTGAAGTGCGACATGGTCATGAAACAAGCCCGAATCTTCGCCTTTTAAGGCGAAGATTCGGGCTCACCGTGAGTACAACAAGTGGCTGGCGGCAGAAGACAGCGAACTGTACACCAACTGGACCTCTCAAAAGAGCCTCCCTGACGGCTGCGTGTGGTTAGATGCATTCGGCGTGGGCTGCTATTCCACAATATGTCGTGGTGCGGTCATTTACCAAATGTGGAATTTCGCTGGACGACGGCGCGCTGTAGGACCGTAGCAGCGCTGACGATGGCAGCACTAGTTAAGACGAGTAGTCCAGTGCATGTCAGCTACTAATAATTTGCATTATCGAATGCACCCTTGGGTATGCTCTTTTTTTTTTTCCTGTCACGCGATATGGGGGGTTCGACTTACATTCGAGTTGACTTACAATCGTGTAAATACGGTAATAATAATAAATTTCCCGCCGAGTTTTGTATTGAGTACCAATTCCTGGCTAAATGTCTTCGGCCAACACTGAATGACAAGCAGCAGGCGCCATTTGTTGGTTTATACAGGCCAAGATGAAACTTTGACAGTTGACAAGCTATCTTTTGCAAGTGCAGTCAGAGGAGACAAACCAATGCAAGAACTCTGTATGCAGCAGTGTCACACAAGTGATGTAAAACAAATGAAATCTACACCTATGGTTCACACATATGATGAACGCTGCCAGTACAAATTCCAAATGAAGCCATAGGTGGCTTGTGGTGAAGCCCACTTCCAGTTTTCTAGCTGGAGTTTGCCCACTATTGCTGAAACAGTTCCTGCCATATATATATATATTGTTACGTTGCTACATTATAATGTTACTTCACGCGAGAGAAAGTTTCTGAGGGCACATCGATGCAGTGAAGGCATCCAGCAGGCAGCACAGCAGGTTTTTTGCGGCACTGACAGAGCACACATACTGCAACGTAGTGGTGCACAGAACGGTATAGGCCTGGCCAGTAGAAGCAGCACCATACGCGGTCGTAAGTACGCTTAATGCCAAGGTGGGCTGCAGTAAGGGGCGTCATGCAACTGCTCTAGAAATTATGTGTGGAGATGGCGTTCTACCAGTAAAAATTCTGGTCCTTCAGGGCGTAGGCTGCGACGATAGAGAATGTCGCAGAGGGCGAACATGCGCAGTGTGGGCTCCGAATGTCCAAAATTGAGACATCGACGAGAACACGTAAGCAGTCATCACGGTGTTGTTCACTGCAGATGTTGTGCAGATCAGAAATCACCAGCACGCAAGAGTAGGTGTCATGCGCATCATATTCAGGGCAGTCGACAGAATGACGGGAGAGGCAGTCAGCATCTCTGTGCAAACAGCCTGACTTGTATAAAACAGCAAATGCATATTCTTGGAACCGTAGCACCCATCTACACACTCGTCCAGTGGGGTCTTTAAGTGAGGAGAGCCAGCATAAGGTGTGGCAATCGGTAACCACAGAAAATGTCCAGCCGTACAAGTAGAGGTGGAATTTGGCAGCTGCCCAAATTAACGGCAGGCACTCCCGTTCGGTAATTGAAAAATTCCTCATGGCCAGTGACAGGAGACGAGTGGAGTATGCAATTACACGCTCTGTGTTATGCTGCCATCGAACAAGTACAGCTCCAATTCCATGGCCACTGGCATTCATGTGAAGTTCAATGGTGGCAGACGGATCATAATGAGCCAACAATGGGGGAGCCATGAGGAAGCAAACAAGGGCAGAGAAGGCTTTGGTCTGAATAAGGCCCCATGTGAAAGCAACGTCCTTCTTAAGTCGGTGAATAGGTGAATGATTTCGGCGCAATTCTTGATAAAACGACGGAAATACAAGCATAGCCCAACAAAGCTTCTTTCGTCAGTGGCAGAAGACGGAACAGAAAAGTTCTGGACAGTGCGACTCTTGTCAGGGTCGGGTTGAACGCCACTGGCACTGATGAGATGGCTAAGAACGGTAATTTGACGACGTCCAAAGTGGCACTTGGATGAGTTCAATTGCAGGCCGGCGCATCACAAAACAGCGAGAAAAGCCGATAGACGCATTAGATGACTCGTGAAAGTTGGTGAAAAGACTGACATCGTCTAGATAATGCAGACATGTGGACCATTTATAGCCGCGAAGTAAGGTGTAGATCATTCTTTTGAAGGATTTCAGGGCATTACAAAGGCATAACCTTGAATTGGTAGAGGCCGCCAGGTGTTACGAAGGCAGCTTTTTCAGAGTCCATGCCATCTACCGAGATTTGCCAACAGCCTGATCAGAGGTCTATCGAGGAGAAGTACTTGGCTCCGTGCAAGCAGTCCAAGGTGCCATCAATACGCAGCAAGGGGTAGACATCCTTGCGTGTGATTTTGTTGAGGTGTCTGGAACACAGAAGCGCAAACTGCAGTCCCTTTTCTTGACAAGGACAACAGGTGACCCCCACGGACTACAAGATGGTTCGATAACGCCTTTAGTCAACAACTTATTGACTTCTCATTGTATCACTTGTCGTCCAGCATGTGAAACACGGTACCACCGGCGGCATATCGGATTGGCGTCTCTGGTGTAAATACGATGGGTAACCACCGATGTCTAGGCTAAAGGGCAGTTGTTTCCAAGAGACGGCACAGGTCAGCCACTCGTCCCGGAAGAAGATCAGGCGCAATCATCTTGCTAAGTTCGTCTGTGAGAGTCTGTGAAGCGGAGGTTCCTGTAAAGGGCGACGGAATTTCGGCATCAAGAGCCGATATCTCGCAATCGTTCACACGCAAGATGTCGCCCAAAGACATGCCCCTGGGAAGAAGTTGAGTCGAGCTGTTAAAATTAAGGAGAGGGAGTGAAGTCTGATTTCCTGTAACAGTGAGCACGGTATGAGGAACGGCCAAGTTTCTTTCAAGCAGTATGTCAGCAGTGGAATATAGTACATGGATGCTATCAGGAGCAGATGCGAACAACAGTAGAGTGACGTATGTAGTGGCTTCAGGCGACAGGCACGGATGTCTTCAGGAGAGCACAACTGTGGTTGTGTGACTGGTGGACTATAGCAGCCGTGGGGCAGTTCAAGCTGAATGACACTCGACGCGCAATCAAAGAGGGCTGAATGGGATGGCAAAAAGTAAGTGGAGTACGGCGACGGAATTTCGGCATCAAGAGCCGATATCTCGCAATCGTTCACACGCAAGATGTCGCCCAAAGACATGCCCCTGGGAAGAAGTTGAGTCGAGCTGTTAAAATTAAGGAGAGGGAGTGAAGTCTGATTTCCTGTAACAGTGAGCACGGTATGAGGAACGGCCAAGTTTCTTTCAAGCAGTATGTCAGCGGTGGAATATAGTACATGGATGCTATCAGGAGCAGATGCGAACAACAGTAGAGTGACGTATGTAGTGGCTTCAGGCGACAGGCACGGATGTCTTCAGGAGAGCACAACTGTTGTTGTGTGACTGGTGGACTATAGCAGCCGTGGGGCAGTTCAAGCTGAATGACACTCGACGCGCAATCAAAGAGGGCTGAATGGGATGGCAAAAAGTCTAAGTGGAGTACAGCGTCGTAAGGGCATTGTTCCAGAACAGCAAACAACACAGTCGTTAAGCGCCCCATGATGCCAATACGAGAGGTGCACATACCAAGCACTGTAGGCATTTCTCTGTCGGCAATGCGGAGGGCACCTGATACAGCAAGTGTGAGAACTTTGTTCAGGCGTCGGCGCAATTGGGCACTCCTCACAAATACGTGCGTGCCAGTGTCAATGAGTGCTGGGACACTGACGCCATCGACTAAAACGTCCATCAAGTTCTGTTTGGTCAACCAAGTGATCAGAGAGTTCTGCAATCGAGTCATCAATGCAGCTTCACCTCCAGGAGCTGCATCGCTTAGTTTTCCGAAGATGGGCATCAGGGCTACATTGGGGACGGTGGGCATGACGTCGGAATGACGACAAGAGACTGTTCCAAGGAGCACGAGCATCATTGTTTGGCTGTTGCGGTGCCATAGAGGCTGGTAACGATGCTCACTCTGTTCAGGGTGATAAAAACTGGTGAAAGGCAGTCACAGAGGGGAGGAGGCAGTACATTTGTTACAGTGACGAGCAACGTGACCGATACGCCAGCAGACAAAACAGATTGGCCGATCGTACGCGGTTCGCCACTCTATTGGATTTCAGTAGCGTGCAGGATACCACGAACCAGTCGATGGACCTGGATCATGAGACAGCTGTGAAGCGGCAACGGCACAAACAGAATGAACTCCAAGTTTAAAGAGTTCTTCGCGGACTATTAAATGGTGCTGTAGGCGAGTTGTTCGGCTCACTCGGGCAGCAAAGAAAGGCTGCAGGAGTCATGGCTTTAAGCTCTTGCCACACTATCCACATCAGTTCAACTGATGATGATGGTGGTTGCACTCCCAGCCTATCATCAAAAGAGGATGCCGCAGCTGTGTTCAGCAGACATGCAAATGGCTTTGCAATGCAGCGGCTCTTGGCCTGCTCAAAGAATTGACACTCTTTTATGACGTCCTGTACTGTTTCACAATTTTTTTTCACATTAGCATGTTGAAAGTATTATCAGCGATCCCCTTCAGTACAAGCCCAACCTTGTCTCACTCAGCCATATCGCTGTCAGCCTTACGGCACAGAGCCAGCACGTCCTGGATGTAAGAGACATACGATTCTGTGGACGACTGGGCGCGGATCACTAGTTCTTTCTTAGTGTGCTCTTCCCCCCAGAGGGATGGCCGAACAAGCCCCTCAGTTTCTGTTTGCATGTGTACCAGTCGTTAAGCTCTTCCTCGTAGTTGCCATACCACACCTTCGCCATGCCTTGTAGGTAGAAGACCAAGTTAGGCAACATAATCGTCAGATCCCATTTGTTGTGGGCGCTTACACACTCATATGTGGCGATGTAGTCTTGTATGTCGAGGTGGTCGGTGTTGCAGAACGTTTCTGGATCCCGCGGCTGAGCCAGCCCAACCGTCGGGCTTGTAGGCATTGATGTGGCCCGCACCATGTCGGGTCCTGTTTTGTTCGTCATGCAATAACTACCACGGAGCTCCGTTGTTTTTCGTGGGTACCCAGCACCTCCACCAATTTGTTACGTTGCAGAAGTCACATATAAAGATGTATTTACAATATTTACAAGAGAGACAACGATGCATAAACAAGATGGCTGTCGAGGCTGATTCCACCTTCACACGTCAAATCATTGCCTTCTGACTGGCGCCACTCTTGGTTGCACCGTAATATAGTATATATATATATATATATATATATATATATATATATATATATAACTTTTTTTCAGTTATGCTTATTTTCTACGTGTTTGGCACATTTAGATAGAAAATAAACATTTTTTTCGGGTATTTATGTGTGCCATCATTAAAGGGCTAACATGCACCCAATGCACGGTTACAAGAGCACTTTTGCATTAAGCCCCCCTCAAAATGGGGCCATCAGGGCGAGGAATCTATCCCAGAGCCTTTTGCTTAGCAGCGCAACATGAATTATAAATGTATTACAGCGAGTCTGTATATGGCTAGCCGATTCGTCCATCTGTCACATGTACACCGAAAACTTATCCGATGCAACCCCGTATGCAAGAGCAGAAAAAAAGAAAGAAAGAAAAAAAGAGAGAAAGAGAAAGAGAGGCACAAGATTGGCTGTGCCAGTAGTGACGTCGTTGCTCTCAGTTGCAGCCGAGCATGCGTGCAGCAGTTTCTCTACAGCTCCGAAATGGGTAGGCCACACGTCATACATACTCCTGAAGAGCAGGCAGCTTTCCATCAGCAACGCCGCAAGCAGAACTGGGAACGAGCTCATCTACGCCGTGCCAATGCTAAAGCTCATGCACAAGAACAGGCTCGTGCAGCCGAGCGCAAGCAGTAACTGTGTACCAAGGATCCGGCAGCCTACCAAGCTGTTATTTAATGAACCAGCAGGATTAACCCAGTGACAAACACCGGGGTCACATGTTTCAGCTTCACTGATTAACCATCTGTACGGAGTGCTCAGGTGGCGATTTTTTATTTAGCGATACGTTATTAAATGTGACATATGTGGAATGCTCTGTTGCCAAATATGGCTGCCAATGCTGTGAATGTTCATGCATTTGTTCACAAAGTTATTGTTGTAACTACAGCATGAACCCTGACGTAATATGCTGTAATGTTGTGCTGTGCCATCATGTTGCAGTGATGCTGCTATGAAAAAATGCTCAGTTGATCATAGGTTACTCATTGCAGGCAACTGTTCCCATCTACTCCGTACTTCGTCTTGTCTACATTTTTATTCATGTTGTGGTCACTGCACTGTATTCGTACCAATTGCCTGGAAGAATCTCGAAAAGGCTTACAGCATGAATGAGTTAAATAAATACAGTTAATTCCTCAATTTATCGAAGTCAATGGGAAGCATAAATCATTTTGTTAGATCAACAACTTTGTTGAACATAGAAGGAAACACTGAAACATTGATGCAAATTATATTATTAATTCATGAGCGAAAAAATGTAATTTTCACAGCGAACATATGCATTTCTTTTAAGACAGCTAGCAAGTTGAGCCCTTACTTTGTTCCATCAGCTCTACCAGATATTGCTGACATCTATGAGAGCTTATGCTGAGATCCTGCAGCGAGCAGTTTCGTAAAAGGAAAACAACCACTTCAAACTGGTATGGCAATGCATTTACTGTAGCAAAAGATTAAGTTTTGTTGCAGTTTGAACGAAACAGGTTTAATAATAATAATATTTGGGGTTTTACGTGCCAAAACCACTTTCTGATTATGAGGCACGCCGTAGTGGAGGACTCCGGAAATTTTGTCCACCTGGGGTTCTTTAACGTGCACCTAAATCTAAGCACACGGGTGTTTTCGCATTTCGCCCCCATCGAAATGCGGCCGCCGTGGCCGGGATGCGAAACAGGCTTCCCATGACTCGTTTCCTTATGGCTTGCGACTGTTATGTTCTTCCCGTTTGTCTTTGTTTACAGTGCTGTTTTCCAGTCAAAAGCCATGTTGAACCAATTAGCCTAGCATCACACGGTTCTGCCTCTTTACCCATATTTCCCCCAACAATTTTTTTTTAATTGTGCACAATACTGAATTCCCTTCATTACTTCAAAGTTTTCAATGTACTAGGCTCTACAGATATGTGTCTGGTAAGCGAAAGCACTTCATTGAATAAAAATTTTATGAAATCGCATTTTGTTGAGTCAAGGTCTGACTGTTTGAATACCATTTCATTATCTGCATATTACGCATGCTTCGACACTATTGTTAGGTGACACAGATCCAGTAATGTAAAATTATTAGCTTTTCATCTTTGCCTGTGATCTGAATGCATCACGCATGCAAAATATCAAATAAAGCAAAAAGCGTATAAGCACATATTGCCATTACATGCAACAACATGTCTACTTCTTTTTTATACAAACTTCACTAACTCAGTGATGGTATTCATTTCATGTGGGGATGCCTGCTTATGAAATATTTAATAGGCTTTACTTAAACTAGCAATCACTATTACAGTAAACTTTCAGTTTTATGGCTCAGTTTGGAGAATAATTATTCTGATTACCCTCTGATGCCTTAAAATACATCAGAGGATTTTTAGATACATACTATCTGGTGCTTGTATCAGAGCTGAACTTAGAATACAATGGTAAAGTCTTATAGGCCCACCTCAAATGGCCTAATTAAAGCCAACATAGATGACTACAGGTCTCTACTATTTGGTTGAGCATTCTAAATCAGATCTCAAGACCACAACGTGCAGCACTACCAGAGTTCATATAATGCAAGTGCACAAAGATAAATGTTTCACAACGAAGGAGTTCTGCAATCTGCTCCAGGCAGTAAAGCCTGTTCGACAAATGCATACATAGCAAAGGCAAGGATATTTTCTTTTAATTATCCCAACAATTACTATCATGGTGGCATGCTAGCAATGAAATAGTGGCCGCAGGTGCTATATATATATATATATATATTTTTTTTTTTTTTGTAGGAAATACACTTCAAGAGAAAGCTGTTCGAATGGAAGCAATTTAGCCTGCTACCAATATGCCCTGACAAGCATTTAGGCATCGCCACCTCATGTCAGAGTAACTGTTGTAACTCAAGCTGGGAATATTTACATATGCGTACTATTAGTTAACTAGCACTGCACCATGCCGTCTGCTACTAAGAGCATGCATGATGCTGGCATTTGCAAACAAGCGAGTGCAAAAGAATTGTGAACTTGTGCTGAACTGGCACTGCAAGAAGTGAAATTGAAGAATACAGTACAAGTGGTGCACAGTGCCCTGCCAAATCAGCAACAAAAGTGCTGCACTCCCTGAACTAATGCAGAAAGTGCAGTCAAATAAGAGAACAGTATGTGCAATGCACGCACGCACGCGTGCGCGCACACACACACACACACACACACACAAGCTGCCAGTCTGCAGATTGAGCAAAATCCACCAACACATATCTTCCATGAAACCAATCAAATTTGAATTAGGTTAGTTTTAAGCAACAACATGTACTCACATGAAGTTGCACTAGTGCCAATGAAGTGGGCACTGAGAGCAACAAAAGCTTCACAAAACTCTCTGGTCTCCTCATCTTCCACCAAAAGCACACTTTCACTGAAATAAGAAAATAACATCAACAAAGTGTCCTGGAACATATGCAACAATTTCATACAAAGTGCACATCAATCAGAAGCTTGTTAATGGCCCAACTTCCCATCTTCAACAGCACCATTTAGGTCAGAGATAAGCAAACACGCGGGACATAAGCTGTATCATGTTCTCTTTGCTCGTCCGTCATAAGTGGTGCTGTTCAAGATGGATTGTTGCCAACTTGCCCAATAAGTAATACTCATAAGTTTGGCACAACTTTGACATTTTAATTGAGGCTGATTTTTTCTATATGCCTGAAACAGACATTGCCAGCGGAGACTAAAGAACATGTTCAGTCCCTCTGCTTTACTAGATGGTTCAACGAACCATCACGAATCGAACCCACCACCTTGAGCTCAGCAGTGCAATGCCATTGGTGATTAGTCAACATATGGCTAGAACTATTAGTGTAAAATATGTCACCAATGGCAACATTTGGCTAATGTTACCAGATTAAAGCATGTCAGATTATTGATAGAGAATGATATGATTTTGCATGCCCAGACTACACCTAGGCTGCTAAACAATGCGATAAAGGTGCAAAACGAGCACAGCGTGAAAGACGGGGACACAGAAAGACACACGGCACTTTTCGTCTTCCTTCATGTGTCCCGATCTTCCATGCTGTGCTCGTTCTGCCATGGATTACGAACTTGCCCAAGCTTCCATCCTTGTCGGGGTTTTCCAGGTTTATTTAGTTTTTTAACAAGCACAGAAATCCCAAAAAATTTATTCACCAAACCAATTTACATAGGCCACCATGTCACCAGAAATAAAACCTACGATCTTATACTCAGCAAAAGAAGAGCATAGCTGCTGAACCATCAAGGAGGGTCTATATCAGCTAGCAATTCAGCTGCTATTCCCAGCCATTGCTCTATCCATTAAACGTAAGAACATTTTATTCCTACACAGTACAAAGCGATAAGGCTGGGTGTATACTATAGATCCTTAGCCTACATAGTGAGTTTTCGATCCATAACAAAGATAAATATAAAATGCAATCAGGGGCAAGAATAATCACCACTATAATGGTGGCAGTTAACTTTTGTGGTGACATTTCTACCCACAGACATTTTGACGTCAAAAGCCCATGATGCCACATTTTTTAAAGGGCCTTTTGCCAGCCACATCGAAATTTTGGTTTATACACTGGAAGTCCTAACGTATCATCCAGGGCACATTCTACAGCAAGAATTTTCAAAAACAGTTAATAGCAGAGACATAAGCAAATGAAATCTTGTAAGTTGATGGTGAAAGGTGGAAAGTTACCTCGTTAGCAACAGAGGCTCTCTCCCACCAACTTGATCATCACCCTCAAGCAACATCCCTTCCCTGCTTTCTACTTGACATTTAATGTCTTGACTGCCTCACCTTCCCCAGTTGCTTACGTTTCCTCTCTCTCTCCATTTATTTTTGCAAAGCACATTTCCAGTGGTGGTTAAGCCCACCGTGTTTCATGGTAATATATGAGTTTGTGTTGCTGCCGGCTCATTATGAGCTTAAGCTGGCACTTATACTCTGGAGGCATGAACTGTGACATCTGTGGTAGCAGGAACACTGGCTCTTCCGAGAAGGGCCGACAGGTTTTCATTAAAATTTTTAGCAACATCAGTGGCATTAACCCCGCTAATGTCTTTATAACGAAGTGCTTGGTCGTTATACTTCCCTTCCATGTATAGGACACGCATTGCACAGCTTCACCTCTCTCACACACACAACCACAGCTACGTAGGGAAGAGGGCGAGCACTATTTCGCAAGTTGCCTATCACTCAATCGTGCTTTTGGCATTGTGGATAAGCTATATTATTTTAGATTTAAAAATACAGGAACCAAGTTTTTGCGCTAGAACTTCGATAGCATCATATGGTGCCAGTTTCACTCACTTTCGGTGACCTGCTGTCAGACTTGTTTGAAGAGATGTTTGGAAGTAATTTACAATCATGGTATTGGGGTCATCATGCAACACACATTGTTATTTGATCAAACTCGGAAATTGATGAGGCAGACAGTACGAAGTGGGGCTGCTTCCTATTCAGAAGCCACTAGCCCTTGCTTTGCTTTCACATTCAAGTTTCCTCTTTTAGCTATGTCACTCTTTTAGAGACCACTTCCTGAAACTTTCTGTTCCATGAGAAAGGGAGGGTTCGTCAGAAAATTTCGAGGGGGGGGGGGGGTTGAACCCATCTCAACCCCCCCTGGCTACACTAATGGTGGCAGCTCGTGCACATTGCCCTGCTTAGTACAAATAACTAATGCAAAGGATGTGACTAGTTTCACCAAAAATATATGCTGTGTATATACCTCGTGTGCAGCTCAGCTACTCAACAATCCCAGACAATGACAGATTTTTCCTCAACTGCAAAGCTTTCTTTCCGAGAAAGCTGTATGGGTTCCCTTTATTGATTCGTGCTACATTCAGGTAGATGACAATTTTCCCTTTCATGAGACTTCCTCCATCTTGCAGAATTCCGCATAACTAATTTGCTCAAAGTACAGGTTGTAGTTTAACATGGAGCCTGGCAAGAGAGACACAGTGTCCAAATTCTGCACCCCCCTTAAAAAAAAGACTGCTTTAACAAACAAGCTCACTTTTCTCATTAGAAATTTCTGCGAACATATGGTTTAACTCATTTTCCAGTCCAGCTGGTTCACTGTTAATTGTCACAAACATGTAAAATCTTTGTATCCGTGCTCAAACATAAACTGATAAGGTTATAGCATGGCAAAAGGAGTCATGTGTGATACTTTGAGTGTTTCAAGTAGTTCTCGAAGAAGTAAGGTTTGGGAAGCACTGGCATGCTAAAGTGTAGCAGTCCTATCCATGAACCCTTTCATTTCAATGTATCATTGTCCTGTGTATTCTGGTCACACATGTTGCACATATAGCACAGATGCAACTAAAACAGTGCTGGAAACAAGAACTCGGTAGAAATCAGACACCAGTGGTCAGATAGTGGTGCGATCCCTCATACATGGCCCCTGCGCCTTTGCAGTGAATTACAATTTTGGGCCAAGCAAGGGTGACAAGTACTCGGGTTGGAATTCCTGCAAGGAAAGGGCAGTGAAAGCTTTTGCATACCAGTGATGTCACTACTGGCAACACAAGCTTTTAGTGGTGGCACAAATGAATAAAAGTTGTCTAGGCCTTCAAGGTTTAAGTGCATTCACAACAGATGCATAAACAAACACACTACGCAGCGCCTTGCTGAACACATTGCATCTGTAGCAGATGCAATGTGTCAAGCAAAGTGCTGCAAAGCAATCTGCATTTTTTTGTCCAGTAACTAATCTGCGACAAGTGCACTTGGACAGTGGAAGAAGTCTGTGACATTTATGAAAAGGAATAAAGACCAAATTTAAAAAAAAATTTCAGTGGTACATCAAAGCACAACAATGACACCTAGCTGACAGCAGCCACAAAGAATGAACAATTCAGAATTTTTTAAGTAATGAACTCTCGATTTTACTGTGTGTGGACACTGGATATTGATAACAGATGAGGTGATAGTGCATTGCATAAACTGACTAACTGGAAACTTTGGTAAAAAATTAAAAATTAAATTATGGGGTTTTACATGCCAAAACCACTTTCTGATTATGAGGCACGCTGTAGTGGAGGACTCCGGAAATTTCGACCACCTGGGGTTCTTTAACGTGCACCTAAATCTAAGCACACGGGTTTTTTCACATTTTGCCCCTATCGAAATGCGGCCGCCATGGCCGGGATTCGATCCCGCGACCTCGTGCTCAGCAGCCCAACACCATAGCCACTGAGCAACCACAGCGGGTTGGAAACTTCGGTAGTAAAGAAAGTAATCTTTTGTAAACTATGCAATACAACCTTGGCAAACGTCTGCAACACATAACAAGCTTTTGCAATAACTTGCATGTTAATATAAAAAACTTAGTAAATTTTTTGTATTGGTAAAGAAGCGGTTGGTAGGGGTGCTGCCGACACCATAAGGTGTTAAAGAATAAGACAAGTAAATCGGAAAGATAATCCTTCAGGAGGATGGAAAGAGAAGGCATGCAAGGCAGATGCATGCTGTAGTGCCTGATGGAGAATAATAGGCACTGAGCCACACATTAACAGACAATGTCCTAATACATGGGGCATAGCCAGCATCACTTCTCAAAAATACCTATCTGTATCTGGAGCTTCAAAGGACTTAATGGAAGCAGAAATAATTTTTGATAAAACGTAGAGCACACTTTATGACTCAAGCACAGGATTGCAAAGTCGTGCGACACATAAATATATTTAATGATGATAAATAGCACAGTGCTGCCTTGTATAATTTTCTGCAATCTTCGAAGGAGATTTAAAGGCATAATTCCCTATTTAAGAGAACAGCAGGCTTTTTAAAATTTGTCCAAGACATGATTTATTCGCACATATCATAATGTAACTGCATGTTCTCATTGACTGTCAATTTCTTTTAAGACATACATATCAAGCCTACTACTATGTACCAGAAGATGCGAATCAGTCAGTCCAAAAGAATTTGCTGCTTTGCATCAAAGACGTCTTACCGTTGCGTCGCAAGATGCAAATCAGCCACACACACACATGCAAAAGAATGCATGAAGTGTTTTAATTTACAAAGTTCCTAGTGACCTCAATGGTGGTTGGAAGCAACTGCAAGAGGTGCAACTGCAAAGGTTGCAACTGCAACTGGTTGGAAGCAACTGCAAAGCAAAGGGTGGTTGGAAGCAACTGCAAGAAATTTATGCTCTTGGAAATGTGCTGACAGCAAAGGAACTATGCATAATGCTGGTGCAGATGGGCATGTACACTTCACATCTAGCGACAGCTGGCAAAGAAAAGATGCTCGTTCACTTTCCCTGGTGTATAAGACGTGCAGCAAGAGCGTTTGTCACACTAACAACACATTGCATTGCATAAATATGGCTTCAGAGTCAATGATCAACCTTTAGGGATTATTAAAGCAAAGGCACAATACATCAGAGCATGACTACTGAGGATTGTTGGCCAACACTCTCAGAAAAGCAATGAACAATGCAGCTGTTCAGTCAGGCTTACTACACAGCCATTCACCAAACCAAGGTAGCTGAGCACAAGAAGTTGTGAGAACAAAGGTTGCCAAATAAAGGTTGAAGCACACCTGTAGAGCATCCTTTTGATACAAGAAGGAATTTCGACAGTTCAGAACACAGGGGTGCTGGGGACACTAATGAGACAACAGAGCAGACGCCCAAGAAATCGTGTGGGGCCACTCATAAACCATGTGCTCACACATCTGACTTGGCTCAATGAGGAAGAAGCATGGTTTTGTGGGAAAAAAAAAAGGCTTCAATGCAACTGCCATGCCCACCATGTTGCCACTATGACAAAAGTTCCTAGAGATCAATCTCCTCAAATGTCCATCAACATTGCAAACATATCATGCAGAAGGTTATGTCTGAATTCCAACAAGCAGAGGGAATGGGTGTCTCACTTATGTACAGTCGACCAAAAAAGTTTACGGACCACGGGGTCTCAGAAGATGCTAAATATACGAGCAGCCTTTAAAAGTAGCCAGTAAAACCGTACATCACAATGTTGTTCACATATGCCAGTAAAGGCTGTAAATGGGAATACCAGGCTGCGTTTTGAGGCTGCGGAGATATTCAGCTTTTCGTCAGGTCTCTTGGTCCGCAAACTTTTTTGGTCGACTGTACTTGGGAGAACACAACCAGAAAGGCTAGTTAGGAGAAAAAGTATTGCTAGCTCTCACACGTCATGTCATTTTCCAGGGATAAAATTGGTTTCTTGGAAACAAGTGACACAGGGAAAGAAACAGAACCTCAATTTTTGCTTAGAAGGCAAGGACACCATAACCATAAGGACAACCATTATATATATGGCAAAAAGGCTCTCACGCATTTTGGTGTCACTGGATCAGTGCAGTCACTCTATCGGAGACTATGCTTTATAAAAGAAAGCTTAAAGAAGGTGTGCACAAATTAACTGCAGACAGTTTGACAAAGATTGTTAAAAAAAATTTGCATTCATAGCAGGATAGAAAGCTTGATCACAATGACTATTTACAATCGCGTTATAATGCATTTATATCAAGGTAATTTACCATTCATTTCAATTTTCACTACAATATGTACCACTTCTTCAAAGCAGTTTAAGGCAATTCAGCACCATCAGGTAAAGCCCATAAAACAGCCCTACTTTGTAATGGGTTCTTCACAGCACTAAGCGGGTCTCTATCTGCAAGGGAGCCTGTGTGTTGCGAACAAAAGTTCCTTCTTTCCTTTTAATGTGATAGCATTCTTGGAGAACTTCGAATCGAACCCACATCACAGGGTTTCCTCAATCACAGCAGGCCGTTGCTTTAGCATTGCGCCTCAAATGCCCATGGGCAGCGAGATAATTCTCAGCATCAGCACGCACCGGCATGCCATGCATTGTGGGCTTCGCGGGCGCACCACTAGACGGCACAGCGCGTCGAGAGGCAAGCACGAGAGGAGCTAAGCCGCAGTACATGGTTCATACTCACTGGCGCAATCTCAGAGGCCACGCTAAAGGAGGCAGACTTCATGTGAGCATCCCTAAAGGAGCAGCGTGTCCATAGGGAAGCGAAAGAGAGGTGCCCGGCTACAGTAAACCGCTTATACATGATGCACTTCGGCGGTGGCAATACAATGTGTCCCTACATTGCTTGAATCCTAATCGCATTAACAGCAACAGCCATCGTAAGATGGGTTCTGCTGATGGGTTCTCATAATAGCTCATCAAAACTAATCTGAAAACAAACTGCAACATGATAAAATTATTTTCCTCCCATTATGTCCATCTTCTTTTCTAAACAAGTGTGCAAGGGCACTAAAAAAATATTTTTATAATAAAGGATGACATGGGAAAATTTATTCAGTAAAAAGATTATGTAGATACCATGCACCGTGGGAATCAATGTTATGCAAAGCATTTTACAGGCAGCTAGCTATACGGCACAGTTTGGGGTTCTGCAAAGCGTTACCAAATGAACCAATGGTTTTGTGTATGTCAAACAATTGTGCATGTGTGTGTGCCGTGAGCGTGTGTCCCGAAATCAGCAAGATGACGTTAGCATGACTGCGATGACATGAGCATTGATTTTTCGTGCTCCAGTGAGGGAATATTACAACCAGCTTTGTAACAACTTGGGTCGATCTGGAAGGCGATGCAGTATAGCAGGGTGTCTCAAAGCACTAGCAACCACGAAGGGAAAATGGGAGAAACTAGGCATGCTCTTTCTTTTATAAGCAACTTGTTGATAAGCGACATGACACACATGGAAGAAAATGATAAGATTATCCTGCATGTGTTTCATTCCAGTCTGTGGCTGCATGGAAAGTGGCATGTGTGCCCGTGCTCTTGCTTGTGCTATGGAATGTGCCATACACGCGAAACGTCTGAAAGGGCTAGCTTAAGCTAGTATGGGAGAAGTATGCATGCGATCATGGCCTCGTAGTTAGATCTTCAGGCTGTTGTGATGGGGGGCCAAGGTTCATTCCCACCAACAGACAGTTCAAATTCTTTTTTACTAAAGATGCACAAAGCTATGTGAGACAGGAACCTACCACAATGTGTCTGAAATGAGCCAAAAATATGTTTTGCATTCAGAGCACCATGAATTGTTTATTTAAAGTGGCACTGAAAGCGAATAGTAAGGCATAAGGACACTCTATATGCCTTGAATTGCCTGTCACTACAATTTTCTTCCTATGAAATATTGGAAGTCAAAACTAGAAAATATTCCTTTTCAACAGACACCAAGAACCATATTTTCTAGCATTCCATTATATTTTCCATTCTTTTTACCCTTCTCCATTGGCTCAGACGCAACTCATATGCAGCAGCACTGCCATTATTGCTGGGATCAGCCACTCGGCCTGCCGCATGATAAGAAAAGGATGAAAAATGAAATGGACTGCTACAAAATACGGGCCCAGATATTACATGCTATTTTGCTATGTCTTGCTTGAGAAGGAACTTAAGGTATGTCATCGGTCATAACACAGGTACCCAGACTGCTTTCTTGACAACAATGGTTAAGGTAGGACCTGAGAAATGTGAAATATTGAGTAAACACTGCTTAAAGTTGTTCAGACTAACTCTCCTGGTAAGATGAAAGTAAACTTTCATTGAAACAGCTTTGTTTGGCAACTTCTGCCCTACAAATACCAGTTCTACAAACATTATCCGCAACACTTACCTAGGTTGAACGAAAAGAAAGGAAACCAGGGGCCTGATTTTTATTCGCCATATCATAAGAAGCCAACAAACAAAGACACCAAGGGTCATTTTTGCATGTTTAAGTCCTAATCTTCACCTGCAGACTGAACACACCTTAGCCTCGCAATTAATTTGGACCATACAGGGTTAGTGTTCACATAAATCCAATTACACAAGTGTTTTTACATGATGCCTGTTTCATGTTCGCAACAGGCATCTTTTATATCAAGGCAAGCATGGGCTTCAAATTAAGATGCATTTCTAAATACTGGGGTAGGACTTATTTTGCTATTTTTTTATTTTCCTGCAAGAAAAACTTATGGTAGTGGTAATTCCATATACACTGATATTCTCTGTTATATGGAACATCATGGCAAGTGGTCTCCAGATTCAAGAAAATTAATGTCTAAGGTGTCTGGAATAGTGGCTATGTGCTGCAGTGGTCTTTATAGAGAATGCTTCACTATGTGTAGCTGCTAGAAACTTTAGATTTATTAAGCTACATTGCATTCATATCCCTTGTAAATGTTCCAGAATGTATTGCGAAATGGTTAATGCAACCTGCACCTGGCTATGTTGGGTCAGCCACCATGTACAGCTAGCCTCCAGTTGGTAGCATACAAGGGTCACTGCCAATAATAATAATATTTGGGGTTTTACGTGCCAAAACCACTTTCTGATTATGAGGCACGCCTTAGTGGAGGACTCCGGAAATTTTGACCACCTGGGGTTCTTTAACGTGCACCTAAATCTATAGGGTCACTGCCAAGTCACGTGCATGGACAGATAAATAAAGCAGGGCTCAATGCCACAAAGTAAGCTATATTTCTGTCATATATGCACTAATGACCATGCTTCAGAGTAAATACAGGCTGCTAGGAAGCCAATGTCAAGGACACTTCATTATCATTCTGTTAGTCAAATTAAAAAATTTTGCAATTGCCAGTAGCCTTCTCAAAGATTATTGAAGGCTGCCACTGGCACCTAATATGAATATGAGAATTAACAAGAAATTTAAAGGGCGCCTGAAACGGTTCGAACAAATTTTGTAGACGCGTAGGGTAAAGCTTAAGTAGAACATTCGCACCATAATTTAAGTGAAGCGTTACATATTAATGGAGCTACAAGCGATTACAAGTTACCCTTCTCCCTAGCCATGCTTGTCCTTCTCAACTCGTTCGCCGAGCAATCGGGGCTAAGCTCCGCTTTCACTGGTTTGCGTCACGATGCGACATCACATCGTCCACTTCCGGTTGTTTTGGAGCCTGCCCCCGCCTATGCAAAACCTCTCCGCTAGCCGCTTGGCCATCGACCCCAAGCGAGAGCTGTTGAAGCAGCATGCTTGCAAGCATTCTGTTGTAGCGCCGAACGTGTCTGGTATTCCAGTAATCACACACTAGCTGAAGTTTCGACGGAACAGTGGAGGCATAAACTCAAGCTGATGAAGGAACTTTAGCGTAGACGTACGTGAGCTGCCTGATCGGTCTCCACGGTCGAGCCACCCGTTGGCGCAGAGCTTAACCAGCCAAAGAGCTAGTATTGTTCTAACCAAGTGTAAAGCATTTTAAACATTATGAAAACAAAGTGTTAACGATTACACTCCTGCAAAAAATTTACACCAGACGCAAAGAAGAATACGTTTTGTTACTGCTACTGTGTGTGGTTGAGCTCTATGCCACCAGGTGGCTGCACCATGCAGACCATTCACATTTGTGCTTCTGTTCATCCCCTGAAACGACATGCAAGTGGACACAGCCTTGCGCTTGCATTTACCCTAATACCGGACTCGTGAAACGCTATTGCGTTAGTAATCTTCTGGTGTAAAGTGACGGCCGCAATCGCGCAAATCCTGGCGCCGATCGGATAGCGGCAGTCCGATGCGCTGCAGCCAGTTCGCTCGTCTACTGGCTTGCAGATGGGCACAATTGCCAGTCGCTAAGTTTGCAGTCCACAACGCAACAAAGTCGAATCATAGCACTCGCGAAAAGACAGACCGACACTGACGGCGGTGCTCTCGTCAAAGACTGAGCACATTGTAACATAAGCAGACGACACTTGCTGTGTGCTGGAAGTGCTTAAGTGTACTGAAAAATTGTTCTTGTGCGTTCTCTTTATGTTACTTTCTTTGTATAAAAGCAAATTAAATAACATTCCAACTATTACAAACATCATTTGTTTACCACAAAGTTGGAAAAATTATCGATCACGCGCCCTGGTCAGCCAATTGGATAGCTCGCCCCACTGACGTCATATGGGTGATTTCCGTCATATAGGTAGGGGTGGCTTAAAATTCTGCCGAGCAGTGTGCTGCGATGGGCAGTGACGTGCATTTTTAAAACCTTATAATAAATTCCACGCTTTACGCGGAGCGCTCAGATGTGTCAATTGATGATCAGAAGGACCGACTCTAATGACTCGGTACGTTTGTAGAAAATCGTCAAAATCGTTTCAGGGTCGCTTTAGGCTTACATTAGTGTCAGACAACTCACTCTCGTAATACCCATAATTTGCACCAAAAGTTGGGTGGGCAATGCATGCCTGTGTTGTAAGGCAGAAAAAACAAACCTTCAACCTAGTGTACGCATAAAGAATTGCCCAGATGCTTCAGAATGGTGCACCAAAAATCACTTGTCAAGCCCCCAAAGCTATCCTAATATAAGCAAAAAGTATCACAGGCGGCTTCAAAACTGTTTTCAAGCACTGCGATTGCAAAAGCATCACTTCCAGAGGTAGAAACTTCAGCTTGTGTATGTACATAGACAACTAAGCATAGTGAAAAAATTCTGTATGAGTCATCAAGGGTACTTCAATCAATATGCAGAAATGAGGAATACTGCAGGGATGGGCAATTTCATTGTGTATAAAAGACATGTTTTTTGCCGCAATTGAACACACACAAAAGAAAGACACATAAAGACAACACGGGCGGCCGCCCGTGTTGTCTTTACGTGTCTTCTGTTGGTGCATGTTCAATTGCGGCAAAAAACATGTCATTTAGCAAGCACCAACTAGGCCAACAAGCAGCTTTGTTGTTTCATTGTGTATGTTGGGAAATTGATATTTTGAGGGAAAAAATGGGGAGAGAGAATATGTCAGGACACCAATTTGTGTAAACCATAGAATCATACATAAAGGATTTGCTTACTTTATGCATAAACTTGTAAGCCGACATTTGTTGTCTCATCATCATCACCTTCTTCAACCTATTTTATGTCCACTGCAGGATGAAGGCCTCTCCCTGCGATCTCCCAATTACCCCAGTCCTGCACCAACCGATTCCAACTAGTGCCCGTGAATTTTCTAATTTCATCGCTCCACCTAGTCTTCTGCCGCCCTCGACTGCGTTTCCCTTCTCTTGGTACCCATCCTGCAACCCTAACGGTTGAATGGTTATATAACCTGCGCATTACATGACCTGCCCCCCAGCTCCATTTCTTCTCCATGTCAATTTGAATTTGGGCCATACCCATTTGCTCTCTGATCCAAACCACTCTCTTTCTGTCTCGGAATGTTATGCCTAGCATTCTTTGTTCCTTCGCTCTTTGCACAGTCCTTAATTTCGTCTCAAGCTTCTTTGTCAATCTCCAAGACTCTGCCCCATATGTCAGCACCAGTAAAATGCATTGATTTTCAATGATAATGGTAAGCTTCCAGTCAGGAGCTGACAATACCTTCCGTATGCGATCTAACCCATTTTTATTCCTTCATGAATTTCCTTCTCATGATCAGGGTTCCCTGTGATTAGTTGACCTAGGTAAACATACCCCTTCACATGCTCTAGAGGCTGACTGGTGATACTGAACTCTTGTTGCCTTACCAATCTATTCATCATTATCTTTGTCTTCTGCACATTAATCTTCAACCCCACTCTTACACTCTCTCTGTTAAGGACCTCAATAATTTGTTGTAACTCGTCTGCAGTGTTGCTAAATAGAACAATGTCATCGGCAAACCGAAGGTTGCAGAGATATTCTCCATCGATCCTTACTCCTAAGCCTTCCCAGTTGAATAGCTTGAGTACTTCTTCAAGACACACAGTGAATAGCATCGGAGAGATTGTCTCTCCCTGTCTGACCCCTTTCTTTATTGGTATCATCCTACTTGTTTAGAATTAAGGTAGCTGTGGAATCTCTGCAGATATTTTCCAAGGTACTTACGTAAGCGGTCTGTACTCCTTGATTACGTAATGCCTCTATGACTGCTGGTATCTCTACTGAATCAAATGCCTTTTCGTAATCTATGAAAGCCATATAGAGAGGCTTATTGTACTCTGTAGATTTCTCGATTACCTGATTAATGACATGGATGTGATCTATTGTAGAGTATCCCTTCCTGAAGCCAGCCTGTTCCCTTGGTTGACTAAAGTCCAGTGTTGCCCTTATTCTATAGGAGATTATTTTGGTGAATATTTTATACAATACTGGGAGTAAGCTAATGGGCCTATAATTTTTCAGTTCTTTAACGTCTCCTTTTTTGTGGATTAGTATATGTTTGCATTCTGCCAGTTTTCTGGGACCCTTGCAGTCGACAGGGACTTTGTATAGAGAGCCACCAGTTTTCCAAGCATTACGTCTCCTCCATCTTTGATTAAGTCGACTGTTTTTCCATCTTCTCCTGCCGCTCTTCCCCGTTTCATGTCTTGCAAGTCCCTTCTGACCTTATCCCTAGTTATAGATGGAGTTTCTGAATCCTGTTAATTACTGTTTCTAATGGAGGTATCAGACTCCTCTGGGTACTGTACAGGTCCGTATAGAATTCTTCCGCTGCTTTTATTATGCCTTCGAGATTGCCGATATTACCCTGCTTATCTTCCAGTGCATATATCTTGGTTTGTCCTATGCCAACTTTCTTTCTCGCCGATTTCAGGTTGCGTCCATTTTTTACGGCTTCTTCAGTCTTTCTCATGTAATAGTTTCGAATATCACTTATTTTCACCTTTTTGATCCGTTCTGACAGTTCCGCGAATTCTATCTTATCTCTTGAGTTGGAGACTCATTCTTTGTTGTTTCTTTATTAGGTTATTTGTTACTTGGGAGAGCTTGCCTACTGGTTACTTTGATGCCTTGCCTCCCACTTCAATTGCTGCCTCTGAAGTCAGCCTCGTTACAATTTCATTCCTTACCTCTATGTCATCATCTCTCTGTTCTAAGGCTGCATATTTGTTTGCAAGTACCTGCCTAGATTTGTCTGTTTTTACCATTACTGCCTCTAAGTTGACCTGTTTCTTCTTGACCAATTTTACTCTTTCTCTCTTCAAATTGAGGTGAATCCTAGCCCTCACTAACCTATGATCACTGCGCTTTACCCTACCTATCCCTTCTACATTCTGCACTACACTGGGATCAGCACAAAGTATGAAATCAAATTCATTTCTTGTTTCACCATTAGGGCTTTTCTAGGCCCACTTTCTGTTGCTACGTTTCTTGAAAAAGGTGTTCATTATTCTCAGCTTATTCCTTTCTGCGAATTCTACCAGCATATCTCCTCTAGCATTTCTAGAATCGACGCCGTAGTTGCCAATTTCCTATTCACCCACCTGCTTTTTCCCACTTTTGCATTGAAGTCACCTATTACTACTGTATACAGGGTTTGCACTTTTCTCATCGCTAATTCAACATCTTCATAAAGCTGATCTACTTCCTCATCGTCGTGACTGGATGTTGTGGAGCGTAGGCTTGTACTACCTTTAATCTATACCTCTTATTAAGTTTGATTACGACTACTGCTACCCTCTCATTAATGCTGTAGAATTCGTCAATGTTGCCTACTTATGTCCTTATGGATTAGGAATCCTACCCTGTATTGCTTCTTATCAGGGAGACCTCTATAGCAAAGGACATGGCTGTTATTTAGCAATGTATAAGCCTCACCAGTTTTTTTTAATCTCACTAAGGCCAATGATATCCCAAACAATGTCTGATAGTTCCTCAAAGTGTCCTGCTAAGCTAGCCTCACTTGACAGAGTTCGGCTGCTAAAGGTTGACAGGGTCAGTTTCCATTGGCGGCCTGTCCGGACACAGAGATTCTTAGCACCCACTGCTGCATTAAAGGTCTGACCGCCGCCTTGGCAAGGTGCTTCGCAGCTTGCCAAGTTGGCCATAGGTTAGTTGTAGGAGTCATTAGGGAGGTAGTGGCCGAATTTTAGCCTACATCGTGCAAAACTATCACTTAACTGACATGAACACAATAATGCAGTCACTAGCACGGACCCCATAACATCCATAGCAAGCAAATTAAATTCATGTTGAAAGGTTGCCTCCTATGTTATGTTTACTTTTTCACACCACACTTGTAGGCTACGGATTACTGTTTCAGAAGCATCTAGCACCATCCAGTGCACAGGAGGTCAACCGACTTCACAAGCAGAGCGCATACTTTATAAAATATCTATGCAGCTCAAAGTCTAATGCCCGTGTCACACGGGCGTTTGGAAGGCCTTCCAACCGATAGTCAGTTGACTCAAAGGTCAAGTTCGAGCTGCTACACGGGCGGTTTCGAAGGCCGCCGAGTCAATCGTCTATCGAGTCAACGGAGCACCTTACAACTCTATCGAAATCTCGATGGCCTTTGAGCAACGGAAACGGAAACAGTGCGAACATGCCCTCTCGTTCACAGTGTGCTCGTACTATCGGTTAGAAAGAACAAATCAAACCAAAATGCTCTAAAAATACTATATATGAGTGTTATTAATTATTCAACAAAGTATTTTTGCCACTTGATATGTGCGAACTGCACATATTCTCGACAACACCGACATGCAGCCGCATGCAGCGACGCAAACGTTGCCGCAGTTTCGCTACTCAACAACTTAAAAACTAAACATATATTTATGGCAATGCATAAACATTTCTCTAAATGTATAAACAAACATAAAATAAATTATAGTGCTTTTAAGTGGTTTTAATGTTGCTTAACTTTTCGTGACATGAAAACGACAGTAAAGATCCGCAGAGCCACACAATTTTACGAGAAAAGCCTGAACCACCCAACGGCCTTTCGAAAGTGCCGTGTAGCAGCGCGACAACTCTTTTGAGTCGATAGAGTTGTGGCATTTCGAAGGCCGTCGACTGGAAGGCCTTCCAAATGTGCTCGTGTGACACAGGTATAAGAGGATCTGAAATGCCCACAGGTCAGCGGTACCACCGATGGTAGCAACATTCTCAAAACACCCAAGATACAAAAACTTGGCCAGACCAATATATTTATACTGGTGCCTGGAGAAAATTATAACCTAAGACAAAAACAAAAGGAAGGTTTAAAAACACACAGATTGCTCTCTTGTCAATAATGCACCCAGAAATGGCTGACTTGCAATGTTTTCTAACAAACAATAAGGCAGCCACCCCACACTATTTCGCTGCTCTCACTAACACAAATCTTTCTTTTAAAACAGAATGCAAAGGCAGCCAACTCGTAAAAGTAAATTGTGGGGTTTAGCATCCCAAAACTATGAAAAATGCTGTAGTGGGGGATGGGGGGTGCAGATTAATTCTGACCAACATGGCGTTCTTTTATGTGCACCCGAAGGTCCACATGTGAGCCTGTTTCATTTTGCCGCCGCGGTATTGTGCCCAGTCATGCGCAGCATCAGAACGCCATAGCCACTGAACCGCCATGATGGGTCAGTGAAATATTGAACAATCACTTTGGTAGATCAGAGTATGGCTAGGTACCAATGGCAACAATACACTGAAGAATTGCTACAAGCTCGCAGAATAAACAATTGTCCATGTAAATAAATTATCAAGGTGGCAGAGTTCCAGAAATAGTAACTTCTTAGTCAATAGGATGGCCCTGCTACTGATAGTACAACTATGAATTCCTCTGAATTAATTTTAACCCTTCTACTACGCACGTAATGTTAATTCGGAAAGCGTGGTAGCAAGTGATCTGCACTGTGCGCCGGTCTTATCGCCAGCAACGACCAGAATGGCCGTTGCATGAAATGCTATCAATTGTTCTGCCAACAACGGTGGTACTAACAGTTTCTATGTGAGGGTTGAGGAGGAAACCTAGGCGCCGATGTTCCAATTTTCGTAACGCTAGTCCAAGAAGAACAAAACTCATAAATGTAAAAAATAACACGAGTAACAGAACAAGCAAGTAGGAATAGTCATGGCCTGTGGAAAGAGAAGCAAAGGAAACTATTGAGAAACGAAAAATGCGCGAACCAATACTAAGCAGCACAAGAAGGTGAACAAGAAGTACGCTGTATTAATACGTCTCAGAGGGGACACTAACGAAAGCTGTAGCTGCACGTTTGCTAATATTTTACAATGTCAACATGAAAAAAATTTAACAAGAGCAACACATGTAGATAAGCATAATAGAACGCAGCCGCCGGGTAACCATTGCTTTCATGACAAACGGCAGCACAACCGGCACAAGAGAATTTCTGCAGCAGTTAGATATCGAAGTTTTACGCAAACATTTCTACAAAGGTAAACGCAACGCTGACGAGTAACGGATCACGTTGAAAGCTGTTTACTATAAGCAACTCTTGCTCAGGCTTCAGCAACTTTACTACAGAACGCAGAGCAAGTCGATACTTTTCTAGTCACTCTGTGAAAGGAAGACACGTGCAAACTCTATTAATATCCCACTTTTGGAGCTACACTGTGCGAGCTAAATTTTGCAGCGATGAAAAAGAAAAGAGAAACATCCGCCGACAGAAACGCCTTATCATTCTGCGTTCGCGCTTGCGACGTGCCAGGAAACCACACACACACGCACACTTATAATAGCAAAATTCACTTACCTTTGTATGACAGACTTTACAATTATCTGAAGGTCAGATTTGTTGAGTGAAGTCTGACTTGAACTTAATATTGCAATTGCGTTCGAAAACCAGTCAGGGCCCGACGAAGCGGACGCCATGTTTACCCGACTCTCAAACCGGTGTGGAGAACTCTGTAACCCAGCACACCGACAGCTGACGGCTCTGGTATTGGCTTTGGCTTCGCCCGTATTTCTTTATGAAATTGGCCGGCGTTGCGCGCACCCGGTCGTTCGAGTTTTCGATCGGGTGTGTTGCGTTCACCTAAATTACGCTAGCCACCGTACCCAAATAGCCAAAAAATGATGATTTGGCTTGGCTTCCTTCGGATTTTTAAAAGACAGCGCTTGAATCGTGAGCGTGTGGGCTCGCCGCTCAATGGAACGCACTTGGTGCGGCCCGTCGCGTCGGCTAACGCCAAAATGAAAAGATTTGCGATCGCCCACATCAGCATGTAGTGTTCGTAGGTGTTGTGTGTGCGCGCTTCATCGATACGAAGATTGCACGTTTGTGCAGTGCTGGCTTGTGTTTCAGAAGTGATGGCACGATGTGTAGCGATGAGCTTCGTTGTCGTCTCATTGCAGGCATTCGTAATGTGCTGTTTGTGTCTTGCTCCGTGTGAGCTGTTTTGTCGGCTGCGATGCGCATTGGTGACCGCGAACACGTACAGAATGTTCGAGCGCTAGGGTTCTTACTTTTACGAAGCGTAAGTGTACTGTGATATGGACGTGCAATGTGTCGCAGTGGTGCTAGGCGTATAAGTGTTCGTTTCATGCAATATGCATATGTTCTGAAGTGAACAGTGCATAAGCGTTGCGGGCGAGTTTTGGTTCCGGCCCTTTCTGTCTCGTTCACGTATCTTGTGGGTTTTTCAGAAGTTATTTCTGTGCTATGAAGGTGTTTATAGTCGCTGAGGGCAATATAAGGAACAGCTTAAAGGTTACATGAGTACATGCGCGCTATCGTGAAATGTGGACGCGCGTGTGCACTGTTCTCAGGAACGCAAATTTCGGGCACTCTTCATTTTTGTCATAGGGACATTGGTGTAAACAGCAGAAATCCTGAGGCGTATTTCTAGATTAAGCAAAGTATACATTTTTATACTGAGAGATTTGAGCGCCTTGCATGTGCAAGAAATTCAGCTGGTTGTTTCTTGTGTCTGAGTACACACTGTTAGTGCCAACACCAGTGGCACAGCATGATAAGCATATAATGTGTGAAAACTAGATACTTCGTTTTGATTCTTGACAATTTGCATTTTTTGATAAAAAGCTATATGCATGTTTTAACAAAGCATGAAGATGACAACACGAGGATTGTAGCCGAAAAACTTAAAGAATGCGGGCACAGAAGGAACAACTATAGTCGGATACAACTTTAGAAAAAAGGGGAGGCCTCGCCCACATGACCAAAGCGCGATGTCCGATTGCCTCCGTGACTAAAATAATTCCACTCAAAAAATCGTGCTTCTAAAACGCGCAATTCTAGGTATAAATAAAGACTTTCGTGTTTTGATAACTGGTTTAGTAGAGCTCTCATGTGCTACAGCACATGCCGGATCGCGACCGAAAAATAACCCCTTGCCTTCCACAACGCTGCCCGTCGTCTGCTCTTTAGCTTCATGCAAGTGACAAAAGTAGAAAGAGCAGCTCTGACTTTTGTGCTTGTTTGCATGTACACGGCACATTTACTACTCCTGTTCCGAGCTTCAAATGAATCAGTTGCTATTGAACAAGTACTTATATAAAACAATGCATTTATCGCAACCATTACAAACTCAAGATGCCCGGTGTCAGCAAAAGCACAGCGTTCAAGGTGAGGAGGGCGGTCAAAGCTTTGCATATTTCGGGTGGCAAGCTATCGACGCCCTCGCGAAAATGCCCACGAAATGCGGAGAAAAGAAGACACAGCAGGAAGTATGACACATTGTGCACACCGAGGCCGTGTGCACGATTTCTTTCGCCGCAACGAGATATAGACCGTCAAGAAGATCACTAACGAGTTCTCGAAGCGTATATGGTGTTATGTTTGTGCCCTGGAATTTGTCTGACAGAAGGCCAGTGCTATGGTGTGTCGACTGTGGAGGCAGCATTCATCCCCGCATGGTCCCTGCTTCGGGCACACGACTACGTGCACGGCTCGGGTTTCCCTGTGGCTGCATGGCGTCCACGACGGAAGCGGCCACCGGATCACGGACTGCTATTTGGCCCCTCCCCGTGCCGGCAGCAATGCAACCCCCCCTCCTTTGTCCAGCAGTGCCCGCACCACGAACGACTCCCACTGTGTTTGGGACGGTTTCCAAAGGAGGCCTGTGTTTCGACCCTGTGCCTTACAGTTGTCCCTTTGTCCTATGCGGGCCATAAAACTTCCCCGGCGCACCATTCTGACCGATCGCCAGATCGGCCCGACGCCGCAGCGCGGTTTGAGGAAGTGCCGGCCACCGAGAGCGGCGTTAGGACCACGGAGGCTGCCCAGACCCTCTCTCTCTCGACCTTGTTTTGTCCTTAGGGACTGTCTGGCGATTCTGTGGACTGAGGGGTGTTATTTAAGCAGCTTGCAGCTACTCTGTTGGTCTCTCTCCTGATAACGATGACAACATGTAAACATTATATAAAGAATTCTTCACCGAGAAAGCTCTCCTCGTCTCTGACTCTGCGTGAAGTGGTGTCCAGACCTCCTGCCAGCCACACATACCTAGACACATGCAACAATGGATCTCCCATCACTGAAGTGGTGTACTGTGCGTTGCCTGCTTGTTGAGATCTGATTCAAGCACGAGAAGAGGAGCCACAATTCGCTGCTGACCGATCAGGATGACATCGCTGAATGGCAGAATCGCTACCTTCGTGGTGTGGAGTGCTACGGGCACAAGGCCGAAAGATCTTTTTCCTGGACGAGACATGGGTGACGGCGGTACACACTGGGTCGATCGTGTGGACAGACATCGTGGTGCAGAAGCGCGGACACCTATACGCTCGAGCAAATGGCCTGTCAACGGGTCTGAAACAACCTTCTGGAAAAGGCCAGCGCCTGATTGTGACGCACATTGGCAGCGAGGATGGCTTCGTCGATGGCTGCTTAGTTATATTCTGAGGCCAAAAAACAAGCGACTACCATGAAGAAATGGACGGCAATCACTTCGAGGGATGGTTTAATGACGTTCTGCAGAAGTTGCCTGCTGGTAGCGTCATTATTTTGGGCAATGCACCTTACCATTCCCGGCAAGAAGAGAAATTGCCGTCAACAGCTTGGAAGAAGGAAAAAATACAGGAGTGACTCAAAAGCAAAAACATCACCTACAGCGAAAGGGTGGTTAAAAAGCAGCTGCTTGAGTTGGTAGCATCTGTAAAGCCATGCTTTCTGAGCTACATCGTAGACAATGCAGCTGAAAGGGCCGGTTGCATCGTACTCGGGCTCCCACCATACCATTGCGAATTTAATCCTATCGAGCTCGTGTGGGCAAAGGTAAAAAATGGCATAGCTGAGGACAACAGAGGCGTCAAGCTGTCCATGGTCAGAGACGTCTTGAGGGAAAAAATCAAGCACGTAACGGCGGAAGACTGGAGGAAAAAACTTCACCATGTGATGCACCTGGAGGCAAAGTTCAGGCTTGATATGTCTGGAAGTGACCACATGCAACCCATCATCATCCAACTGGGTGAAAATGACAGTGAAGAAAGCGACTCCGACTGCGAGCTGTCCGGCATTGAGCCACTCGATGAAGCATAACGGCTTCTTTTTAATGAAAGAACAGCCCTTATTAGGGCTACCAAAATATTACCGGTGGGTTCGCAGCAGCCAAGCATTCTGCCGTGACCTCTCAAATAAATAAGCAGTTCATTTGGTGACATATTCCTTTTAATGGAAGCCCAATTCTGAAAAAGCAACGTCCTGCACAGATCGTGCTCAATATAAGTATTGGCATGGAAACGTGCTGAAATGCTGGAAAATCTGAATGCAAATACAGTTGTTAACCCTGAATAACTATGCGGGGCCCAAAATGCTCATTCGGGCAGCCACTATCCAGCTTCACACGAAAAAGCAGTAGTCAACGTGAAAGTGACAGCCACACCAATGTGCACGCCAAAGCACATTGTGCTTTGCGTGCAGTTGTGCTGCCCCTACTGTTATTTCCAGCCCATTGAGATGACTAATGCCAATGTCAGAAGGCCCAAAATACGCTATTGGGCAGCCACCTACGAGCATGACGGGCTCTGTGATGAGATAACAGTCGTCAGGGCATGCTTGAAAGGCACCTTTAGCATCTGCACTTCAAAGCGCAACCATGTCGTAGACATTGTAGGTGAAACAGCAGCAGTCAACGCGAAATTGACCGTCACTCTAGCAGTTTGCATGAAAAAGCACATTCATGTGGTCGCATTCTTTATTTTGGTTATATGGCTCAGGCAAGTAATATGGACAAGAGAACAATTATCAAACATCATTAGCTTAGTGAGGACCAAAATACTCATTTGGGTAACTATTAATAGCAGTAGTCGAGGGCACGCTTGAAAGGCACCATTAGCAGTCTGCATGTCAAAGCACAGTCAAGCTGTCGCCACTGTCAGTGAAATGGCAGCAATCAACGCAAAAAGGACAGCTACTGTTGGCAGCTTGCATGCAAACACACATTAATGTGGTGGCATTGTTTATTTTGGCTACCTGGCCCAGGCAAGTAATGCGAATAAGAGAACAATTATCAAACATCATTAGCTTAGTTAGGCCCAAAATACTCAGTCGGGTAGCTATTACTAGCAGTAGTCGAGGGCACGCTTGAAAGGCACCATTTGCAATCTGCACATCAAATCAGTCATGCCGCAGCCTTTGTTATATTTGTTTATCTGACCGCGCAAGTAACACCAATGTAAGCACAATTATTCACCCTAAATAGCTCTGCTAACATTGTACTAAAAAATGCTGAGTGAAGTTGAATGTGTTTTATTGAGGCAATTATTTAATTCACAAGCCACCGGCATAGTGATGGACAGCCAGGTTCAGGCTATGACATTCGTGAAATAATAAATGGTGAAAGTTGCAAAAGCTCTCAGTGCACTGCTTTGCCGGGCTCCATTCACTGAAAAATGTCTTTGCAACGACGAAGGCATCAGACAGGAAATGATACCCCACTGCACAATGTTATTCATGTTGAATATTTTTACCATCATATGTGATGGGCAGTGAAACCGTCTGTTTACTAAGACTGAATGCATGAAAAATGCAACAGCATAGCAAGGTGTTTTGCAATATTCAGCCTTTCATGTGCACTTTTGGCGAGCTGCCACATGCACTGATGCATAAGCATGAACAGAGGTAAGAGGTAAAGTACTGTGCAACCCACATGACGCTTTTAAGAAAATGTATCTCTAAACCTTTCTGTTTTCATAGGCGACCAAAATTTGTTTTGAGCAAGTTGGTTAATCACATTGCAGCAACAACACAAGAAGCAAGGACAGAAAACACAGCGAGTAGGCAGATGGAAAAGACGAGGTAGACCAGCGAGACAGGTTTTAATAAGATGGAAGAGGCCAGCCCTGCAGTGTACAGGAGTTAGTGCTTTGAATGAGAATGGTTAATGAAAATGTGTAAAGACTTTGCTAAAACAAAACTAGCAAAAACAAATGCTAATATAAAATAAAAGGACAGAAATAAGAGTAAGCGCAAACACGCATGGTAGCAGGCATGTGTTCACACACAAATGCGAAAACTAAGAAAAACTCGAATAGAAAGAAATGTGGGAAATTTAAAAAAATCGACAAAGAAAACACATTTACAAACAGACGCAGGTAGAGGTATTATAGGAGTGGGTTCACAAGCTGCTTTACCTACCTTCTTGTATGTTTTTTTTAACCGCTCTCTTAACCCTGTCTTGGGAATTTTTAATTGCAACATATCATGAGAATCGAAAAGCAGCGTGAAGCTATGTTGTGGGAAACCATATCGAGTGCTGGCAACACAACTTATGCGTGACTGTGCCACAGCACACATTCTACAGCTTGCGCGTGTGGTGAGCACTGGTGGAAAGCAATCAATCGACGGTGCTACACAATGCTCGAACACCACCGTTAGACGCTCGGCTATCTCACTGCTGACAATGATCGTTCACGCTAAGTTGATGGCGAGAAATCTTTGCGTTGGAGGCTTCTTTTGCAAATATTTTCTGTTGAGACGCTCGTAAGTTTGTTTCATGCGCGCACGCTTTTCTCATTTCTCCTGAGGATGGTCTTGCTCCATCGCTTCACCCCGTCCAACGAGAAACGCAGAGACACTACACGAACACAAGCCGCTGACAGTAGGCACCAGACTTTGGCAAACTTTTCTTGTCGTAACTCGTAATTTCATGAAGTACAAGTCCTGAAAAGGAACGACGATAGGCTAACTCGGGAAATCCTTGAGGCATTCGAGATAAGTAAAACAGGAGCGTAATGTGTAAGCACACCGTTAGTGGCCTTGACAAGAAAGGAAGTCACCTTTTTGAGACAGCCTCAGATGTATAAGAGAAGAGATATGGTGATGAAATAAATAGTGGGAATTTCAATCAAGAAATCAGTTGACAGTGCAGCTGCGTACTCGTCTAGTCGTTCCTTCTATGCCCGTGTTCCTTAAATTCTGCTGCTACAACCCTCGAAAACCAAGTAGCCCAGTTAAACACCCTTTTGTCAATATATGATATTCTGTTGGCTGCTGGAGCATGTAGTGTGTATGTAAGTGTCGAAACCATTATTTTAAGCTGTTGTATTGCATAAGGATGTGTGAATATTTGCAACTTTGTAATTATGCATCGAATAGTGCCCTATTCGATTCAGTGGTCACCTTTTGTAAATGTGAATATTTTTTTGATATGTTTCGGGTATTTCAAAATGCCAACTGCACCCACATAAACACTAAATTGCAGAAAAGTATGGTAAATTTTCACCATGACAGGCGTGCTACAGCCATAAAACATCAGAACTTGCGTAGAGGAGCAGGCTAGGTTACTCAGGCAGCCACACTTTGCAGGCTCTACAGTGATCATTTGCATCCTCTGAAGAGCCCTGTGCATGCGAATAATGTACTTGTTTGCTCGTATGCTCAGTTTGTGTTTTTCAAATGCAATACTTAGTAAGGTACTATACTATTACAGAAATTTGCTAACTTCAAAAATACAGGGATATAAACATCAGTTTATGTTAATTACGATAATGGCTATTCATTTTTAGAAAAGTGTTCGGTTCAATTTGCTTCTGGCACTATACTATTCGGTCCCAAAAATCCTTATTTGCTCACCTCTAATATTGCATCTTTTTTGTGCTGTCTTTCACATGTGCATTGCAAACAAGACTGACATAAATGTGCACTCAGAGCATATTACATATAATTAAAAAAAAAATTCCCAGTGGGCTAGTTGGATCGACATAACACTGTTGCACAAAGTGACGAAGGGACAGGACTTAAGAGAGAAAACCAATGCACAACACCCAAGTGCAAACTAACAACTGTTTTATTTTTCGGAAAATGAGACCTTCATATAGCCTACTCGCATGTTCAAGGATGTTCTTCCCAGTCTAACCATGCCATCTATTGTCAGTCATTATGCTAATCTCTTTGCTGACTGATATAGATGGCACATGGGGTCATCTTGATGTTGTAGGCTTCCATGACTTCTTTTTCTTTGGTTACTACATTTGAGCAAGATCCCCATCCTGTGGAAGATACGGCATGAAGCGCAGTGTATGGCAAGGTCTCTGGGTGCTTGTATCAGACTGCAGTTGTATAGGTGGTCGCACAGTCAATGGTTTACGCACCTGCCTGTTTGGCCCATGTAATCAGCCCCACGTGTCAAAGGTATCTTGTAGACCATGTCTATCGTGCATTCAGTCAATCCTTTAACGTGGTTTATAGTGCATGCATTCAGGGTATTCCTTTCGCTGGTCATTCCATTTACTTTTGAGCACATTTCCTTTAGCTTTTGTCGTGCTGTGAGGACCACTCGTTCGCTCGGTTAAACTGAGCGAACGAGTTCAGCAAAAGATGAGAGCGAAGGCAGCATGCAGTGGGAGATTAAAAAATCGGCAAGTGAGAAGAGGCATGAGGAGGAAAGTGGATAGGAAGGTGCAGCACAACCATGAGGCAGAAAGGAGAGGAGTGTATGGCAAAAGTGTGCAAATAAAAGCGAAATGCAGTGACGGTAGCTATGAGATGGTGCCAGAGTAGCACGCAATGTCTGGGAGGTTTGTTGGCGGTGGCTTCTGTGAACCATGCCCATGCGTCACCCATGCGCTGGCTCACGCGATCTCCAGATTGGCAAGGCACTGGTGCCATACTTCGCTCCGTTTGCAACATGCGACACGAGACCGATTGTCCTTGCCAACGAAATCACAACACATGTAGAGCTGCACTCAAATTTCGTATTAGGGAGTATCGTAATCATCTGTGATATTTTTCTGTCAATTGCATGTGCTCTGCAGTAATAAACATTGCAGAAGCATCACTGATCGTTTATGCTCTTATGCCTCTCAATATAGGTATTGTATCAAAGCAGATTCCTTGCTTTGTACATGTTTGTTTCCAGAGCTGTCTCTGAACATTTTACGCTTTATGAAGAGGGGAGGCTAGGGAACAGCTTAGAAGTTATAGCACTGCTCCACGTATTGCAATTATTCATTTTGTGCTAGGTGTCATGTGCTGTAATGTAAGCTATGCAAATGCTCCTTATGCAATTTTTTGCACATGTGGAGACACAGAAAAACACCCTCTCTGCCACTGCCCAACTGTCGCATATCTGTACACGTGTACATGTGTGATAGCGTTTCCCTTTCTGTTATGCGGGCCATATTGCGATCACATCAACCTCGCTCACTATGTGTATGTAATCATTGGCCGCCAAGCTGCGGTGTACTTTTTGTCCTTATATTCCTTGGCTGTCATTCTGCCACGTTAAGTTGCTACCATGCAATAAAACATGTTTCAAGTTCAGTCTGCCTCTTCGTTCACGGAAGCCCTGGAACACGACACCAACCTTTCATGCTAACAATGTGTTCTGTGAGCTGTACTCCATCTCAGTAGTTCCTTGCCGCACTGGGGAAGCTGCAGGGCTCCTTAGTTAATAGGAAGGCTGAATGCCCCTCAAGGTGTCTTCATTGCACCGCACCGTCTGCTTGGTGTCTGCTTTCCATCCTGTCAGTACATGCTCCATTGTTGGAGGATTGATGAAAAAAATGTTTTGATGCCATAACCAGAAGCTTTGTTTATGTGCATGCGACAGCAGAGCTTCGCTTCACCTGTACACTTTCCCTCCATTTACCTTGCAGCCACCTTAATAAACAGCAAGTATGAACGCCCTCATAAATGTTCACTTGCGGCGCA